>NC_081415.1:478500373-478864123 GCF_030272615.1 Cryptomeria japonica | reverse complement strand
CACCACTGTGGGTAAGTCCACGGTGGGTGGTACTGCCCACCACCGTGGGTGCCCATGGCTGGTGGTACTGCCCACCACCGTGGGTGCCCATGGCTGGTGGTACTGCCCACCACCGTGGGTGCCCATGGCTGGTGGAACAACCCACCATCATGGGTATCTCCCACGATGATAAAACACATATACAAAATTTAAAAAAACAAACAATACTAAAATTTAAAACTTAACTTTTATAAATAAAATCTAAATTACCTCCCCCTCACCCCTCCAATAACACCAATTTAATAAAATTAATCTATAGATTATCATTTACAGACATTAGATCTATAATAAAATTTCACAGAGATAAAAGTGATATGACAGGATTTACAGACATCCTATCCAGTAAACTAAATTTAATAATTAAAATATAAAATTTACAAAAATATATCACCGACATCAAATCAATACCCAAAGATTAATATATATAGTATACAGATCAGAGAATAGATTGGGATTTAAAAATTGTAAATTTAAAACCTGATACAGATTCACAATTAACAAAAGTAATTCAAAATTATGGTTGAATTTTTTGGAAGGTCCATGGAAAGCATGGTGACTAGAGGCATTTTTAAAGGTCTCCAACCCTCCTCTGCAGATCATACTTGCTCCCACTAGCAATTGTGGATGACACCATCGTTATGGGGGACTCAAGCATTTCGGAAGCCAGAATATTGAAGGACACCCTTTGTAAGTTTGCATCTACTTCTGGCCAGCTTATCAACTAGGTTAAAAGTGAAGTGTTTTTCATCAACACTCTTGAGAGAAGACAACATAGAATCAACAGAATTCTGGAATGTTGGATTGCTGATCTCCCTGCCACCTACCTAGGCCTCCCTCTGGGCATTGCTCCACCTAATTCCTTCTGGAGTTCTTTGGTGGCTAAATTTCAAAGAAAGCTTGCTGGTTGGAAATGTGCTCTCTTAAGTCAGGCTGGCAAGCTACAACTTCTTAAAGCTTCCCTTCAAAGCATTCCTATTTATGCCCTCAACCTCTTTAGAATTCTAGTTAAGTATGTTGATGCTATTGAAAAAATTCAAAAAAAAATTCTTTGGTTTGGGGTAGAGGAAAAGAAAAGAATGGCTCTTGTGGCTTGGGACAAGGTTTGTAGATCAAAAAGCAAAGGTGGTCTAGGCCTAGGGAGAATATGGACCCTCAATGGAGCTCTTTTGTCTAAATAGGTTTGGAGATTGTTCCAATCTGACAGTGAGTGGTGTAAAATTTGGAGAAGTATCCTCTTTTGTCTTCTTCTCTTTTCTCTTTCATCAATTCTAATTTCGGTATTAATGGGTCTCACATTTGGAATCATGCCTCTAAGTGTAAAGACAACATTGCTAAAGGGGTGAAATGGAGAGTTGGTAATGGTAGGAAAGTTAGATTTTGGGAGGATCCTTGGTTGCTTGATAAGCCTTTGATGGAAATCCATGATTGGGCCCCTTTTGTTGCCCCCTGTAAAAGAGTCTTCAACTCCTTGGTTGAGGGGTACTAGATAGGTGATAAATGGCAGAATATTAAAGGTATTCACCCTGACCTCATTAGTCTCAAGAAACACATGTCTTCTGCTTGGTTGAACAATGAGGAAGATACTCTTATTTGGAAATTTGAACCTAAAGGAAACATTACTATCTCTTCAATGTATGGAGTTCTATCTCCAGCCCCCTCAAAGAACCCCTTCTGGTCTAAAGCCTAGATAAAGGTTCTTATCCCAAAGATCAATATTTTCTACTAGACCATTCTCCAAAACAAAATTTTGACCTTAGACAATCTTTAAGTTAGAGGTTTTATCTTCCCAAATAGGTGCGCCTTATGTCTTGAGGAGGAAGAGTCTATGGACCATTTGGCTATCCACTATTCCTTAACTCTATCCAAGATTTGTTCCATTCTTGGAGTTATCATTGGTCTAACCCCACTTTGAGATCTTTGTGGCAGCTCTCTCTCTCTCACATTTTGTGGGGGATTTGTAAAGAAAGAAACAACCACATCTTCAAGGATACTTCTCTCACCTAGGTTGTTGTCTTTCAGAAAAATCAAAGGGCTATTGTGGAGAATGTTAGGATCATTAGAGAACCATGCAACTCTGTCAACCCCATGGAAACTCACATTCTCAACTCCTGGAATTTGAAGAGGGCTGTTAGTACTGATTCTAAACTAAGCAAGAGACTTGAAGCCAAATGGCACACTCCTCCTCATGGTTGGCTCAAAATCAACTTTGACGGAGCTGCCAAAGGCAATCTTGGCCCAGCGGGATGTGGTGCAATCCTTAGAGATGAAAATGGTAGTTGTAAGGAAATGATGGTTGTCCCTATAGGGTGCCAAACTAACCACATGGCGAAAGCTATGACTGCTCTCCAAGGAATTCTCCTGGCTAAAAGATGGAATTGTCCCTATCTATGGATTGAGGGGGACTCTAACAACATCATCAAATGCCTAAAAGGAATTTCTAAACCTTCATGGACTATCAACAACATTATAAAGGTTGCTAGAGATCTCATCAACACCTTCGATAAATGTTTTATTTCCCATATTTATCGTGAATCTAATGGCAGAACAATATGGTTACCTAGAAGGGTGAGGAGGGTCTCCTCAATGACGTAAGATCGATCATTTTCATGGATTGATATAACTGCACACCAAAGATCATAAATGGACAAAATAATGATTAAAAGTATTAATTGGAGGGCTATTAATAATTATCATTGTGTCAGTACCATTAATGACAAGACGAACACCACCTTTTCCCACGCTTTCTGGGTATTAGGGATTTCTTCGAGAAATTTATTTTCTGTAGCTTTCTGCAACTCTCGGCTTTCTGTTTTGAATAGCGAAACTATGGGTGGAAACAAGCATCACTATGAGCCCAACAACTATAAGGAGTGGAAACAAAAGGAGCAAATTTGGAGCATATTGCAGAAGGGCGGGTTTACGAAGTATATGGACAGACTCCATGGGAGGGATGCCAAAATTACTAATTTTTTCTGCAAAAATTGGAGGAAGGGCACCTTGAAGATGGGAGATCAAACTATCTCCATTTATGAAGACCTCATTGCTTAGGTTACAGGTCTTCGTAGGGAAGGAAGCAATTTCTACAGGGACAAAAAACTTAGCAAGGAGGCCATTGAGCGATACCCTGAAACGACAAAGGAGAAGAAGCGCCTGGTCAAGCTAAGCAAGACCTACTACCCTTCTAGGGAATTTGTTGAGTCATGGAGGGAGGTTCTATTTGCTATTATGCGATACATCACCTTGGATGGCAGATTCACCAAAGTGTATGGCTACCATTTTTTCTTGAAGAAATCCCTAATATCCAGATCCAGCCCCTGACAATGCATAACAAACCCATAAAACAAAACCTCTAAACTTCCATCTCTGCAAAAATCTTCCTTCTCGAGTACTTCCTCCAAAAACCAGGAAAGAAACAAACCCAATATGCCAAAACCACCAAAACTTCAATATCTACCAAAAATCTCCCTCCTCCAGAACTTCTTCCAAACAACAACCCCCTATTCTAGCCATTTTTCATAATATAAAAGGGTTTTCCCTAGAAACGTACACACAAAAGATCCAAAAAGCTGCCCCTTTTTAAAAACTCAATTAAAAGAAAATTAAATTAAAAATCTTTAATTATTAATGCTCATGAAATTAATATCTATTTAATTTATTAAACATTAACACATAATTCAAAAAAATAATGAAAGAAAGCTTTTATTTACTTTATTTAAACAAAGCATTTTTTATTAATTAATTTATTTACAACTATAATAATAATTTATTAATCAAAAGATATTAAAGTGTTAATTTAACCCTTAAATATCTTTACAATTACAAACATAAACATCAAGTATTAATTACTCAGAAGTACTAATAATTAATTAAATTAAACTCAGTTATAATCAACACTTAATAATAAATGAATAATTAAATTAACCAACACATCCTCAATTATCCATATTGCCAACTTTATTGATTAGCATTTAATATAGAATATATCTACTAATATTATTATAGAAAAGGTATAATATCACAATACCTCCTTAATCTTAGCCAACCTCGAGGGGCATTACATCCTCCCCCCTAAAACTCGACTTACTCCTAGAAGTTGCAAAAGATTAGATGATAAAGAGCTCACATTAGTCATGAAACTTATTAAACAAATATCAAATATACATATATATCTTTACACATATAAATGAAACATCACTGCTAAATTCTTTATGATTGCAATTATCCATTAGTTAGATACATCCAAAATCATACATTTCCTATCATTCTTGGACCTACTAAAATCAAGGTAGTGAAACAAGAATTTTCATCCTTTAACCATACCAAATTTATACATTAATTATATTTTTCATCTACTAATTCATACAAGAATACATTCCAACTTGTCCAACTCCATTTACTACTCCATCACCTTCCTATAAAAATAGCTTCAAATTTCAAATTACATCTCCATGTTAGTATCCATAAAAAATACATAACATAATAATTTTATACTTTTCAAGCATAGTAAAAATTTTCTAATGTCCATTCATAATAATATAGTGACAAAACACACATTTTACTCAATAATTTAGACATACATACTCATCCACATCACTGGGAAGTGCACATCACAAGGCTACATGAGCATATCCATTCTCGGTTATAGATAATATGCATAACCAACATCTACATGCATGGTCTCAGAACAAAATATATAATCATATATATCTATTGCCTCCATGCCTCAAAATTCCCACTCAAGGACTTGATGGTGCTAGGACACACACATAATGGTGCAACCTTCCATACAAGACCCTCGTGATCATCCCTTGTTTGTGTAAGGTGGTTAGCCTCCAAGAAATAGTCACCACACATAGGTAGGTAGTGGATCCCAACTGCATCATAGCCTCACATACCCCCATCCTCAAGGGTTTCCTATGTCTGCTTCCTCATATACACTCAACCAAGACCACCTCATACGTCCTTGGAGAGGGATCACATTACGAGACAAGATGAACATTTGAAAACAATAAAGTTAAATTAGTTTAGCCACCAAGATATGAATCAATAAAGAAAAATGAATCATCAATTTCAACAGTAAGACAAGAAATATCTATGGAATTGCAACACTAAGTCAAATATATAAAAGATCACATGATTGTGGCTGAACCTTCACATCCAAGTATAAACAAAATTTGTTGGCCTCACAAGAAAGAAATGAAAAATTCATCAAATTTGCACATCACAACACTGTGTGACTACGAATAGCCACCTCACGAGGAAGGAGGGAACGACCTCCAGCTATTGCAATAGCTCATCATGTGGTGTGACATAGTCACACTACCCACATGGCATGGTGGTTTTCTCCTCAAAAACATCCTTCATCACATCATCATGTGGCATGGCCCTACCCTAAACAATACCGGTAGGCCACATGGTGATGCCTACTATATCCTGTATCATGTCTCAACATGACAAGGCAATACTCCAAGAGGAGAAGGCATGCAATGGATGTATCCTGCATGGCAGTGTACCTTGCGTGAAAAGACACGCGTAGGTCACACCTCGCATAGTGATGTACCTCTCAAGATACTCATCGTAAGCTAGAGATATACATGGCTAGGGCCCACCCATATGCCTACCGACGCAATAACAGTTGAGCAACCATGGGTTCCCCTCTACACATGCAAGCATCTCCCTATCACTCTGCATCATGTAGGAACACCTAACATACATATGAACCTTCACATATCTATGTACATGGCATTATGCTCTTGAGCTCGGCTCGCTAGCATCAACAACATGACATCGTCACCTACCATTGTGTCAGAACATCAGTGGGGTGTGGCATCATACCTATTACATCATGTTGGAACACATCATGTAGGTACGAAATCCATCTCACCATGGGTAAAAAATCTCCCTCCACTTGTTGGACCTCAAACTATACATATACATGAAACACATGGTCCCAATTGGGTTACCTTGGTAGTCCCTCTCACCCTAGATCCCGACGCCCAAGTGGCAACACATGTCATCATATAATCCTAGTGGGTTACTCTGGCAGGCCTTCTCACTCTCGACCCTAGCCCCCAAATGGATACTCTTGTAGAAATAACATACCTTTCATGAAGACAAGGTAAAGGATCCTCCAAGACATACCGTCACTATGCTCAAGAATTGCCATCAATATGCTCAAGAATTATGGGGATTAGGTTGGCACATATGAACCATACAAGTTGGTTCATCAAAAGGGGAAGCATTGAGTACACCTTTTTATATGGTTTTGTTATATATATATATATGTATATGTATATATATATTCCTTGAATTAGAGAAGCTAAGGTTGCTTCGCGCTGCCATTATTCGTACATCGGTCCATACTATTCAAGGAACAATGACTTCTACTACTATCTCTTAGCGGAGGCCAACCTTGTTTATTTTACACATTAGGTCTTATTCTTAAGGTTTTGATCCTTTTTTGGGCTGACTGGATCCTTTGGATCATATATATAATTGTAATTGCACATTAGAATGTAATCAACAGAAGAATCAAGTAACGAAACTGTGCATAGAAGATAGATCTTAAGATTTAAGGTCCTAGTTGTGACCTATTCTATATGTTCTAGTAGGCCTGTGAGCCGGTTATGTTGTAACTAGGTCGTTACCAGTTGGTTGTAATCAATTTTCATGAAATAAAACAATCTTTTATGCATTGCCTCCATCATATCTTTGTGTTTTCGTTGTGTTTACTCTTGTTGACCGGTTTGGATTGATCTCTTTGAGGTCCCTCCTCACCGGTGACTACTTCAAGTGGTATCAGAGCGAAGTTTTGTTCTGGAGGTTGCGTGTCCTGAAATTTTGTTGTAGGGTGGCGGGTTGTGGATCCAACCTGCACTTGTAGAGGACCGAGGTGAATGATGGCGTGAAGAGGAGATAGAAATGGTGGAGCACGTGGGAATGCAGACCCTGTTGTGATGGAGATGTTGCAAGGTATAGCAGACCGGTTGGAAGTCATGGAGACATCCTAGAGAAGAGGCTGACATATTGAAGATGTAAGTGAAGATGAAGGAGAAGAAGCATCAATAGAACAAGCAAACCTACCGACGCTTGATCTGGATGAGGAAAGGATTTTGAGGGTTTTGAATAGGTCAAATACTAAACCTCATTTTACCCCACCAAAATATGATGGGAAGTTAGATTCGGATGAATTGATGGATTGGATCTCGGAGATAAAGATGTATTTTGACTTTGAAAACACTGCAGAAGAGAGGAAGGTGAAATATGCATGTACCCAATTGAAAGGTCATGCATCTCTTTGGTGGGAGCATTTTCAAGTTGATAGACAAATAAGAGGTAAAGAGAAGATTAAGACATGGGATCAGATGATTGCTAAGTTGAAATCAAATTTTATGCCAACTAATTATCAAGTGAATCTATTCCAGAAGTTGCAGAATTTGAGACAGAAGGAATCTAGTGTGAAGGAGTACACTAAAGCATTTTACAAGTTGAATATCAGATTCAGACATGCTGATGATGAAGTTGAACAAGTTGCAAGATATTTGAATGGATTGCGGATGTCTATACAAGATGAACTCAATTTGATCAAATTGGAGATTGTTGAAGAGGCTTAGTAGTATGCCCTAAAGGTAGAAGGGAAGTTAAACAAAAGACATGAGAAGAGGCAAAGAGGCAGAGGTGGATTAAGTTTTATCGGAGGAAGATTTCAAGGAGGAAGATGATATACCAGAGGTAGAGGAACCTGTACAGATCAAAACAAGGACAAGGAAGTGAACAAAGAAGGTAATTCATACTGGAAGGATGATAGAAATTTCTACCAAAGGAGAGAACTAGATAGCTACCGGAATGAGAATTTTGGAAGACAAGATAAGAGAACATTTAGAGGAACTTTCTATAAGTGTGGAGGAGAAGGACATTGTGCATTCGAATGTAAGAAGACATAGAATACCGGAAGAGAAGAAGTGGTGGAAGAAAACCCCACTGGATCAAACAACAAACCGGAAGATGGAGAACTATTGGTGATGAGGAGAGCTTTGTGTCATACCAAAGGAGATGAATAGCCCTTGCAGAGGAAGAATTTGTTCAAGACCAGATGTAAGGTATCCGATAAGTGTTGTAAAGTTGTTATTGATAGTGGTAGTTCAGATAATCTTGTTTCAAAAGAGATGGTGAATAAGTTGAATTTGGAAAGGTTGAAACACCCTAAGCCTTATCAGATATCATGGATTCAGGATGAACAGAAGTTGTTAGTAAGTGAACAATGTTTGGTGAAATTGAAAATTGGGAATTATCATGATGAAGTCTTTTGTGATATTATGCCTATGGATATTTGTCATCTTTTTTTGGGTAGACCTTGGCAGTTTGATAGACATGCAGTACATGATGGGAGGAAGAATACATACACTAGTGTGGCCAATGGGATGAAGCAAACCTTGTTGCCTTTCGAGGAACCTTTGAAGAATGAAGTTTGTACGAATGCTAGAATCTATTTGGTAGATGGAAGGAAATTCATGGATGGATTGAGACATGAGAATGTGTGTTTTGCCTTAATTCCTAAGAATACTGAGAAACCAAAACCGGAAGGAGAACAACCAAAAGAAATAAAAGATTTGTTGACAGAATATGAAGACATCATTTTAGATAATGTACATGATGGATTGCCTCTTGTGAGAAGTATTAGTCATTACATGGACTTGGTTCCTAGAGCTAGTTTGCCTAACAAAGTTGCACACTAGATGACACCGACAGAGAATGAAGAACTGAATAGACAAGTGCACGAGTTGTTGAAGAAAGGTTTGATCAAGAAGTGTACTTTCATTAAGGATGAGTTAGTTTATTTGGGATTTGTGATATCTGAGGATGGTTTGAAGATGGACCCTGAGAAAGTGAAAGTAATTTTTGAGTGTCCTACATTGAAAAGCATTGGAGAGGTAAGATCATTTCATGGATTGGATAGTTTTTACTAAAAGTTAATCAAAAATTTCAGTTTAGTTTGTAACCCTATGACTGAGACCATGAGAGGAGATCAGAAGGAATTCAAGTGGACCACTAGAGAAAACAAAATTTTTGAATTGTTGAAGCAAAAAGTGACTAAGCATCATGTGTTAGCTTTACCAAATTTCAATAAAGTATTTCAAGTGGATTGTGATGCAGGTGGAACAACAATAGGAGAAGTCTTAAGTTAGGAAGGGAGAGAAGTAGCTTATTTTAATGAGAAATTGAATGATGCTCGGAGGAGATATTCATTGTATGATCAGGAGTTTTATGCCATATTTCAAGCCTTGAAGAAGTGGAGACATTACTTGTTGCCTAAGGAGTTTGTGTTGTATATAGATCATCAAGCTTTGCAGTATTTGAACCGTCAGAGTAAGTTGAATTAGAGACATATGAGGGGTAGAATTCTTGTAGAGTAACACCTTTGTGTTGAAGCATAGAAGTGGGAAATCTAACAAAGTTGTTCATGCATTGAGTAGGAGAAGGAATTTGCTGACAGAGATGAGAGTGATGGTATTAGGATTTGAAGATTTGAAGACCTTGTATGATGAAGACCCGAATTTTGCAGAACCTTGGAAAGCATGTAGAGAACCAATTATGGTAGATAGAAGAAAGTGGTTGGATTAATTCATTCAGGATGGGATGTTATTCAAAGGAGTTCAGTTGTGCATACCTAAGAGTTCTATGAGGGAGAATCTAATAAAGGAGAAACACAATGGAGGTTTAGCTGGACATTTTGGTATTGATAAAATAGTAGCATTGGTGAGTGAGCAGTACTTTTGGCCCCAGATTCATAACGATGTTAAGAGATATGTGCAAAGTTGTAGAGTTTGTCAAGTTGTGAAGGGTAGTAGTCATAATGTGGGATTGTATAAACCTCTGACAGTACTAGTAAGACCTTGGGAGGATATAAGCATGGATTTTGTTCTTGGATTGCCTAAAACACTGAGAGGGAATGATTCTATATTTGTGGTAGTGGATAGATTCTCAAAGATGGCTCATTTCATACCTTGTAAGAAGACATCAGATGCATTACATGTAGCAGAACTATTTTTCAAGGAAGTGGTGAGATTGCATGGATTACCTAAGAGCATATTTTTAGATAGAGACACTAAGTTTGTTGGTTATTTTTGGGGAACACTTTGGAAGAAGATGAAGATAGATTTGAAGTACAGTTATACTTTTCATCCATAGATTGATGGATAGATAGAAGTAGTTAACCGGAGCTTGGGAAATTCGTTGAGATGTTTAGTGGGAGATAAAACTGGAAGTTGGTATTTGATCCTTGCACAAGCAGAGTTTGCCTACAACAATTTAGTAAATAGGAGTACTGAAAGAACACCTTTTGAGATTTTTACTGGAGTGCATCCTAGAGGTATATCAGAATTGAGAGGTCCATTAGCAGTGAAGACCGGAGAAGTTCAAAAGTAGAATATTTTGCAGATCACATGGAAGCCTTGCATATTCAGGTTAAGCAACATTTGAAAGACATGAACATCAAGTATAAGGAGAAGGCAGATGAGAAGAGGAGACATAAGGAATTTGAAGTTGGTGATGAAGTGATGGTATATATAAGAAAAGAGAGATTCTCGGTTGGAACTTTTAACAAGTTGCAAATGAAGAAGTTTGGACCTTGCAGGATTTTGAGCAAGTTCAGTTCTAGAAATGCATATGAAGTAGAGTTACTGGATAGTCTGAGTATTTCACCTGTTTTTAACATTGCAGATATTCATGAGTATCATGAACCAGAATTTAGTGAGGACAATGTTGCAAACTTGGATAAATAGTTACCCCAAAAGGAACCAGATCAGATTGAAGACATTTTGGATAGTAGGATTGGGCATAGTACCCAGAGTAGTTAGTATAAGTAGTATCTTGTGAAGTGTAAGGACAGACTAGTTGAAGATTCATCTTGGATTTCTCAAGTAGAGGTAGACCGCCTTGGTTTTCCTCTGATCCCAGCAAAGTGAGAGTCTCACTTTTTCAATCCCGGATGTCTGATGCAGGAGCATCCCCAGTTCATAGCAATCTTGCATCAACCAAAAACATTTTGTTTTTGTTTTTGTTTCTGTTTGCAGTTTTCATTTTTGTGTTGCAGTTTTGGCTCACCAAATCCTATGAAGTTGGATTCTACTTGAAGACTTGATCATTTTTCTTAGTTCCAGACCACATCACATTTGGATAATTTTCTGGCAAGATATCGTTATCCATTTCCTTGACAGTTTTTTTTACCGATTGCTTGGAACTATTTTGGTGATCTACCAGAAGCCCTTCCAAAGCTTGCAAAACCTTGGATGTTGATTTTGATGTTCCTTGGTGTGTCATCGACCTTTTCTCATGATCTACGTTTCATCCTTTGGATTTTCCAGAGGAATCTCTTGGCGGAGGCTGACCATGTTTATTTTACACATTAGGTCTTGATCTTTGGGTTTTGATATCTTTTTGGGTCGATTGGATCCTTTGGATCATATATATAATTGTAATTGTGCATTAGAATGTAATCAAGAGAAGAATCAAGTAGTGAGACTATGCATAGAAGATAGATCTTAAGATTCAAGGTCTCGGTTGTGATCTATTCTATATGTTCTAGTATGCCTGTGAGTCGGTTATGTTGTAACCCAGTCGTTACCGGTTGGTTGTAATCAATTTTTATGAAATAAAACAATTTGTTTTGCATTTCCTCTATCATATCTTTGCATTTCTATTGTGTTTACTCTTGCTGACCGGTCCAGATTGATCTCTTTGAGGTCCCTCCTCACTGATGACTGCTTCATATGGCATCAAGGGAGTCAATTCCATACTTGTATATATCAACAAGACTATCATCATCATCATCATTCTTGAATGTAGATCTGGGATGGTCATAATGAGGTGAATCATCAAAGAAAATAGATTCATGATCATTTGATGAGTTCGATAAGGATGAAAGATGAGATTGGATGTAAAGAAATTATTGGGAGATAAAAGGAATGGATTACAAGGAAGTGGAGGAAAAGATCTTAAGATTTGTTTCAATATCACAAGACTTTAAGATGAATTTACTAAATCTCATATTTGGATTTGGATTAATCTTAAATTATGGATGGGGTTTATGTTGGATTATTGAATGATGGATAGTCATAGAAAGAAATAGAATGTTGAAATAGGTTGGAAAAACCCTAAATTAGGGTGTGGATGTCCTAATGTATGAAATAGATAGGAGATGACTAGATGCAAATGTACTAAGAGATGTCATAGAGATACTAAATGGGTGTTGTAGATATGCCAAAATGGGGAGGTTATATAAATTTGATTGTTCTATATGGATAGGGTTTTTATTTAAGAGTTTGGAACTATGACCTTAGAGTGATGGTTAGGAATATGGATTTAATGATGGAAGAAGGATGAAGCATTAGAGAAAATGAAATGGATTGAGAGTCAAGACCTTGGATGATGAGTACAATTAGATTTGATTCTATACTTAGGATAGGCTAAGTTACTAATAAAGGATTAATTATATTAGCTAGTTCACAAGTGGTGGTTTCAATTTGATTTAGTTAAATTTTGATCAAGGTATTGATTAATGATTGGATACTTATTTTGATTTAGAATGGATTCTTGCATAGAAATAATTTGAAAGGATGGTTGTGATTAAGGATTTAATTAGAATTAGATTAGATGAAACAAATGACTAAGAATTTTTTATGAAGAAAGATGTGGACTATATTAGATTGGATGATATAAGTATAGTTAAGGTCCTTCAAAGCTCAAATATTAGGATTTATTAGGATGATTTGAATATGAATATTATTTACTAGAGAAAATTAATAGAGGAAAAGGTGCATATATTATCCGTATAGATGAGTAAGTTTGGTTTATGTTAACAACCATTGATTTATGTCATAGATACACCACGGGTGATTCACATATGTTGATTCATAGTTAAAGGATTTTGAACTATTTGATATAAAAAATTTTATCCTCGAATCACTTTGAATCCTATTCCATATTGAGATCCACTCCTTTCCCTATCCTCAAATCCTTAGATGAATCATGCCAAAAAAAACTATTTGAGTTGGGCATAAAAATCAATGAAAAAAAGTTGAGTGATAATTTTGAACAATCTAAATGAAAAATAATGAATCATTTTTTCTCCCATTCTAATTATTTTAAAAGAAATCTCTGATTTAAAATTTTTATAAATAATTTTTTCAATTTAAAATCATGAAATTTGATAAATATTCAAAATTTCAACTTTTCAATTACAACTTTTTTTCAATATCCATTAATATTTTTTGTCCCAATATGAATAACAACATTCTTTCTCCCAATATGAATAACAACATTCTTTTCACTTAAAATTCACATGTCCTAATTCCATAAAAAAATTACATAGCCTTGACTTTAAAAATGAATATTTTAAAAATTTATTGGTTCTTGAAATCCATATGTAACCACTAGAAACCACTAGAAAGGACATGACAACAATGATTTGAAACTTTCAAATCCTAAAAAAATAATATATGCATATCATGGTTCATAGAATACATTTGAATTGTTTATTTAAAGTATCCATAGCCATTCATAATAAAGAAAGTGAAAAAGGATGAAATGACCCTTTTCTACGATTAATAACTAATCTGAATATAATTTTCCAATGCAATAAATTATCAATCTTCATTTTTCTTTTCTAATTTTTTAATTTCTTAGATACATCAAGCATCATTAAAATAAAATGATTTATATATCGAAATATAATTGAAATAAGTAAATAATCATAATCACATTCATATATTTGGGGTTTTTTCACAACACATGAATTCTTAAATCACCACTGAATGAGATCCAAACTTAAAATTTGTAAATAAGACTCATCTCACACTCAAAAGGAGCATAAAAGAGGTTAACAAGCCTGATGTGACATCATTGATATAACCATCATTGAAAAATAATTGAGATTTGCATATTTAGTTGGAAAAATAACCATATACCTATTCACTCAAGTCACACATTAAGAGTACATCCTCCATACATAATAGCCAAATCAATGTAAAATCATTCAATAGGGTCAATATCATATATCATATAATCATTTCATCTAAATTAACTCAATATCAATGCAAGACATATAATTATTAAAATGTGATGGCCAACAATAATGTAAAATACCAACATAATGGTAATAACATCCATCCATGTAAATGTGTATATATCTACAAAGATAAAATATAAGATGTCGAGATTGTTATTATAATTACATTTGTGATCCAAATATATATAAAATAAAAATATCTCAAAACATAATGCTAATCCAATAATAGAAATCATAATATATGCATCCCAAAATATACAACGTGATCGTAACACAAAACATGATATTTGTGCATAAGGGCTCTTAGACCTTCAATACAACCAACAACAAATGAATAAAGACATGATTTCCTCACAAGAAACTTGTCACAACACCATATATGCATCATAATGTAGAAAGTAATAGTGATTTGCATGCAACGGAATACCAATGAAGTAAACATGTGGGTGATCTAAACATATGGTAGAAAATCTAACTTATTTGGGGAATATGTTAACCAATGCATAACCAATAATCACATTAATTGATATTAATAAAAGTGGTGAAGTTGAAATAATTATAATAACCCAAAGCAACATAAACAAACATGACCTATGCATCTTATGATACATAGTCAAATATATAATGTATATAATAGTCAACCCAAGGCACAAATATGTGGGGATTACATCTATAGTTCAAATACTACCCAAGTAGTGAGAGTCTTTAAAATTTTTATGACTAATCTTGGATAATTACATTACAATGCACTATATAATGTTGTGAGGTATCCTTGTGTTAGACAATCCAAATAATCAGAAGACAACTGAGGTGGGGGGGGTGAATCAGTTGTCATGGATTACCAGAACAATTAGCAATTTAAACTTTAATACCGGAACCCAAAACATTAATACCAGAATGCTTAAACCAAATACCAGAATATCAATTAAACTAATTAAGAATAAAATATAATCACAGAATAAGAGCCATCCACATGACACCAATACTTATACGTGGAAAACCCAGTAAAGGGAAAAACCATGGTGCCAAGCCTACCCATAGTTAGATAATACTTCTGCAGTAAGTATATGAATTACAATTAAGGGGCTTGCACTTGCAGAAAGGCCAACAGCCTAGAGTGCACTACTTATCACAAAAGGAGCCTCACTGACTACATAGAAATCTAGACTACAATACGGAGAAGTGTTGAACTACAAAAGATAGCATCTACTATGCCTGGGTACAGTTCCGGTTAATCTCAGTACCAGAGGACTAAATCCTCTTACACAAACCCAATTCGATCTCCAATGATCGACCAAATCCTCTGCTTGAATGATATTACATTATTCGCACATTACATTCTGTGACCATGACCTCTACCATAACCATGATGATCTACAATGAGATCTTACATCTATATATACAAACCCTCAACCATAAACATTTAGGTCAGCCACTAGATAATAAATCAATTGTTAGGTCCCAAAGACAACTGAGGGGGAGGGGGGGGGGTGAATCAGTTGTCCAATAAATACAATCCAAAACTAACTTAACCAAAGTTAATGCTTAATGTTGGTAAACCAAACTTTAATGTCGGTAGACAGTTTAACAGTTAGTTGCAGTACCCGTAAAGTTTAATGCATGAAACGGAGAGACAAATAACATACACAACACATAACACAATTATTTGTACGTGGAAACCCTGTAAGGGGAAAAACCATGGTGGGAAACCTTACCCACAATAAGATGATACTACTACAGATAGTATGTGTATACAATATGGAGTCTGCACATACAGAAAGGCCAATTGCCTAGAGCTCATTGCTCAATCACAAAATGGGAGTCACACTAACTACAATTGGATGGTTAAATCCAATGATAATGTACTACTTAAAATAGCATCTTCATATGTTGGATTCAGTGCCGATTAAGCTTTGATTTTCTTTTTTCAAACCTTCCTTCAATCTTGGATGATGTCTATGTGTATAGCTCTGCTTATATTCGCATATACCTTATTACAATCCTTTTTCCAATCCTATATTAATCTCATAAATTAGATCTTACATTTATACCATAACCTAAGACCAAATGAGTAGGTTGGCTCACTAAGATATTACAATAAAATTAATTACAAGTGAATCAATATGTGATGCATGATGTCAGCTCAATGTATTTACAATAATAATAAATCATCTTCATGACGTTTCATGCTGATCTAGAATAGATAAGCTTGCCAGTCCATAACCTAGACCTATTTGTCGGTAACAACAAATATGCAAAACTGATTAGACCAAATAACAAATCACCAAAACAAAGTGTCAAAACAATGTCTTCAACATAACCATGTAATCTCCAAGTCATTCCAAGTGTCGGTGAACAATATAACCTGTCAGTGAACCAGATACCAGTGACTGTGCATAAGTCACTGAACATGCCGGTGAACATAACCAAAGATCTCCAAGTATTTCTCAAGTGTTGACAAGTGTTGACATCAATGAAAAAACCATATCAACATATCCAATATACCAACAATCTCCCCCTTTAGCATTGATGGAAAAATAAGATGGAAAAACCATGAAAGTGTCAAAATAGAAATGCCAAAAACCAAAAACCAACAATCTCCCAAAGAGATCATTAACCAGAAATCAAAATACATAATATCTCCCCCCCTAGGAATAATCTCTCCCTAAAAGATAAAGTGTTTTTCCATAGATATCTCTCTCTGTTTGACATCAAATTCCAAAGCAATACAAAACCAAGGACAATCAGTTCAAAGAACTTATCACAAAATACCAACATATCAATTTATGCAACTACTCCCCCTGAGAAGTATCTCTCCTCATCAAAGCCAAAAAAAAAAAGATTTCTCTATTAATTTTGTCGGTTGATGACAATCATCAATTGTCTAAGTCTCTACCGTTGGGGGTATAACCCCAAGCTGCTCTCTGAGATACTCAAAAGATTCTTTAGGCAAAGGCTTAGTAAAGATATCTGCAATCTTCTCTTTAGTATTCACATAAACCAATTTCACCTCTTTTGCATCAACATTCTCCTTCAGAAAATTGAATTTGATAGAAACATGTTTAGTTTTTGAGTGAAATAACGGATTTTTTGATATATCAATTGCTGCCATATTATCACAGTAAATTGTTATAGGTTCCTTGCATTTTACCCTTATGTCCTTTAACATTTGCTTGATCCATAATACCTATGTACAGTTAGTTGGTGCTGCAACATATTCTGATTCTGCTGTTGATAAAGATGTGCAACTTTGTTTCTTGCTCAACCATGAAATTAATCTGCTACCAAGAAAAAATGCTCTGCCAGTGGTGTTTTTTCTATCATCTACATCTCCTATCCAATTTGCATCTGTGTATGCACACAAATCAAAGTTTTCATCTCTAGGATACCATAAACCAAGATTTGTGGCTCCTTATAGATACCAGAAAATCCTTTTCACTGCTGATTCATGATTTTCTTTTGGATTACTCTGAAATCTTGAAACAATACATACTGCATTCATAATATCAGGTCTTGTTTGTGTCAAATATAGTAAACCTCCTATCATAAACTTGTACCTAGTTGGATTAACAGGTGTTGATTCATCCTTCAATGATAGCTTATCATTTGTAGTCATGGGTGTGCTTACTAGTTTAGAGTTTTCCATGCCAAATTTATTAAGTAATTCCTTCAAGTACTTTGATTGATCTATGAATATACCTTTATCAATCTATGAAATTTGCAATCCTAAAAATAATTTTGTCTCCTCAATCATAGACATTTCAAATTCTTCTTGCATCTTTTTAGAAAAGTCTTTACACAATCCATCTTCTCCTCCAAAGATTATATCATCAACAAAAACTTCAATAACCAAGATGTCATCATTAGTCACTTTGTAATATAAATTTTTGTCAGCATTACCTTTAGTGAAACCAATCTTCAAAAGATATTTGTCCAATCTAGTATACCAAGCTCTAGGAGCTTGCTTCAAACCATATAAATCTTTTCTTAACCTACAAACCATATCTTTGTCATCTGTCAAAGAAAATCCATCATGTTGTTTAATGTAAACTTCTTCTTCAAGATCACCATTCAGAAATGCACATTTAACATTCATTTGATATACTTTATAGTTCTTGTGTGCTGCAAAAGCCAAGAATAATCTGACTGCTTCAATTCTAGCTACTGGTGCAAAGGTTTCATTATAATCAATTCCTTGTTTCTGTGAATATCCCTTACACACTAATCTTGCTTTGTTTCTGATTACCTTACCATCTTCATTAAGTTTATTTCTAAATACCCATTTAGTTCCAATTACATTTTTGTCTTTAGGCCGGGGAACTAATGTCCATGTGTTATTCTTTTCAATTTGTTCTAATTCATCTTCCATAGCTTTAATCCAGTGTTTATCTTCACATGCCTCATTAATAGTTGCTAGTTCAATTTGAGAAATAAGACATACCTCTTCATTTGTCAGTCTTCCTCTAGTCATAACTCCTTGATACTTGTTCCCAATTATCTGATTTTCAGAGTGATTCAATCTTACATACCGAGGTGTTTTCTCTTGCTGATGTTCTTCAATCACTATGGAATTTTCAGATGATGTCGGTGTGTCTGGATCAATATTTTGTACTGGTGTGCTCATAGTAGGTTCATTTGTAATTATCTCAACTATCGGTTCAGAGTCTATAGACCTTCTAAACTATTCATCAATCTTCACATTTGCACTCTCAATGATTTTTTGCAATCTCTTATTAAAACATCTATATGCCTTGCTCTAAGATGAATAACCAAGAAATATTCCTTCATCACTTCTAGGATCAATTTTTCCAATATACTCATCTCTTCTAATATAACATTTACTTCCACAAATCCTAAAATATTTAAGAGTAGGAGTATTACCAAACCATAGTTCATGAGGGGTCTTACCGGTTTCACCTTTGATGTGAACTCTGCTGAATGTATAAACAGTTGTATTGATTGTTCTCTCCAATACACATGAGGTAGGTTTGCTTATGATATCATGCTTCTAGCTGCATCCAAAATAGTTATGTTCTTTCTTTCCACAACTCCATTCTGCTGGGGTGTCTAAGGTGCTGATAACTATCTTTTAATTCCATTCACTTCACAAAATGTATTAAATTCCTTAGATGTGAATTCACCTCCTTGATCTAATCTCAAACATTTTATTTTCTTACCGGTTTCATTCTCTACCATCACCTTGAATAGTTTGAACTTCCCAAAGGCTTGTGATTTCTCCATGAGAAAAGTAACCCAACACATTCTAGAATAATCATCAATGATTAGCATAAAATATCTATCTCCTTGTAAACTTCTAGTTCTTGCTGGACCACATAAATCGGTGTGAATTAAGTCAAGAAAATTATTGGATTTTTCTGGTACACTCTTAAAAGATTCTCTAACTTTCTTTCCAAATTGACATTCCTTACATACTAGATTGTGAGGCTTAACAATCTTAGGTAAATCTCTTACTGCCTTAATTGTACTAATTTTCACAATGCAATCAAAATTTACATGACGCAGTCTCTTATGCCATAACCAACTTTCATCAATATGTGCAATTAAGCATGTCTTCTCATTGTTATTCAAATGAAAGATATTACCTCTAGTCTAATTACCAGTTGCGATTTCTAAACTAGTTCTATTCATGATTTTGCATTTACCATTCTTGAATTGTAACTGAAATTTTTTTCAACTAATTGACCAACACTCAAAAGATTATGCTTCAAACCTTCAACACAGTAAACACTATCAGTATTATGCTTACCATCAAAATATATAGTCCCTTTTCCTCTAATCAAACAAGCTTTGTCATCTCCAAATCTTACTAGACCTCTATTGTATTCCTGAAAAGTTAAGAATTTTCTCTTATCACCAGTCATATGATGTGAACATCCGGAATCAATAATCCATTCACCTTTATCTTCAATTTTAGCTGTCAGGGCTTTCTCTACCGGTTGAATAGTAGGTGCCGGTTGATCTTCTGTTATAGCAACCAAATCCCATCCATTGTCTACTGGTTCCTCATCAGAATCATCAGTAACTCCTTCATCAGCATAGTAACATGATTTGTCTCTATTCTTCTTAAATCCATACCTTTGATATTCAAGGTTAGGCTTATATGTCCTTTTAGCTTTTTCTTTCAATCTTGCATGTCTATCAGGACACCTAGAAGCCATATGACCAATCTTATTGCAGTTAAAACATTTAAATGGTGCTTTACCTTCATACTTACTTCCAATTGGACCTTTAGGCATTTTTCTTGCAAATAGTGCTTCAAGCTCTTCTAGTTCTTCATTCTCCTTTCTAATTTCTTCAAGTTCTCTTGCATAAAAGGCTTTCCAATCAGATTTCTCAGATGATGGTGATGATGATGCCTTGAAACCTAAATCTGTCTTAATAGTAGCAATAGGACCAAATTCCTTAAGTTCAAAAGCTGAAAGTTTTCCAACCAAAGTGTCTCTAGATACTGATGTATTAGGCATTGTTCTCAATTCATTAATAGCAGTAACTTTCATTTTATATGCCAGTGGAAAAGCTCTTAAAAATTTAGAAATAATTTCATCTTCACTTATGGTTCCTCCACAACATTGTATACCCAAAACAATTTCATTTACTCTTTCCATAAAAGCACAAATTCTTTCATCTTCTTCCATTTTCAGATTTTCATACCTGACCCGGAAGCATTCTAGTTTTGCAATTTTGAATGTGGTATCACCTTCATTCAATGTTTCTAACTTGTCCCAAATAGCTTTAGCAGTAGATCTATTTGATAATCCCATGATTTGTTGATCTGACAATGCGCTCAAAAGTGCTTCTCTTGCTTTACAATCATTTTCCTCATCTTTAACCAGGGTTGGTGGAATAGGTTGACCTTGAGTAGGAACAACATAGCCATTCTTTGTAACATCCCAAATGTCCTTTCCAATGCAATTTAGATGTGTCTCCATCTTGATTTTTCATATGCCATAGTTGGTTCCATCAAGCTTCAGACTATCCTTTATGAAATAGTTAGAAGACATTGTATCTCCTCAAGTTGTTAAACTTCTACAAAAAGAGGACTAGGCTCTGATTCCAATTGTTAGGTCTCGGAGACAACTGAGAGGGGGGGGGGATGAATCAGTTGTCCAATAAATACAATCTAAAACTAACTTAACTAAAGTTAATGCCGGTAAACCAAACTTTAATGCCGGTAGATAATTTAACAGTTAGTTGCAGTACCAGTAAAGTTTAATGCATGAAATAGAAAGACAAATAATATACACAACACATAACACAGTTATTTGTACATGGAAATCCTATAAGGGGAAAAACTATGGTGGGAAACCTTACCCATAATCAGATGATACTACTGCAGATAGTATGTCTGTACAATATGGAGTCTGCACATGCAAAAAGGCCAACTACCTAGATCTCACTACTCAATCACAAAATGGGAGTCACACTGACTACAATTGGATGGTTAAATCCAATGATAATGTACTTCTTAAAATATCATCTTCATATGCTGGATTCAGTACCAGTTAAGCTCTGATTTTATTTCTTCAAACCTTCCTTCAATCTTGAATGATGTCTGCGTGTATAGATCTTCTTATATTCGCATATACCTTATTACAATCCTTTTTCCAATCCTATATTAATCTCATAAATGAGATCTTGCATTTATACCATAACCAAAGACCAAATGAGTAGGTCAGCTCACTAAGATATTACAATAAAATTAATTACAAGTGAATCAATATGTGATGCATGATGTCAGCTCAATGCATTTACAATAATAATAAATCATCTTCATGACGTGTCATGCTGATCTGGAATAGATAAGCTTGTCGGTCCATAACCTAAACCTATTTGCCGGTAACAACAAATATGCAAACCCGATTAGACCAATGAACAAATCACCAAAACAAAGTGTCAAAACAATGTCTTCGACATAACCAAGTAATCTCCAAGTCATTCCAAGTGCCGGTGAACAATATAACCTGTCGGTGAACCAGATATCGGTGACTGTGCATAAGTCACTGAACATGCCGGTGAACATAACCAAAGATCTCCAAGTGTTTCTCAAGTGTTGATAGGTGTTGACATCAATGACAAAACCATATCAACATATCCAAAATACCAACACCAATTACATAATTACAAACCATGTTGGTCTTAGACCAAACAAATAGTATCCAACACATAAGACATCTCGGAAATACATCGAGAGGTCCAATCCACATGTTACATTAAAGTTGGTCCATAACCTAGATCAACTGGGACCTAGTATAGGTCCACACGCTACAACGATGATGTCCATCTGCCAAGTCTCGAACATGATCACCAACAACATCCTGAAACTCTACCAAAAGTTGCACCAACACCACTTATGCAATTCATCAAAGATCTTCATAAATAGCTCTATCGGTGAAACCATCGCTAGAACCAGAAACTAAGCTTCTAAGAAAGCAAGATAACATCCAATCACTAGACCAAAACCAACAGACTGAATATGAGCATGAGTATCATGAACAAACCATTTCCATCACCAAACTATACCGGAGCGTACTGGATCATGTCAGATCCAAATCAACTAGAAACCACTCAACCTACCGGGACCAAAAGGGTGCCGGTAAAGCATCCAAACAGATAGTGTTAACATCAATGACAAAACATCAATGCAACACATAATCAATTAAACCAAATGGCCAACACCTTGAGAAATCCATTTGTTATGATGATAAATTTATAAGGATCAACACTTAGTGACTATTAGTGAATTTCTGGATTCTAATTGGGTTGGGGATGTTGATAATGAGAGATCTATAGGGGAATGGAAAAAGTAAGAGTATATGAAAACTACTCATTCTTGTAGGAAATTCATTTGGATTAAGTGATTACTTTTTAGATTTGGGGCTAGGTCCATGAGGTATTATAATTCTATGTAACATTCAAAATGCCATATGTTTAAGAAAGAACCTAATCTTTCATGTGTGATAAAAAAATGTATATTAATGCAAACTAATATTTTGTTTAGGGATAGGATGGTGATGCTAGAGAAAATTGGCGTTTGATATAATTTTGTAAATGCATTGGTGAATCCAATGAGCATTGAAAATATTAGATTGTGCTATGAGCTTATGGGCCTCTTAGTCCCTAGTAGTTAGTTCAAAATCGTCGGTACTTCATTTTCTCTTGCAAGGTGTTTGAAAAGTGGGAGAATTTTAGGAAAGGTTCGTCAAGCATTCTTCTAATATTGAGTATATGAAGAATATTGTTTTCAAACTATAGAACACAAAAACTTAATATATGAGTTATAGATTTTATATTTTTGAGTAAAATAAAATTTTGGTTGTTCAATATCACTTCCAATAGGCTCATTCTATAGATAATTTTGAGCTCTACAATTTTAAAAAATAGGCCCCTATAATCTCTCAAATTAAAAGTTATGGCATCTAAAAGTTGGGTCTTTGCAGCGAAAATATAAAAATATATTAGACAGTAAAGAGTTGTAAGAGGGGGTTACATTTGAGAAACCTATGATGCATGTCACACTACACCATAAGAAATATTTGAATGGAGATTATGAGTTTATAATAGAACACCCAATATGGTGCATGGTTTATGGTGTGGTTTATGGTGCACTTATGATAGATAGAAGAAATATGATTTTTTTAGCATATTAATTTATCTTGGGATTTGGGTGATAATTTTTTAACTAAGTTTTTGGGAACCAAATTTTTGGGTGACTTTATCTCATAGATTTTTAATTACTATTTGATGGTTTCATCTGCATTAATTCACAACCAGTGCTTGAGATGGAGTTATTGATAACGATTTTATAGGTACTACTATGCTATCTAAAATACTCTAGATATCTTGTTAGTGATATTTGTGTAAAGGATTTCTTTATAAATCTATTGTAACTATGTTTATATTATTGAATACTAAATTGGGTTTCTTTGGAGTGTGAGGTTTTTATCCCAAAAGGATTTTCTCCATGTCCACTTCTATTGTGGGGTGATTTTATTTATGTTTTATATGTATTTTTCCATAATTTTAAAGATTTTAAAATCTATACAATACTCTCCTTTAAGTTAATTTAGGAAGTATTTATATGTACCTTGCCTCCTTTTGGTCGTAGAAAACATCAAAAAGTGATTAAAGGATCACACAATAATAGTCGACTATCAATTGACATTATATATCAAAAATCAATAAATCAACATTCAATATTATTCGAGGTCACAAAGTTGTCTATCAATCATGACTTGCATCAAATTTAACATTACATTACACTTGGTATCATATGTTTGTTTACATCAAAGCTCAACATATTCAATAATAATTAGGGATAAATATAAGAAACCCCTATTTAAAATGCATAAAATCCTAGTGAATCTTCCATTTTTTTGAAAAAACACTAATTTGTATTGGCAAATATTTCATTTAAAAAAAATTAAAAATTTATTGGTGGTTGTTTTACATTACTAAAATTTTGTATAAAAATTTGGTGAATCTTCGCAAATAATAGGAAAAATATATTATTTGCCATGATGAGTCCTTCTATTCAAAAAAATAGAATTCTTATGAAAAAGTAAGGGCCAAGGGTGGAAATCATTGATGGGTTTAAGGGGTAGACTATAA
Source organism: Cryptomeria japonica (assembly GCF_030272615.1). Lineage (NCBI taxonomy): Eukaryota > Viridiplantae > Streptophyta > Pinopsida > Cupressales > Cupressaceae > Cryptomeria > Cryptomeria japonica. Next base: position 478,839,390 of record NC_081415.1, on the reverse strand, counting down.
TAAGTAGTTGCTACCATTGATTCAAAATATAATATATAAACCCTTATTGTATTTTATGAGGGAAAATGTACGCACAACTTGTAATTCTCATGGACATTTAAATTGCTTTTAGATTGTTGATCTCCATTGAGATCAACAATCCGAAAGCAATTTAGGGTTATATGAGTATTACAAATCATAGATACATTTTACCTCATAGAATATACTGACTTTATTTAGATTATATTTTAAATCAATGGCACTGACTAAAAATTGACAATATGACCATAAATTAACTAGAAAATATGAAATATTGCTTGCAAATTATTTTAGATTTCTACAATAACTTATAAAATTGAAGAAAATATGATGTAATCATGTATTGAATATTGTGGTGAATTTTTGAGTTAAAAAGTAATAAAATAAATTCTTTGACAATTTAACTAAAAATAAGAATAAAAAATTATAAAAATGCGATGATTTAGGTCTCCTTACAACTTGAACTAGTTGCCAAATTTTTATTCTCAAATTCCAAATATTAGCCAATTAGCAAATATTCACCACTTAAGAAAATCATTGATAATAAGTTCATTAACATTAATGGCTGACATTTATCTCTTTTCTATTATTGTTAAATCAACCTTAGTACTTGACTTAGGGTTAATGAATTTCCATACTTCACACTCACATAACATGTTCTCAGTGGTGCTCTTTAGCACCACTAAATTTTCCTAAGGTAGTGTAAAGCGGAAAAATCAAACCCTAGTTGTCCTCCCCTCCCCAACTCCAAGGAGAGAGAAGGGAGAGTCACTAGGGTTGATGGTTTTCACTTAGGGGAGACTTTACATTCAAAAGAGGGGTTGAAACCCACAAGATCCAATCCCACACAATGCAAGATTGGATTCTAAATGAGTTTCAAGGGTTGTGACATCAAGGATACCCTCTTTTGTAAAGAATTGTAGATAGAAAGATTGAACTAGGAATGCATGTAAAGTAGGAAATATTTGCTTATAAATAGAGATAGGGATATGGGATGAAGCTGCGGACCTGGAATTAGCAGTAAAATGTCGAGACGGTGCTGTTCTACAAATTTGAGCGAAAGTTGACAGGACGATGGCGCCCGACGTGCACACGGTCCTCTGAAAAATCCGTGAAACGAAGGGGGATCTGTTCGTCTCTGCACAAGGATTCCAGATCTTCAATTACAGCCATGTACCTACAACCTACACATAGAAAAGAGAGGACGATTGGGGGGTTAGGGATGAGGGGTTTGCCTTTAGGTCAAACCCCGGTTTTGGAATTAACCAAGAAATGAGAATGTTGTAAATGTAAATGTTTGTAATGTAAACAAGTACTGATACCTTGTTGTAAGAATGTTTGTATTCTTACATGCGAAGGTGTAATGTATGTAGTATGTAATGTGTTGTAAGTGATCTCCTCTTCAGTGGTTGAATCCTTGTCTTGAATGCAACACTTAGCCTTGAATGGAGACTTAGAATGCTCAATTTCTTGAAGGAATGCTTGAATGCTTGAATGTTTGAATATCGCTTTCGCGCCTTGCTCACATATGTCCTCCTCTTTTTGAGAGGGGAAATGTAGTCCCGAAGCCCCATAAGAGACTGGGCCCAAAATAGGGCCAGGGACCAGGGCATTGGGCGCCATCATCCCACCTCCAGGGATGGCAGGGTGCAAGGAGGATCAGGCCAGGGTGCTAAAAAATGTAGTTTTTGATGTCATGAACAAGTTTCGGGGTCTCCATTCAGGTTCCGTGTTGCATCACCATTGTGAAGACCCAAATGCAGTCGAAATTGCAAGTGTCACAATTTTAGGACGCTACATTTAGCCCCCACTTTAGCGGGAGTATAAGCGTACGCTCATACTTCCGGTAAAGTACAAGGAAACAGCATTGAAAAACTTTCACCACGTCAAGGAGGCAAGATACACCAAGCCCCCAGTGGACTAAGGATCTTACGACTTCGATTGACAAAGTAAAAGGGAAGATCACGAGGGAGAACCATGACTGTCAGTAGTAAGGCTCCCTCACTATGAGTCATGCAAGAAAGATATCAAAAATTTTCAAGGCAAAGCTAAATTTGTCAAGAAATTTTCAAGTATCTTGAAAAGATATGAACGGGATGTATGGCCCCCTATGTTAAAGTGATTGCACACGCCTCACCGAGGGTGATTGCTTTAAGGTAGTGATACATATAAGAAATGAGAAAGGAGCATGTTATCACCAGGATTTAGCCCCCAAGTGTGAGATAAGCCCAAGGATAATAGACACAAAACACAAAGCACAAGGTGACTTCGCTTTCCTCGAGGTCAGTATGTTGTATGATAATTCATGTATATCATATGTATGTATGCATAATTGTTCTTCATTCCCCAATCAAGGAAGGTCACCTAGAAGAAGGGAACACATGTGTCTTTTGAGTCAACATGAGAGAGACCAAAAGAGATCTCAATGTTTTGCATCGTCCTCAAGTAGACAACACTAAGGACAACAAATAGAAGAATGAGAATAACACATAGAAGAAGTAACAAAAGAGATCAAGAGAGGAGGAGAGAGTCCGCTATGCTAATGAAACTAGTCCAGCACATCATCCACCCCCCGATCTTGCTGATCAATATTTCGGGAAGGCAAGAAACATGCTAGAGGAGGAACATCCAACATAGCAGATGGAGCTTTCACAAGATCCAAACAAGGGCTATGTTCATGTTCCACGCCACGTTGTTCTTGTCTAGGAGCTAGGATAAGTGCTTTAGAAAATTCGTTAGATAAATGGTTATCAACATCAACATATTCATATTCACTATCAGAAGAAAGAGGAGTAACATTTTCATCATGAATAACATTTTCATCTATATCATCATCAAGATTTATAAAAATAGGATCTTTAACTTGCACAGGATCAAAACCATCATGCATCTTATGTTTAGGAAATTTTGACTCAATTTTCGGCTGAGGAGAAAATGGAATAATACTAGCTGAAGGTGTTTTTGGGGATTGCAAAGTTTGCGAAACAGCTGCACGAGCTCTAAGACGATGCTTTCATCGGCGTTCATGTGCAGAACGATTTCGTCTAGTCTTAGTAGGAAGTTGAGAAGATTGAGGAGGAGGAATGTTCTCATCCTTATCACTTGGGTGTTTAGGTTGTGGTCTCTTAGGTTGAATAATAGGAGAAGAGGAAGGTCTCTTCTCTCCATAAGAGGAAGGAGGAGGAACTGCTCCATACAAAGGAGGGATATTTGGTTTAGGAAGGATACCAAGCCCATCATGACGAGGAGGTATAGGTCTACTTTTAGGAAGTTTATTAGATATAGGCATAGTCACATTCATAGGGATGGGTTGGGAATCTTCTTGAGGAAAGACATTAGTTTTATCTTTCAAAGGAAGAACTTCCTTCTCAAGAACGATAGGAATGTCAAGTTTGGGTGTTCTAGGTTCACTTAGAGATAGGATCATATCTTTTTTCCACTTTTGATAAGATTTGAAAAGATGATCACTTCGCGGTGGAAGAGATTGGAATTGTTTAGGCCAAAAGTAATCAATAGGAACGCTAGAAGTTCTTTCAGCAGGTTTAAAGAGACTATGATTGACAGTAACAACTTCACCATTATGGGGAAATTTCAAACACTTGTGAATAGGAGAAGCAATAGCTTTCACAGAAGATAGCCAAGGATAGCCTAGCTTCACATGAAATTGTTCAGATGATGGAATAATAGCAAAGCTTACATCAAGAGATTTGTTATGAACCTCAACAGGTAATGTAATAGAACCAATTGCAGGAGAAGAAAATGCATCAAATAGTTTCACAACCACATTTGTTTCATCATAGATCACTTGATTCAATTGCAAAGTAAAAAGAAATTCTTCAGTAATGATATTAATCATACAAGAAGGATCAATAAGCACTCCATGGCAAGGTGTATTCTTGACTTTTGCAACTATATATAAAGGACCATCAGGTGCCCTGATAGTTTCACTGGAATCAAAGGTGATGGAAGGTTCTTTAGGGATTTTCTGCTCCTCTACAAAGTTAATCACATTCGGAGTCATAGACACAAGATCATCAGGTGAGACAGAGGAATCATTAGTATCAATCATATTAGAGGTATGAGAAGGTAATGGATCAGTAAAAATCTGAAGATTTTGGTTTGGAGGAGCTACGGATGTGTTGCCTTTATCATTCACACCAGAAACATAGATAGTATTATTATCAATCAAATCTTGAATTTTACCCTTTAAAGCAAAACATTTTTCAGTATCATGCCTAGGATGACGATGAAATTGACAAAAAGATTTGTTATCAAAATAGGGTGAATTAATCTTTGCAGGATCTATTTGCTTTATAGGAGGAAGAGTAAGCACATTTTGTTCCAATAACTTATTCATAATACTATGCAATGATTCATTCAAAGGAGTAAACTTTCTTTCTTTCTTGAAAAACTTAGAAATAGGAGGCACGCCTGATGCCGCATTCACATTGTTGTTGATGATGTTTTCGTTGAATTTAATGGACTCTCTGTTCGGTTTAAACTTCCCAAATGGTTGTTGACTACTATCACCCTTATCACTCGGAGCCATAGGATTTGCTTGTTCCATTTGACTCACAGTCAGTTGATAATTGTGAAGAGTTGCGCACAACTATTGGAAAGAAGTAAACTCAGAAAATAGAAGTTTTTCTCTAATATCCTTTTGTAAATTAGAAATAAAGATTCTTTGAATATTATTGTCAGGTACTGGAAAGGAAATTTGAGCATACAAATGCTTATATCTACCAATGAAATTAGTCACTTTTTCTTTAACACCTTGTTTACAATGCATTAAATCAATCAAAGTAACTTTAGGACTTATATTGTTTTGAAATTGTTGAATAAAAGCATTTGCAAGTTGTTCAAAAGAAGTAATAGAATAAGAAGGCAACGAGCAATACCATTGTAGGGCTTTATCTCTTAATGTTCTAGTAAACAGTTTTGCAAGCAACCTTTGGTCATAAGCAAAATCAGTACATATTGTTTGAAAGGTCTTAACATGTGTTAGAGGATCACCCTTACCATTATAAAGCTCCAAATGCGGAATTTCAACATGTTTAGGGGGGATAGCTCGAACAATGTCAAGAGAAAGTGGGCTCGCAACATCAAATGTGGGCACACTAAACTTAGATTGATTCATAGAGGCAATTTGTTGCTGTAAAGAAGAGACAGTTTGTGCAAGATTGTTAATGGTCGCTTCAGTCGAAGAGTTCATATTAGACGTGCTAGATTGTGATGGAGGTGTTACGTTATTGAAAGAAGGTAGAGAGTAAGGTGGTGGAACACTATGATAGTTAGTCATAGGAGATGATTGGAAAGGGGGAACACTACAAGGAGGAATGGAATGGTTAAATGAATTGCCCCCTTGTGTCATGTTTATTTGTGGAGATATAATAGGAACACTCATTGAAGGAATGAATGAAGAAGTCGGATTGAATGAAGGAAGAGGGTTGATTGAAGAAGAGGGATTGCCCCCATGACTGGTGATCATAGGAGGAATGTCTTGTATTGAAGTAGTCATTCTGTTTGATGTAAAAGTAGGTATACTAGCAATAGGAGTTGTCAAAGGAATAGAATGATTAACTTGAGTGGGAGGTTGTGTATAACCTAAAGTTTCGGCACAACTCTTCATAGGCATCACATTCGAATCCACAATGTGTGCAATACCACGCAAAATATCAATTCCATTCTTATCACTTTGAACCATACGTTTTAGACCCTCAATTAAAGGAAGAGCTTGACTATCGGGGTATTCTTGAGACATCCATTGTCGAAAATCATCAAATTGGTTATCCAATTTCGAAAGTTGTTCTACAGAAACCTCATGGAGAGCTTCTTCATCATTAAGAGGATTAGAGGAATTACCCATGTCCTCATTAAAAAGGCCATTCAAATTAGGTTCCATCTCCTCGGTAATTACACCTTGGAAAAACTTAATTCTAAGGCTTCGTCTAACGGGAATAGTGTAAGTAGGGCTTATTGTTGTAAAACTCATGCACTAAAGAGAGAGAGAAGATTTTGAATTTTAGAGGTAGCAAATTTCAATAAAACTAGCCAATCTCCTAGATTTAAGCTGTTAAATGCAATCAGGACAATCTCCCGAAATTTCGGAAAAAATGTCCGGGATCGTGGCAAATGGAGTGCACACGGTCCTCGCAACTTTTTTCAAAATTTTCAGGGATGACAGTTATGATGATTTTAAAGCTAATCTGAAAAAATTGAGTGATTTTACGATCTGTAGATAGGCCAAATTAAAGTTGCAATCTCAAAATTGAACCCTACCAAGACTGTTGAAAAATGCAAAATTTGAATTTTGAAAAAGAGAGGGAAACTGAAATTTTGAATTTTATGATTTTAGAGGGAATACCAAAAGCAATGCAAGTTTTGAAATTTAAAAGTTGACTCGATTTCATGCAAAATTCGAATTTTGAAAGTGGAAATCAAGGTTGTTACAATTAAACACTTAATTTCAAAAGTCACAAACTACAAAAATTTGAATAAAACACTGAAATTTCGAATGAATGCCAACACACTTTTTCAGATTTAGGACTGTAAGAAACACAATTTTGATATGAATTTCAATTTCAATGATTTTTGAATGATTAGAAGCCTCAATCCAAGCAATCGCTAGACCAACTTTGACTTTAATTTTGAAGGTGTTAAAATTGATAAAATCAGCCAAAATTCTGGATTTTAGAAGAAAAATACAGTAAGATCTAGCTCCCGAAATTTCAGAAAAAATGTCGGGGACGATGGCACTCGGGGTGCACACGGTCCTCGCAACTTTTTTCCAAATTTTCAGGGATGAAAGATATTGTGATTTTATTGCGGAATCCAAAGTTACAGCCGATTTGGAGGTGTTTTGATTAGTAAAATTATCAGTCAAAGGTTGAATCAAGGAGGTTTTAAAAATTAGGGTTTTGACACTTAACCACTTAATTTTCAGAATTAAAGTACAAATATGAATTGATAATTTTCAATAGAAGGGTAGATCTGAAACAAGCATTAACAATTAAACATTTCACAAGTTTAATTAATAAAAAGAAAATTTTAGGGTTTTTATGCAATCAACCTCTAAAATTTGCAAAAGATCAAACATGGAAATATAATTAGGAAAGCAAAATTTTCAGATCTAACCATGAATAATTAGAATGAGGATTTTCACGTCGGGTTCACCAAAATGTAAAGCGAAAAAATCGAACCCTAGTTGTCCTCCCCTCCCCAACTCCAAGGAGAGAGAAGGGAGAGTCACTAGGGTTGATGGTTTTCAATTAGGGGAGACTTTACATTCAAAAGAGGGGTTGAAACCCACAAGATCCAATCCCATGCAATGCAAGATTGGATTCTAAATGAGTTTCAAGGGTTGTGACATCAAGGATACCCTCTTTTGTAAAGAATTGTAGATAGAAAGATTGAACTAGGAATGCATGTAAAGTAGGAAATATTTGCTTATAAACAGAGATAGGGATATGGGATGAAGCTGCGGACCTGGAATTAGCAGTAAAATGTTGAGATGGTGTTGTTCTGCAAATTTGAGCGAAATTTGACAGGACGATGGTGCTCGGCGTGCACACGGACCTCCGAAAAATCCGCGAAATGAAGGGGGATCTGTTCGTCTCTGCACAAGGATTCCAGATCTTCAATTACAGCCGCATACCTGCAACCTACACATAGAAAAGAGAGGATGATTGGGGGGTTAGGGATGAGGGGTTTGCCTTTAGGTCAAACCCCAGTTTTGGAATTAACCAAGAAATGAGAATGTTGTAAATGTAAATGTTTGTAATGTAAACAAGTACTGATACCTTGTTGTAAGAATGTTTGTATTCTTACATGCAAAGGTGTAATGTATGTAGTATGTAATGTGTTGTAAGTGATCTCCTCTTCAATGGTTGAATCCTTGTCTTGAATGCAACACTTAGCCTTGAATGGAGACTTAGAATGCTCAATTGCTTGAAGGAATGCTTGAATGCTTGAATGTTTGAATATTGCTTTCGCGCCTTGCTCACATATGTCCTCCTCTTTTTGAGAGGGGAAATGTAGTTTATATACTTGTCAATTAGGGTTGATAGACTGATTTTTCTGACCTTGGGCCGACATAGCAACCGTATTTTCCAATTTGCAAACTTAAAGACCCGAAGCCCCATAAGAGACCGGGCCCAAAATAGGGCCAAGGACTAGGGCGTTGGGTGCCCTAGTCCTGAAGGACCAGGGTGCTGGGCGCCCTAGTCCTGAAGGACCAAGGCACTGGGTGCCATGGTCCCACCTCCAGGGATGGCAGGGTGCAAGGAGGATCAGGCCAGGGTGCTAAAAAATGCAGTTTTTGATGTCATGAACAAGTTTCGGGGTCTCCATTCAGGTTTCGTGTTGCATTGCCATCGTGAAGACCCAAATGCAGTCGAAATTGCAAGTGTCACAATTTTAGGATGCTATAGGTAGATATCTTATAAGTGAATCTTTTCTATAGGTACCAAAGATCAAATTTTGTATTCAATAAAGTCATATCATCTAAAACATACCAGATAGACTAAATTGTTGTATTGATTTAGTCTAAAGCTTTAGAACCCTCAAATTTTAGTTATCTCGAGTCTCTAATAATTAATCCAATATCAATTCCTAAGTTTCAAGATTATATAACAATATTTTAATAAAGAATTTTCATATTAAACAAATTTCCAAATAAACACTATAACTCATTTTACTTTCAACTATTATTTATTTTCTGTCATATTCTTTCCATCTTAATTAATCAATTTCAACTTAATCTAATTATTTATTACTCCATTTAAACATCAATTTAATATATGTCTTATCTAACACCACATAACCATCTTACCTAGTATGGTATTTTCTCTAATCAAAGAGTGAAATACATGGTATCATGACTATTATATGGCACACTTTCTAGTAATGTAACTAAATATCCTCTTTTAGACACCATGTAGTATGATGAGGCCATTAACATGAAATAACTAAATGTTGTATTCATTACCCATATGATTCTTGTGCACGATAATGTTTGAATCCCACATGCATGGATCATGACATTCATCCCCCATACGACCGTTTACATGGATTCATGAACCTACATTAATAATGCTTTGGATTATTGAGAGTTCCTATATAACCACCATATTTTTCAGAGGAAGTATGCGTTTGAAGGAGGAAGCATGGCAGATAGGAGGTTGTCTAGGTCAAAAAGAAGGAGGAATGGATCAGTTGGAGCAAGTGAATGGGAGCATTCAAGGGTTAATAGCTTCTGGCATGGAAAACACAAAGGAGAGTGAAGAAATTACTGTTGATTCTTCCTCTTGTGTCACTGATAAAAACATGAAAAAGAATGTTGCTCTAATGGAACAATCTATGGAAATGGCTCACGATGATGCTATAATGGCAAACAAAGAGGCTACGAATGGGACATTGGAGAAAGATGGAGGACCAGGGAAAGTCAGAAAAGTTAATCCGATGAGGCAAGCCAAGAATGTGGGTTTTGACAAAGAAATGGCAAAGAATATCAACAAAGACTCAAGTCAAAGAGCAGAAATGGAAGGTAAAATTTTAGAACTTTTATTGCCTGATGATGTGATTGAAAGTATTATAGAATGTAAAGAAAGGTATTTGATTTTGGATTTTTTGAAAGGCATATTGTTAGAATCTGATTTTTACAAATGGGATAAAATTAATTGGGAAAATATGGGGTGGGAGATAGAAAATCTTGAGAGGATTGGGGAAAGGATACATATCCTATAAATTTAAACATGTTGATCAAGCACAAGTTGTGCTTAAATATGGTAGCTAAGTTATTTGTCGTCAGGTTTTTTATTTGTAGGCATGGCTCGTAGAGTTTCATCCTAAAGGTCTCTCTAGATCTAGGTATCCCATGTGTCTAGAGTTCCCCTTTTTAAATCTGGCTTTTAGACCATTTCTAAAGGATATGGCCTCTCAACTCAAAAGAGTCTTATGGTGTAAGAACAATGCAGAGAAACTTTCTAGCCTTCGAGTTCACCTAAGAGTGTGTGTTGAAATGGACTTGAATAATCAACTTCCTAAAAATATTAATCTAATAGGTCTAGGGTTTGAGTTTACCCGACCAATAGTATATTTGAATAAACGTAATGCTTTCTTCTTTTGTTTCCAAGAAGACCATTTAATTAGAGATTTTCCTATCAAAAAAAGTAGATATAGCGCCTCTTAAATGAATGCTACACCTAGTATTAACCATGTAAATCTACAACCCCAAAATGGAGTTATGTCTACAACAATGCCACAGTTGGGTCAACAAAATGAATGTAATCTAGAAAGGGAAAACCAAATTCACAATGTTAACTCTATGACTTATAAGGATGCTATTATGAAAAATGGTTGGAGAATGATTAGAAAGAGAAAAGAACCATCTAGATCCTTTGATTCTCATAACAGGAAGACACTATTACAAATCCATTCCATTTTACCTCATCACAACACTGTGAAAACTAATCAAGTGGTTTCTCAATCTCCTTCTGGGATAACGAGGTCTTCTTCTCCAAACATGAGATAGGGGTCTTCACCTTTGGCTGTGAGACAAATATGTTGTTCCCCTATGACTGTGAGATAGAGATAGAGATCTCCCAATCCTTTTGGTAAAGAGCACAAACAGGCACACGATCTTGCACTAGCTAATCGATTTAATGTTTTGCAACAAGAGGAGGACTCTAATAAATTTGTTCAATCATGAAGTTTAAAGTCTTCTCTTGGAATGTTAGGGGGATATCACTTTCCCATTGTAAATATGAGGTCAAGGATGCTTTAAGAAAATGGAAGCTTGATATTGTCTTCTTACAAGAGGTGAAACTTAGTGGTTCTCATCTTCTTTCTTCTCTATCCAATGTTTGGAAAGATTCATCTATTTTTCTTACATTGCATTTTGAAGGAAAGGGGGGTGTTGTAATTGTTATATCTTTTTGGGCTACTAAGCTTATCATTGGTAAAGGGGAGGATCCCTCACATAGTTGTTTGTGGGTTCTTTTATTTATCAATGAGTAACTTGTTGGTTTTTGTTTGGTATATGCTCCTAATATTGCAAAACAAAGATGTGAGTTGTGGGAATGACTGAATAAGAATCTACCTCAAGCTGATTAGGTGATTGGTGGGGATTTAAATATGGTAGAACATCACACTGATCACAACTGGCATAATCAAGTGGAACTAAGTAATGATGAATTTGATAAATGGTTATCCTGTCGAAATGCTTTGGGTGTGATTGATCCTATCCATAAAAAAATATCTAATCATTCTTAGAACTAGTTTACTTGGGCTAATTGTAGATTGTATTCTAATAGAAAACTTAGTAGATTGGATAGGTTTTATATCTCTCTCAATCTATATTTATTACAGGATTCCAATAGGATGTGTGTTAAAGTTGATTATTCTACCTCAATTTCAAATCATTTTCCTATCTTTTGTGTTATTGCAAGAGATAAGGTTAAGGATTTTGAGTGCCATTCGCTCTCGTTAGCATTTGGAATTCCATTCCCAAACCATGCGAAGGGTTTTTTTTTATAGGGAATGGTGGCAGGATGCTATATGTAAATGTGTGGAGTTTTAAAGATCATTTGGTAAAAAATGGCATGGCAGAGTAAGAGAAAAGAGAAATCCCTTCAAGGAAAGATAGAACTAAATAGGAAACTTCTACTTTTAGAACCAACCAATTTAGCAATTCAAACTTCTATAGCTTCTTTAGAAGTTCAACTTCATAAACTTGATATTTGTAAGGGTCAAGCTTGGGCAAGAATCAGAGCTAGATTACATTAGAGCAAAGAGGGTAATAGAGGTTCATTTTTATTTATTTTTCAGTACTTGAATTATAAACATAAGAGAGAAATAATTGATGCAATCAAAGAGGAGGATGGACAAGTTCATACTGGTCCATAATATATTAAATCATTGTTTCATAATTTCAATAGGAGGTTATCTAAAGAGGAGCTTCATTGGTAGGATGTACAATTAATTTTAGAAGACATTCTTGAGGAGTTTGTACCAAGAAAGGTGGATCAAGAGTATAGAAGATTTTTTGATAGGGAATTGTCTATAGAAGATTTAGAACATGGTTTATTCTCTATGGCCCCAAACAAGAGCCCAAGACTTGATGGGTTGTCAGTAAAATTTTACCAAACCATGTTGCCCCATATTAAGGAACATTTTTACATTGTTTACCTTGAAGCTCTAGAATAGGGATCATTAGGGAATGGTATAAATAAGGCTTTACTCAAGTTTCTCCCTAAAAGAAAAAATTCAGATTCTATTTTTAGTTGGAATCACAGCACACTTCTTAACACTTACAAAATAATTGCTAAAGCACTAGCTACAATGATCAAGTGTCTAGTCAAAGGGATAATCAAGCATGAACAAACTAGATTTCTTGGCGGTAGATATATTTTAGACAATTTAATATTGGCATGAGAGACTAGTGATTGGACACAACAAACCAGTTAGAATGGTTTGCTTGTGAAGTTAGATTTTGATAAAGCGTATGATAGAATGAGATGGAGTTTTATCATTAAAATGATGCAATGTTTGGGTTTTGGTCCTATATTTTGTAAACACACCCAAATTCTATTTAAGGATGCTAATGCTCAATTAGTAATCAACAACTCTTTGATTGAACCTTTTTATTTGCAACACTAAATCAAATAGGGCTTTCCCTTATCACCATTTTTATATTTTTTAGTTGTTGATGCTTTGGGATATAAGCTACAAATATCTAATCAAATGGATTTGATTAAAATAATATCCATTCCAAATAATACAATATTCTTGAATTTTCACTTTGCTAATGATAGTATGCTCTTCATTCAAAATTATGAATATGAAATCAGAAATGTTTTGGAGGTCCTTAATTTATACTACATTGTCTTAGGATCTAAATTAGCCCACGATAAGACTAAATTCTTTATGACTAGTTTTGATCAATCCCCTCAATGGATTCCTAAGAAATAGAAGCACATTAAACGTGGACAAATAACATGGTACTTAGGCATTTCGTTTGGTCTCGAAATTAGTTTGTATGAAACATAGAAATTGTTTTTAACTAAGTTAAAAAATAAACTGTTTACCTAGGGGAATAAATTTCTTTCATTTGCAAGAAAATTACAAGTTGTTAACAAAATATTTTTGGCTTCTCATGTTTACTACTCATCTTGTTGGATTCCCTCTAAAAGAGGTTATGAGGACTTAAACAAAACCATTCATATATTCTTATGGATAGATTGAGAAGGTAAACAAAGTTTTAGAACTACCTCTTGGTTATATTGTATTCAACCTAAGAACAAAGTTGGATTGGGTCTTTTAGATCCAAAGATGCAAGGAATTTGGTTAGTTGCATAATGAATTGTGAGGGTGGTGTGAGGGGAAGAAAAATGGAAAATTTTGATTCGTCGCCATATTGGCAAGGATTTCATGATGAATAAATGGCAAGGTGTGGGGTGGCTTGATAAGATCTTGGTCTTGGATCCATTCTTTCATGTTAAACTTCATTTCCCCTACAATCTATTTAGAAAATGTGGCAACAATGCTACAATTTTTTAAGCTGAAAAAATGAATCCTTACAATATGGTTTTAGTTTTGGTACCTCCTCCATATGGTGGAATAGGCTTGTGTAGTATCATGGATAGTCACTTGATGTTATCTTTCTGAAACAAGACCATGGTTTACTCATGAAAGGATTGTAGCACTTTGGTGATTTGGGATTTCAAATATCTTGATTGGGAGGATTAGCAAAATACAAAATTAATTTTTATTTGAATAATAGATATAAAGGATTTGTGACCTTTGTTAAAGCCCTTGTCACAATAGAGCTTCTCATGAAAATTTGTACACTACTAAAGTGTAATTTCTGTAAATATTGGGTGTGACTGGATGAATATCAATTTTGTTTTGTCCATCTTAAGAAAAATATCTGAAACTCCTTCCTAATATGGCTCTTAATCCAAGACTTAATCTAAAATGGAGCTGTAAGTTCAATGAAAGGTGGTGGAAAAAACTAAGTGCTCAAATTTGGAACTCTAAAGCAGAGGCTAGTGCTCAAATTAGGAACTCTAAAGCAAAGGCTAGTGCTCAAATTTTGTCTTGGAAGCTTCTTCATTTTAAATGGCTAGTTGGTGATAGATTGATATGTTTAAGGATTATCCTTGCCAAATGCCCATTTTGTCATCATACAAAAAACCTAAAAAAATTTTTTGGACTTTTATGTGTCCAAGAAAAAATGGAAGGTTATTTGTTCTCAATTTACTACTATATTTGGTCATACATTGGGTTAAAAAATGGCATTATTGGGTAATGGACTATTTAATAGTCTTATTGCTAATTCTATGAGACATGCTATCTTACTTAATGTTTGGAAGAGTGGATATTTTGCTATTCTTTCTAATCATATTTTGTATCAGGAGATTGGCATGCTGAACGTTTAGTCTAACATCTTGCTATAGTTTGTTTCTCTTTGCTCTCAGCTAAAAGATGTGTTGAATATCTAGGCAACTGAGAGGGGGGGGGGGTGTGAATCAGTTGATACTTTTAAAATAATTTATTTTAGTCTTTTCACATCTAGATCCAAAACAATAGAATTAACTAAGACAAATATAACATGAAAAATATAAACATATAACAAATTATACAATGAACGCTAGATATGACGTGGAAAACCCAAGAAGGGAGAAACCACGAAGAATGTTAGTTCTCAATATAAAACACCAGGTAAGGCAATTTTTACAAAGAGTGGCTCAATTCTAGAATGCTCACTGTACGTGAGTTCACCACCAAAGAAAGAAATAAAGAAAGAATCCACCACTTGAAACACAACCTGCAAAACTGGATTGCTTCCAGTGCCTCAACACCAACACACTCTGATGTATCTCCACTAGTCAGATCTTTCCTTTCCAATCTTGAATATCTTCAAAATAATGCAAAACTTTTTCTATATCTAACACAATCAGATCATCCTCATATATATTATCTTTTGGGAAGCACAATCTTCCAAGTCAGCAAAGATAGAGATCTAAAATAGGTCGGCACTAAACATTCTGGTGGTGGGAAGGAATGAGAAGTAGACCATACCACAACACACATCAATGGTCAGATCAACACATTACAATCATTACAAATTTTGGACCCAAAACAAGATCCACACGCTACACCAAAAGCCGCTACACATCCTCAAATTTCAAACTTAATCCGGACCCAAATAACATTGCCCAAAACATCAAAAATAAGAATGAAACCAAGATACACATGAATACCATCGATCAACACCATATCCAATAACTAGAAGTATTGGGATCACCAACAACACATCTTCTGGAGAACCAAAGATTTCAGGAACACATATTCCTACTTACCAATACCAAGAACATCAGAGACATCAATGACAACCATTATGTTGACATCAGTGAAAATCACTCATCATCACCATCATATTTGCAACATCCATCAAGAACAAACACATCTCTACAAAATTCCACAATTTGAATCTCTCATAAACTCTCAAAATCTCTCCCCCTTTGATATCAATGATAAAGGTGAGCATAACTCCCCCTAAGAAACTTACTCCTCCCCCTATAAGGAAGCACCCAAGCATCGGTCTAGATAAAAATATGCAAGCTATACACTAGACCAATGCACATTCGAATGTACATCAGTTCACACTAGGAAGGGGTAATGCCCCTAACTTCTATCATAGATACTCAAAAGTATCTTTACACAACACCTTCATGAATATATCTACAATATTCTCTTTTGTAGATAATAACTCAAGCTTTACTTCATTATCCAACATCATTTCCCTCAAGAAGTGATACCGAATGGATATATGATTTATTTTGGAATGTTGTACCATATTCTTAGAGATTTTTATTACATTGGTGTTATCACACATAATAGAGATAGGTTCATTGAATACTATTCCAATATCCTTCAAAGTCCATTTCATCTTGAAGAATTTGTGTGCAACATGAAGATGTTGCAATGTATTCTACTTCAGTTGTAGATAAAGAGATAGAATCCTACTTCTTACTTGACCAAGCAACTAATCAAGAGTTAAGAAAGAATTCTCCACCACTTGTACTTTTCTTGTCATCAACACTTCCGACCCAATCTACATTAGTATAAGTTGTCAAAGTGAAATATGAACTTTTAGGGTACCACAAACCAAACTCTTCTATTCCTTTTAGATATGTGAAAATTCTTTTCACTGCCACAACATCTGATTCTTTCGGTTCTTGCTGAAATCTAGATGCCAAACAAACTACATACATGATATCTGGTCTAGTAGTAGTCTCCTCAAATCATGTATGTTGTCTATTTGGCATCTACAATCAATGTAAACTTCTTTTAATTCTCCATTAAAAAATGTCAATTTCACATTCATCTGATATACTTTGAAATGCTTAAAATATGCAAAAGCCAAAAACATCTTGATTTCCTCCATTTGAGCAACCAGGGCATATGTCTCCTCAAAATCAATGCCTTCAATCTAAGTATAACCCTTGCAAACCAATCTTGATTTGTTTCTCACAACCTTTCCATCTTCATCTAGCTTGTTCTAAAATAATCACTTTGTTCCAATCACATTCTTATCAGTCAGTTTGTTAACTAATTCCCATGTTTTTTTCTTCTCAATCTAATCTAGCTCTTCTTTCATTGCCTTCATCCAATTCTAATCATTGCAAGCTTCTTCTACTGTTTTTAGTTCAATATCTGAAAGTAGACATAATAGGACTTGTTCTTGAGTTGTTTTGTTTCTTGTGATGATACCTTTGCTCTTATCTCCAATAATCTAATCCATAGAATAATTGTTGTGAACATATCTTAGTGTCTTAGATGTGATGTTGGAGCTTACTGAGCCTCTTTTTCTTCTTCTCGTTCTCTGATCTTTTCTATCCTGCCTATTTTTCAAACTCTTTAGAAGTGTCTTCATCAACCTTCACATTCTCACTTTCAACAATCTTATTCAAACATCAGTACATGTCTTGCTCCTTGTAGAGTATCCTAGGAAAATGCCTTCATCAACTTTACTATCAAATTTTTCAAGCTTATCCTCATCTCTCTGGATGTAGCATTTGCTTTCAAATATCTTGAAATATTTCACTGTTGGAGTTCTACCATGCCACAGTTCATAAGATGTCTTTCCATGTATTTTCTAGTATAGAATTTTGTTAAGAGTGTAGAATACAATATGTATAGCTTCTCTCCAATAGACTTTCAAGAGTTCTACTCCTTTGATCATTGTTTTGGCTACCTCTTGAATTGTTTGGTTCATCCTTTCTACTACACCATTATGTTGAGGTGTTATTGGGGTAGATAATTGTCTTCTAATACCATGTTTCTCAAAAATATTGTTAAACTCATCAGAAATAAATTCTTCTCCTTTGTCAGACCTCAAAGAGTTAATCTTTCTGTCAACTTCATTTTTAACTTTAGCCTTGAATATTTTGAATTTCTCTAATGCTTCTAACTTCTCTCTCAAAAATGCAACCCATGACATCCTAGAATAATCATCAATCAATAACATGAAATATTTCTCACCTTGTATACTTCTTGTTCTAGTCGAACCACATAGGTCTCTATGCACTAAATCCAACAAGTCGGTGAACGAATTATCATTTCCTCTGTAAGTTCCTTTTGTCTGCTTTCCAACTTGACATTATCTGTAAATGTTGTTATCCGGTTTGGGCAACCTTGGGAAAATCTCACTACACTTGATGAACTTGTTAGTGTCAAATTTTGATTCCCTCTTATCCCCTGTAAGAAAATGAATAACTCTGTCTGCAAATGAAGAGATCAAGGAAAAATAATCTTAGAGTAACATATGACAAGGTTTTGAGAACCTTCTACACTTTGAACTTATCCAAAGTTTAGGCGGGTATACCTTTTGTGAATAATTTCACACTTTTAAACGGGATCCACGGTAAACCCATGTCCAAAAACCAGTCGATTTTATCGCCTCAACATAAACTGAAATAATAAAGGAAAACTTATGCTCATGTTCAGTATTGATCCTCAAGAGATGTAGAAAGAAAACTACAACTGATACCAGTGCCTTATCCAGGCTACAGAGTCATCTAAATTAAGAAAGTATTTCACAATTAAACATCCCCATACATCTCATCACTTCGGCTTCTATTAAGCCCATACATGCCTGACATATATAAGAGTTTTTTCTTGTTAAACTAAACAATGTTTATCAAATTCAAAGCTTCAAACAAAGTAAACTATTGACAGAGATATTTCATGCGTATTTAATTCCTCTCCTAAAAAGAAAAGCTAAGAAACATATCCATAAAGATTGCATTACAATCTATTTTCAGTTGAATAACCCTAGATTACTCAAATGAAACCAGTAAATTACTGAAAGCACACCAGAAGACAACATAGGTTTAGGCTCGAAAGTTTCTGATCTATATATTGATATTCATTTTGCAAAAATCTTACATAACTCAAAGTATTCTTTGTAATAACTAGAAAAACCCAGATATATTTCTGCAGAGTTTCTTTACAAAATTCTTGTGATCCCTTTTACACTAGTCCTAGTATCCATTTATAACATCATGGATGCATACAAGCTTTGGACATTCCTAGAAAGGTTTGTTACAGACCGTGATACTCTCCAAGAAACAGTTACAAGTCTTTTTCAATATCAACGACCTCTTCTATTTGTTGTTCTGCTGCAACCTCTTCTACCTACTTTGGAGCATCTTCCTTTTGTCTGACATATTTGCTCTTCCACTCCTGGAACACGTCATCACTTGGCCAAGCAAAGATAACAATATTCTGTTTCATTCCTTCTAGCCTTTTCCAAATGACCCTTAACTGCCCAATTTCTATTTCTATGAAACCATAGTGTGATTTCACTTTTTCAATTTCTTCAACTGTTTGGACAAATAAGGATGTGTCATCGATGTTAATAATTTCATTAACCCTTAGGGACAATTTGTGGTCTAGCTCTTCTAGCCAGGTCTTCTCCTCTTTCAACTAAATTGGACCAACAAAACCTCCTGGAAACAATTAAAATTTATGATTTGAATACTCTTTTCTATATAGTTGGGCTTTTCTTTTTACACTTGCCCTTTCCTCTGAGAGTATATTCATCTCTTTTATAAACTCACTAGTGGACCTAATATTGTCATTCTCCTCTGCATCTGCATGGGATGAACACATGAGCTCTAACGCCTTACCTCTAGGCATCCACTTATTAAGGATTGGTTCCAAGGTGGCTTCATCCTCTCTGAATTTGATCAGAACATCCAGAATCCTCTTCATATTAATGTATATAGTGGTGGCCTTGACTGAATCAGCAAACTTCAATATTGTGGCTTTTACCTTTTCTTCATACTTGTTTGCAAACAAGGCTTGAGCTTGTTTCAACTTTTCTAACTCATGTTGGACAGTTTTAGCTAACTGGAAACTAGAAGGCATGGGAGAAGGGGGATATTCTACAATGGGACTTGTAGGTGGAGGTCTTGTTGGAGAGGAAGCTATCATGAGTGTAGAGGATTCACTTGGATGGTGCTGACCTGCCAACTAACTCTGAAGTCTAGTAATAATTTTGCCTCTATTGGCTATTCCTTCTTTGGCCTCATTGTAAGCCTTTAAAATGGTCTCCAATTTCAATTGGAGATTAGCTCTTTCTTTTGCCTCTTTTTTTGCTAGCCTTTAAAATGGTCTCCAATTTCAATTGGAGATTAGCTCTTTCTTTTGCCTCTTTTTCTGCTACCGCCACATTGAACTTTGCAGTTTCCAATACTATGCTTGCAACTTCCAATACCCCTATATCTTGGACTCTCTTAAAAAGCATGCCTCCTAGGAGACTAGAATCTGATACACCTTTCCTCCTTTTGTTCTCATCCTTCTTTAGTGACCACATGACTAAGGCAACATTATCTTTGCTGAAGGTCACTCCCTCCATAGGTTTTGTTTCCTTCCTCACTGCTTCAAGAACTAGAGCATCGACTATATCCCATTAAGGGAGGATTAAAACACCAACTTTAGACACCATCTCTCTTCCCTTCTCAGGAGTAATAGTCTTAAACTCTTCAGTCATTTCTTGCTTTATTTCTTCTTCTACCTGAGCTACATCTCTAAGAGGCCATTCATTCTTCCTTTGCTCACATATGACCTTGAATTACTCCATATTTTACTTCCACACAAATTGCATGAAAGCTCCCATTGTAACAAAATTATTGTCAGCCAGGGATTCCTCACTAGCTTTCTTAGCAGTAAGGTCTAATTCTTTGCCCTTTAGCTCACCATCAGTCAAGTTCATTTCAGCACTAGGTGGCTCTTCTGGCATCCCCTCTTGGGTCTCCTCATAGGTATAGGAAATCTCACCGAGACTCCCTAACTATAATAATTGTTCAGCCACTGCTTGTTCATCTCCTATGTGGATAGGGGACTAAGATGGAGAATACTGAAGCTCATCAGTTTCAACTTCCTTTCCCACTCTTTTCCTTTTAGGGGAATCTTGGATGTCAATGACATCCTCAATTTCTCTTTTCCCTCTTGAAGTGGAAGGCTCACCTATCACTAGCATCATCACACTATACTTTGATCTCTTATGCAACACATAATCACCAGGTGGGATAGCCTTAGCAAAAGCAGGCTTAGCTAGGACCAATTTAGCCTTATCAGGATCATTTTGCATTATAGACTCCCTTTTTTCTTTCAAGGTTTGCATGAGGTCTTCAAAATAAACAACCAAGAATTTGATTTTCTCCTCAAAGGGATTGAAACTAGAGAGAGGATCATAACTACTATCAAATTGATGAATGAAATCAAGAGCCCTCTTATATGCAACCCACTTCTCTTTTCTCAGTTCTTGCTCATCCAAAATAAATTCATTTCTAATTAAATCTTCATGGAACTGAAATTGGTGAGGCCTACCTTTACACACTACCCTCTTTCTAAAAATGCCGTTGAAAAAATCCTCAGGGTCTGCACACCTTGAAACTGCAGTTGACAACCTATATGGCTTAAAGAATTCTTCAAAATATTTCCAACCACCTTTAGTGATTAAAAAATGATGGGCAATAGTAATGGTTGGGAAAATGGTCCCTTTACCCCTATTTGTCAGCTCTGCCTCTTGTACTCCAATTTATCTCAATACTTCTGCAATCTCTATCTTCAATGGGACTTGATAGGGCAGTAGATAGGGAGTACCTCTTAAACCATACACTCTGAAAACAGTAGAAACAAGGTACAAATACATGTCTCCCCAATTGTGAACAATTTTAATACCCTCAACAAACTCTTTAGGCTTGAGGAATTCCAAGAGAGCCTTAGGAATCCTAGGGTTCTCTGTGCACAAAAGAAGTCTAATCTTAGATGCAAAGCATCTATCAAACTTCAAAAAACTAGAATCCTTTCTATCCCAGGATAAAACAATGCTCCAAAGTTGCATAGGCATCTCTTCTTTATCTTTTACCTTAACCAAATTCATCTCCTTTGCAAAATAGTCAGCACCTTTGAACAAAAACACATGCATTAACATTTTGGAAATTGGGAAATGGAGGGAACAACGTTTGCATGTGGAAATTTGAAATCGGGAAATGGAGGGAATAGCGAGGTTGGATCCTCTGGTTCTGAATCCACTACAACTCAAGGACAAGCAATGGATGATGAGGATGGGAGACAGGATGGGGACCCATGGCTATGGGACCCTCCCCCTAACCGCAAACAGTCGAAAGATTCCCAAGAATCGAGCTCCGAGGTGGTGAAATTTGACTTAGAAAATATCAAGGAGGGGCAAGTTTCCAAACCCTGGAGTAGTCTTTTTGCAAGGAAAGCATCTGGAAAACCAACTGGTAAATCATCTTTCCCATTTGTGAAAGATATATTAGATAATAAAATGGGTAAACTTGCTATTGAGATTCTTGATTTAGTTATCGATCATAGCATCTCTTTAATGGCTTTTTCTCTGGTGGGGAAGTTTGTTGGACCTCAACCTAATATTGAGGATGTAAGGTCTTTTATTAAGAGAAAATGGAGAATGAAAGGTCAGGTTGATGTCTTTGTCCTACCTAGAGGCTTTTTTGTATTCGCATTCTCTTGTGGGGAAGATATGGAAGCTACTTTAAGTGGTGGTCCTTGGATGTTTGGTAAATCTTCTTTATCTATGAGAAAATGGTCTCCTAACATGGAACTCAATGACTCTTTCTTTGAAACTACTTTAGTTTGGGTAAGGCTGCCAGGTTTGCCGATGGAATACTGGGTGGAGGATGTTTTCGCAGGAATCACCAACTCCTTTGGGGAGCTTGTTGCAATAGATCCAATAATAGCAGCTTGCAAGAGATTGGTTTATGTGCATATCTGTGTCAACATTTCACAGAATATGGACCTTCCTAGCACTATTGATATCAGCTCCAAACCTACATTATGGGAATAGTCAATAGAGTTCGAATCACTCCCCTTTGTGTGCTTTTCTTGCAAAAAAGCTGGTCACTAGGCTAAGGCTTGTCCCAGCAACCCTAAAAAACCTATGATAACAAATACCCACAAACAGGTCTAGAAAGAAAAGAATAATAACAAAGAAGGTAACAAGTTAGAAGGAATAAGTGGAAGCTCTGCCAATATACCAGAACCATCAGAAGGAGATAGAAATGACCATCCTAAGAATCCCCCTATGAAGGAGAATAAAAAGAATGAAATCAGGGAGTTTGAGATCAAAATAGTCAATACCTTTGAGGCTCTACAAACATAGGAGAAGGAGAATGAAATCAATGAAGAGACACTTGAAGATGGCGAGATTGAGAATATCATTGACTCTCATCATGAGGTATTTCAAGATTCTATATCAAAAAAAGATGAACAGTGCCTAGATGAATTTGAAGAACATGAAATTAAACTTGGAAGGAGCAACAAGTTTGGATCACCTCAGGTAAATTTAAATGAGTTCTTCCAGAATATTGGAGTTGAAATGCCTACATTATCCTAGAAAAGAGGAGAACTATGGAGTAATATGCAAGATGAGACTAGAGCGGAACAAGAAGAAAACATAACAGGAAATGGAAAGAAAATAAAAACTAAGAAGGTAGGAGGCCTTAATGGGGTGAAAACCAGAACCAAGTCCAAGGTTGATTTTGGTGCTTCAAGATCCCCATCGGGACGTAAAACTATGAAATGGCATAGGGACTAGGAGAGCAAGCAAAATATAGCTGATGGGAGGCAGCGAACTATAAAGGAATCTTGCCCTCAGGCTTCCAAATGAATGTAATATCTTGGAACATCAGAGGCCTAAATGGTCTCAAAAAATAGGATATATTATGGAACCTCATTCGAGATCAAAATATGGATATTATCCTGGTATAGGAAACCAAAATGAGTAAAGAGAAAGTGGAGAAATTAAACTTCCTTAAAAGTGGAGGAGTTTGCGGTAGTAGCTCGAATGGAGCATCTGGAGGGGTTGCAATTTTCTGGAACAAGGAAACCATCTCTAGAGAAATGATTGATGTTGATGGCAATATTTTATCCCTGAAAGCTAAATGCATCTTTGATGGAAAGGAATGTGTTATTACTAATATCTATGCCCCTAACTCCAAATTTGCTAGAAGTAAATTTTGGGATAAAATTCAGCAAAAAAGAAAATCTTTCCCTTTGAACAGTTGGATTGTGATGGGAGATTTCAATACTCCTCTGCAAGACATTGATAAATATGGGGGTATTCACGCTCAACCAAACAACAGATCTAACTTGATGAACTTTATTAATATCAATGCTCTCATTGATATGGATCTCAATGGGGCATCCTACACATGGTCAAACTGAAGGGATGGTGAAGATCTCATTCAGGTAAGACTTGATAGATCCCTTGTCACTAAAGATTGGATTCTTTCCCATAGATGCTCCCTTTCTATTATTAATAGAATTGGTTCAGACCATTATCCCATCTCTTTTGTTGCTGAGAATTTTAAGAATAATCAGAGCTTCCCTTTTAGGTTTGAAAAGATGTGGATTTCCCACCCTAATCTTGAAAAATCTATTGCTAACTGGTGGAATATTGATGTAAATGGAACTGCCATGTATAAAGTTGCCAAAAAACTTAAAAATATCAAAGTCAACATTAAGATATGGAACAAGAAGGTCTTTGGTGATATTTTTGATTCTAAGAAAAAACTAAAGGAGGAGCTGGATCAGATCCAAAACTCAATTCAGAAAGATGGCTATAAAAAGTATTCCAAAGCCATGGAAGATGATGTTCTAGTCAAACTCCACAACATTATTTCTAGGGAAGAAATCTATTGGAGGCAGAGATCCAGGGTGATCTGGCTGGAGGCTAGGGATAGAAACACTAAATTTTTCCATATGACATCTTTAAAACACAAAGCAGTGAACCAAATTTCTAAACTTATTGTAGAGGACAAAACTCTTCTTAATAAGGAGGAAATTAGGGATGAAGCTGTCAGGTTTTTCAATCAGCTCCTCACTAGTAGCAAGGACATTGACCATACCCACCAACACAATTTGGTTAATATCATTCCTAAGATCATTAATCATATTCAGAATAAGGCCCTATCTGCTATCCCATCTGCTAGAGAAATTAAAAAAGTTGTCTTTCCATTTCAAGGGGATAAAGCCCCGGGTCCTGATGGTTTCCCTATGTTTTTCTTCCAGGAATTTTGCCATATTGTGGGAGAAGACACAGTTAATGCGGTCAAAGAATTTTTTGGAGCTAGAAGAATCCTTAAGGAACTCAACTCCACATTTATTGCCCTAATCCCTAAGGTTGCTAGGGCAGACTCTATCAGAAAATTTAGGCCAATAAGTCTATGTAACTCTTTCTATAAGATCATATCTAAAGTTTTGACCACTAGAATTTTGGTTTTTCTCCCCTTCATCATCTCTAAGGAGTAGAAAGGTTTTGTTCCTGACAAGCAGATTTTGGACTCTATCATTCTAGTGCATGAG
Organism: Cryptomeria japonica; assembly: GCF_030272615.1. Taxonomy (NCBI): domain Eukaryota; kingdom Viridiplantae; phylum Streptophyta; class Pinopsida; order Cupressales; family Cupressaceae; genus Cryptomeria; species Cryptomeria japonica. The sequence continues at coordinate 478,814,451 of NC_081415.1, read as the reverse complement.
AATATTCATTCCCTCAATTCTGCTAAAAAAGAAGGTTTCTTGATAAAGTTGGATCTGGCGAAGGCTTATGATAGAGTGGAGTGTCATGTTCTTTTCAGAATCATGGAGGCTTTTGGATTTGATGAAAGATAACCAAAATTATCAGAGAATTGATCACCACTCCTTTGTTCTCTATTCTGATTAATGGATCTCCTATGAAATTCTTTAAAACATCAAGGGGGCTCAGACAAGGAGATCCTATATCTCCTCTTCTCTTCACCATTTTGGCCAAGAGCATGAGCAGATTGATTCACAACCTGAATTTGAGTAAAACCATCAAAGGTCTTCAACCTTCCTCTGCTAATGTTTTTTGCTCTCATCAATAGTTTGTTGATGATACTATCCTAATGGGATATTCTTCTGTTAGGGAAGCTGAAGCCTTCAAATCTGCTCTTAATTCTTATACTTTGGCTACTCGTCAGCAAGTCAATTGGGACAAATTGGCTATATATTTCATGAATACTCCGGTCTTAAGACAACAGAAAATTGCTAAAATTATTGGTTGCAAGATGGACATGCTCCCTTCCACCTATCTGGGTCTTCCCTTGGGTTTAACTCCCCCAAACTCCTTTTGGAATATGATAATTGATAAATTCAACAAAAAACTTGCTAGATGGAAAGGTTCTATTTTATCTCAGGCAGGAAAATTGCAACTCCTTCAAGCTACTCTCCAGAACCACCCTATTTATGCCCTCAGTTTATTTGGTATCCTGGCTAAATTTGCTCAAGCATTGGAAAGAATCCAGAAGAGATTTTTATGGTCACAAGTTGAAGAAAAAAAGAGGATATCCTTGGTTGCTTGGGACAAAGTTTGTAGACCAAAGAACAAAGAAGGTTTGGGGATTAAAGCTCTAAATTTTTTTAACAAAGCTCTTCTAGCTAAACAATTATGGAGAGCTTATGATACCAAGAAAGATTGGAATCAAATATGGTTTGATAAATATATTCAGAATCAGCCTATCCAAGGGGTCCTTGACTCTGAAGATATTCCTGTTGGATCCTTCATTTGGAATAATATTATCAAATCCACAAAAGTGGCCAAAGCTGGAGCTAGATGGGTTCTTGGAAAAGGTGACAAAATAAGGTTTTGGGAGGACCCTTGGATGAAGAATGAATCTCTTTATGATCAAGACATCAGTCAAGTTATTGAGGAATGTAAAAGGAGGTTTGGGCTTATGGTGTGTGACTACTAGAAGGAGGACAAATGGGTGAGGCTTGATGTTATTCATTCTGGTTTTTCCTTACTCCAGAAGGAGCTGATGTCCTTTTCCCTTAACAAAGACTATGATGATGTTTTTCTCTAGAAAAGTAATCCTACAGGTGAATTTACTGTTGCTTCAGCCTACAAAAACACTTTTTCTTAGACCAGTAATACCATTTGGAGTAAAGTTTGGAACAACATCCTAATCCCTAAAGTCAATATTTTCTTTTGGATTGCTTCTCACAATAGTATCCTTACTCTTGACAATTTGGTCCGAAGAGGTTTTAAATTCCCTAATAGATGTGAGCTATGCCAGAAAGAGGAAGAATCAACTGATCATCTCTTTTTCCATTGCACCTTTACCTGGGAAATTTGGTGTAAAATGTGGGAAAAATGGAAAGTTAGTTGGGTTATGAACAAGAGTATCAAGGATATTATCTGGCAATGGAATTTCCTCACTAAATGATAGCTTATCAAGAACCTTTGGTCCTTGACCCTCCCCATGATTTGCTGGGGCATTTGGAAAGAAAGAAATAACATAATATTTAGGGAAGCTAAGTGTAGCTCTCAGATGGTTTTTGAAAAAATCTGCAAGGCCATAAAAGAGAACATCAATATTCCTCACAAGAACAATAAGCAATGGTTTATTACTGATATGAATGATATGGAAAAAGATATCCTCACTGAATGGAACCTAATACATAAAGTCTGCAGACCTGACAACAAGAATAGGAGAGATAATATTGTTTGGCACTTTCCTGATCATGATTGGATAAAGGTGAATTTTGATGGGGTGGCTAAGGGCAACCCTAGGAAGTCTGGTGGTGGAGGAGTTATTAGAAATGCTCAAGGAGTCTGCATTGCATCTTTTTCTTCTCCTTTTGGGGTCCAAAATAATCATGTGGTTGAAGCTCTGGCCATGCTAAAAAGTCTCCAGCTTGCTCAGGGATTCAACTTCAAAAAAATCTAGCTCGAAGGGGACTCCTTAAACATCATCCAAGCCCTCAAAGGTACTAGCTCTGTTTCTTGGAATATTACTAACTTAGTTAAAAGTGAAAAATATTTGTTAAATAACTATGTTAGTGTTAGCATAACTCATACTCTAAGAGAAGGAAATAAGGTATCGGACCTCTTAGCTAATGAAGGGGTCAATTTAGAGAATGATGTTAATTATATTGGAGAAACTCATTGTAAAAGGGAGGTTAAAGAGCAATTATATTTTGATCGTATCAATGGGTCTAGTTAATATCATGCTTATTTTTGGGGGAACAAATTCCAAAGATAGATTTTGGGGGTGGATGAACTGCCAGTTAATGAGTGCTTTTTGGCATCATTTCCATGATCATATGCGTGAGAAAGATTATAATCATAATTGCTGGGTTTGTGCGGCCATAAACATAAGTTTCAAAACTTCAAAAGAGTCTCTATTCACTAACTCTAGAATTTACAAGCATTTGGGGTTTCATTTGCGGACTGTGAATTATAGCTGCTGGTATTTCTACCTGGAGCTCAAAATGGGTGGTAATTTAAACAAGAACGAGCCCCCATGATGCGAAAATTGGAAGAGCAAAAGAAAAGTCTGGAGAAGACTTCACAGATATGGCTTTATTGACTATATGGAAAAGCTTCACGGAAGCATAAATTCTATCTCTCACGACTTTGCCAGAGGCTGGAGTAACAACAGAGTTACCCTATTCAGGGAGATATGGCAAATTGATGAGAACCTGGTCGCTGAGGTCATGGGTCTATAGACGGAGGGCACCAAATTTTATTGGGATCAGAAGTATGTAGCTAAAGCGTTCAAAATCTTCCCAAAATCGGAGGATGAGAAGGGACAACTTGTGAAGAAAGACAACATTTCCTATTACATTCCACAGTAGGTAAAGCCCTTTTGGCAAAAAATTTTAAGGGTTTTAATGGAGTATTTAACTGCTGACGGTATATTTACAAAAATTTATAACTATCACTTTGCTATTTTGAACCACTTCTGTCATGGGGCCAAAATTTCCTTGCCTTTTTATTTAGTGTCCTCTTTGAATGAGAGTCTTGCTGACCATGCTAAAAAGGCAAACTCCTACCCTATAGCCCATCAGGGATTTATATTGCTCATTTATGAAAATCTGAAGGACAAGACTAGGGTGACCAAAGATGACCCTTTGATCATGAATGCACATATCTCTGAGAGTGGCAAAGATTTGGATTTGGATGAGGAACAACCTAGCGCTTCTACCCACCAAAAAAGAAAAGCTGACACAGATAATGCGGACATGGAGGTGCATTATGATGTGGAGGAGGAAAAGGGTAAGGAATCCAAAAATGATATGGAGTGTGAAAAGGATGAGAACATTGGTGAAGAGGATGAAGGGGGTAACTCCGAAAACCCTCAATCTAACCCTATGGGATCGGACAGCAGGAATGTGGCTCTGAATTCTAAGGAGGATGACAATCCTAACTCTATGAGCATGGAAGAGGGTAGGGATTCAGCGAACACCATCCTGAATACTGCTCGTAACTGTGCTCTGGAGACCTTCAACTTCTAGAAATGGGTTGTCGACAACATTACCGGCATGCAAAGTAAACAGAGGGAGTTGGACAACAAGATTAATAAGTTGATTAAGGATGCTGGGAAAAAGAATGATGAGATGGAAACCAGTGAAGCTAAAGAGGAAATCGAGATGGAGGATTGGCTGGAAAAGGATTTGATCAAAGGTGATTTGAAACACCTGGAGGATGTTATAAGAACCGTGAAAGAACAGGCTGAAGAGGATAAAGACAACATCAATTCCAGGGTCGAGCATACCGAGAAGGCTCTAAAAAAATTCATGAACCATAGTCTCCAGGTCCTCAAAGTCTCATCACAAAACATGAATTCTTTAGTGGATAATCTAGAAAGGAAAAATAGGGAAAAGAATCTGGTTGTTATTGATGATATTCCAACTTCTAGCACCACCCACCAGACTCCCAGGCACAGAACAAGGTAGAACACTACTGGGAGGGAGATCAATACGAAAGATAGCCAGCTGAGAGAGGAAAACAATGACCTGAGGGAAGTGGCCAAGGTGATGATGCTCTTGGTTCAAAATGCTAAGGAATCTATTAAAGTTTTCAAGTAATTTGTAATGCTGGGTTTGGAGCCAACTTCTTGTTGGCTTCTTATTGTCTTTTTCTTTGCTGGTGGTTTTTGTGTTGGTGTTTGCAGTTGTTTTGTTTCATCTCTTTAATGCTTATCTTTTGAATTGTAATAGGTTTTCGGGTCCCCTAAAACCTATTTTTACTTAATCAAAAACATATGCATTAACAGGGAATACCATCCAAATGGCCTATCCACCTTACCATTTTTTATCCCTACTAACCCTGCATGAATTGCATTAGTAAGGTATGGGGCATAATCAAATGTTATTGCTAGGGAGGGTTTTAGAATTTGTGCAATCATCAACATGTAATGGGTTGGCATGTTTCTTTCAGCATCTTCTCCAAAGATCTAACATAGTGCCCAATACATACCCTTAGCTCTTAGAGTAAACAAATTGAGGGAGAATGGTTCCATTGTACTGGGGCCTACAACTGTTAACCCTCCTATCTTAACAAAGAATTCTTTCAATGGGCCACTCCTAAGATTATCCCTTTGTGCATTGTAGATCTGGGCTAATGACTCAAAGTCAATAGGCTCTAACAAATTTGAAGCCTCACTGAGTTTAAAAACATTTCTGAATTCATCATCTTTTATTTTGATCAGGGCTGATCCCTTCACAATCCTGATACATATGTCTATGGGGTCATAATTTTGTGCAATCAGGGTCAACAAATCTACATCCATGAATACACGAGGGACCACAAGCTTTCCCACATCCAATTCCCATATGCTATTCAAAGGGGCGAGGGAATGTCTCTGCCCAAAACCTACTTTGAACAGTCCTAAACCTGACATCCCTATTTTTGGGTCCCTTAACCAATTATCTTTATCATATAGGCCATCCCCAATTCTCAGACAAGGGTTCTTTGGTACTAATTCTTTGTCCTTGGCCCCGACATTGGTAGACATGGTTAACTGTTCCAGAAAATCATCACAAATATTCCTTTCCTAGTAATTCACTTTTCCTGTCAACTCCCTTCTTCGTGCCATCTTGAATATGCAACTATACCAATTTAAACTTGCATAGACCTCTAATGAAACAATTCACACAACAATGACTAAAATTAAACTAGAATTATCAAGAAAAGGCACAAAAACTTGTTATTCACCTGAAGAAAAACCGCTCCACACCAACTGTTCTACAATAGACTTCGATGAAATGATGCTAACATTCAAGTTGATGTGGACTCTAATACGGAAAGTTAGCATTGAATTTTAGAAATTAATCCCACATGCTTCGGCCATCACCTTAGAATTGAATTCACAAATCGAATTCAAAAATGAGCTCCAACGGATCATAAATTCTCTGAGTATTTCCTCTGTTTCGTTGTTTCGCTACTTCCCAGGCCTTAAACTCTCCGCACCTTTCTTTTGTGAAGCCATGCTAGCCATTAGATCAAGATCTACCTACCTAGTCTTTATCTCCAACAATGACTGCCAGACTTTTTAACTAACTGCGCCTCACCTTGACGGCTAATTGTTTTCGCCATTTCGCAGAGACTAAGCTCCAGGCATCTTCGGGCCACGAAACAAGGATGACCATTGGATCTAAAACAAGATGAACATCTTTTAATAGGCTTTAAACCTTTCAAGTGGGCCCTTTAACTCGGAGATCACTTTCTCTACCTCATCACCGGTTAACAAATGCCACGTGGTAGTCGACCATTTGCTTAGGAAGTTCCATCAGGTTCCATTCTGAATCCGCCACATGCTTTGCTTCACTATTCTCCACATAACTGTTGGTTGAACCAAGGCGGGCCCTCAACTACCCTTTAGAGCCATGTTTACTTGACAAGTCACTCTTTACTCCTTGAAACACACCATCTATCCTGCCACATCATGCCTTCGTGTGATTGCCACCTATCTTTCGCCATTTTGCAATGGCTAACCCGTGATCATCTTGACTTCGCGAATCTACGCGGGCCGTTAGATCTCAGGAACTTGCCTATCATTTATCCTTTCTATGACCACCTCGCTCGAGCCCACCACCTTTTCGCTACTTCGCGAAAGGTAGAACGCGTGCATCTTGTGGCTGCGAATCAACGCGAGTCATTGATCTTTTCCAAACCGGTCATCCTTTAACCAAAGAAAGTCGCTCGTCTCTGGGACCCACCACGTGTTTTCATTGTTTTGTAGAAATTATTTCACATGCATCTCGGGCTAGTGAATCAATGTGAGCTGTTAGATTTAAAACAAGATGCAGTCCTTTTATCTGACGGTCAATCCATCTGGTAGGTCCCGCCTAGGCTTTTCAATACTTCATGAACATTAACCTGCCAGCAACTTCACTTAACAAAACAACGACAATCGCTAGATTAACAAAGAGTTGCACAATACTTACGGGGCCCGACAAACATTAGAACAAGGTAAAGTAAAGGCGCATAGATCTTTTAAAAAAATTAAGGGACTGCCTAGGTAAATAACTAATGGGGGGACACTTCTCATGATAGACCGACCCTTCACTAAGTGGCAAAAGTAACGCATAAATAGAATGATAAGGGTTTTTCTCAAACACTGAAAGGTTTATAACTCAAACCTTAAACCCTTTTCTTACCTAAGACAAAAAGAGGCAACAAGGCCATACCAAACTCACTTTTTGCAAACTTCTAGCCAACTATGGAACAAGAATATCCATTTTTAAATAGTGATAATAGAACTAATCTTCACCAAGTTGTCAAAATTGATATGACACATCCTTTGGTGCCAAAGCCAGCTATCATGGATCTAAGACAACAAATAATACTTTTTAGATCCTTCTATCAGATACATGTTTCCACTAGTAATTTTCCCTACTATAATAACAATTCCATATCCTTTCTGGATCTCACAACCATCATCTTGAAAGATAACATTGTAACCATTTTTGCACATCTATCCAACACTCAAAATATTATGATGAAAACCTTTCACATAGTAAATATTATCAATATTATGCTTTCCATCAAAAGAAATAGAACCAATTCCCACAATTTGTGCTATCTGATCATCTTCAAACCTCACAGAACCACCATCATACTTACCAAGTTTTACAAACTTGCTTTTGTCACCTATTATATGATTTGAACATCCATTATCAATAAACCATTCATTTATATCTGTTCTAGCATGCAAAGCAGTAGCAAAATTCTTATGAATATCAATCTTAGGTATATCTCTTTCTACCAAGAAAAAACAATCGCCATCTTCATAATCTGATTCATCATCTGAAATACCAGCATCATCTTTGACATAATAGGCTCTCTTATTAAATTTTCCTTTACCTTCTCTAGATTTTTGTCTTGAATCTTTTTCTAGACACCTAGTAGAAATATGATTAATCTTTCCAAGTCTAAAATATTTAAGGGGTAACATACCTTTGTATTTGTCAATGTCTTTCTTCAACCTCCTTATGAAGTTTTCTTCCATCTCATTTGAACTTTTATCTTTTGGATCTTCCTCGAAAGATTTAAAGGTGGGCGGAGTCTTAACTTTGTCTTTTCCAAACTTCCTTATCTCAAATGTTGATAAAGTACCATAAAGATGCTCTCTAGTGAACTTCTTCAAATCACAGGGTTCTTCAATAGCCAAGATCTTGTCATTGTAACTTTCTAGTATGGACATCAAGATATTCTCAATTATGTTTTTGTCCTTCAAGGTGCTGCCAAGTTCTCTGATTTGATTTACTACACTATCAACCTTCTGAAAAAATAGCTAGTTATATCCTCTCCTTCCATTTTTAGGTTCTCATATTTGTGTTTAGCTGTTAGCTTCTTTGATAATTTCTCTATCATTTGCGTCATAGATATCTCTTAGCTTTTCCCAAACCTCATAAGCATTATTTAAATTACCTTTGCCAATTTAGTCTTTGATAAATCAGTAAAGATACCATACCTTGCCTTTTCATTTTCTTCATAAGTGTAAGGAAGTTAAGTAGCGAAACAACTTCCTACACTAACCTTGAGAGGAGGGTAATAAAAAAACCTTTTACAGATCATCACAATATTTATAGAAAATAGAAATAGATATAATAACATTCAAATCATAACACAGTGATTTACGTGGGGAAAACCCTTTCAGGAGATACACCTCACACTCCAAAAGTCATCCAATATATTATTTCATAATAAAAAATAGATTACAATATACTTGCATAGCAATCTCTTCGCAAGAGTACCGCTAATCAGAGATTTAGAGGTAATCCAATAGCTATAAGACTCGTACACACAACCTCTATCTCACACACCTCATATATAGGAGATACAATACAAGAAACCATCAAACAATATTACAAAAACATGAGCTAAAACCACCCAATAAGGTGTAGCGACCTTATCTCCCTTTTAGATTCCCTATGACATGTCCCTCCCTTTTTACAACTCATTTATGTGTTTGATGTATTTTATATTTCCTATTTCAGGAGTACAAACTTCTGGAGGCCATAACTTGAGAATCGTGTGTCCCATTGATGAACTATTTGAAGCACTGGAAAGCTCATGAAGTTCTCTATTGACTTGTAAATTTATACATCATTTACACCCACTGTTTAGGCATTTTAGGGCCTCTAAAGTACTAAAAATCAAATTTAAACATTTCATTAGACCCCTCCAAAATGAAAAATGTAATATATTCAAAACTAGTTGTGATCTTGTGTTGTAACTTTACCACAATGCTTATCTAGCCAAACAGAAGCTTTGGGTTGAATTTTGCACCATTTTGTGATCAAATAAAAACTTACTATAAATAGTAATCTCATGTAAATGCAAGGTTGAGACACCATTTTCCCAACAAATCTCCCACTTGTCAAACACATTGCAAGAACAAAGAGAGTATCAACACAATAAATCAATTTCTAGGGGCCATGAGGCCCATAGACTCTGAGCACCATCTAAACTTCTATGTGCTCACAACCTTAGTTAAAAAATATGCAACATTCATCAAAGTTTCTACCTTAACCAGCTTCACCCTGCCATCTTTGACCATATCTCTGACAAATCTATACTGAACGTCAATGTGCTTGGTCCGGGCATGAAATGTTGGGTTCTTAGCTAGGCAAATCGCACTCTGACTATCACAATAAACTATCACGACTGCTTGTTTCATTCCAAAGTCTAAAAATAGTCTCTTAAGCCAAATGGCCTCTTTACAAGCATGATTAGCTATCATATACTCTACTTCAGTAGTGGATAAAACAACCACATCCTATCGCTTACTCATCCAACTAATTGCACCACCAAGTAAATTAAACACATAAGCACTGGTGGATCTTCTGCTATCAATATCACCTGCCCAGTCTGAATCCACATAACCATGAATATCTAGGGAGATCACATCTCCAACTGAATTACCATGATAACACAAAGAATACTCTGAGGTACCCTACAAATATCTGAAGACTCTTTTGATTGTATCCCAATGAACTCTACTAGGATTAGACACATATCTGGACATAACTCCCACTTCTTGGGCAATGTTTAGTCTAGTACAAACCATAACATACATCGAACTTCCAACTGCACTTTGGTAAGGCACTCTGCTCATGTCTTCCATCTTCAATGGGGATGTAGGACAATCTGCAACAGATAATTTTGTTCCAATTGTAAATGAAAAACACAATAGTCTACAATCCTGCATGTTGAACCTATGTAACACTGAATTCACATACTTACTCTAGTGTAGCCATAACTTTTTGTTCACTCTATCTCTTCTAATTTTCATCCCAAGAATGTGTTTTGTTGCACCAAGATCTTTTATCTCAAATTTAGCAGCGAGTTGAGACTTTAGTTCTAAAATTATACATTTCCCTTTACCAATGAATAACATTTCATCAACATACAATGCAATGTACATGAAATGATCACCATCAATTTTATAACAAACACAATGATCTGATTTAGAATGCTCAAATTCTAAAATCAACACATATGTATCAAATTTTTGGTACCACATCCTAGGACTCTATTTGAGGCCATACATGGATTTCTTTAATTTACAGACCAAATTACTTCTACCTTTCACCACATAGTGCTCTGGTTGTGTCATATAAATATCCTCCTCCAAATCACCACGAAGGAAAGAATTTTTTCATATCTATTTGCTCTACCTCTAAATCATAAGCAATGGCAATAGAAAGAAAAACTCTAATGGATGTCATTTTGGCAAGAGGAGAAAATATCTCACCATAATCAACACCATCAACCTGAGAGTAGCCTTTTGCAACCAACCTTGTTTTCTACTTATTAATGCTTCCATCTGAACCAATATTTTTCTTGAACACCCATTTGCAACCAACAGGCTTTCGTCCTTAAGCAAATGGTACAAGATCCCATCTATCATTCTTTTTCAAAGCTGCCATTTATTCTTCCACAACAATCTTCCAGGACTCTGCATCATTCATACCTAATGTCTCTTGTACATATTTCGGTTCATCCATATTAGTATTCAAAGAAAAAATACATCTCCAATCATCAAGTGAATACCTTTCAGGTGGTTGTCTATGTCTTGTAGACCTTTGAATAAGCTAAGTTGGAGGTTCTTCCTCCTCTTCTGAAGATTTAGATCTAGACAAGCTCTCCTCAACTTCTTTCCTATCTAGGGGCCTCAATTCAACTCTTTCAGGTGTAGAAGGAAATTGAATCACATCTTCCTTTTTAGTCTGTTCTAGCTGCAATATAACATAAGGAAACTTAATTTCTCTAAAAATAACACTTCCACTATGAATTACCTTTTGTGCAACAGGGTCCTAAAATTTGTATCCTTTCACATCATAACTATACCCGATGAAGATACATTTCACAACCTCGTTCTCCAACTTTGTCCACTTCTCCTTTGGCACATGTTCATATGCCTCACAACCAAAAACTCTAAGATGTCTCAATGAAGGATTTGTTGTCATTATAACAGACAAAGGGAGATTGTTGGCATTCCAATTACAATAAGAGATTGTTGGCATTTCAATAAGGATATTGAGAAGGTTGTTGATGAATATGGATATAACTAATTAAGGATGTTTACTGTCTTAATATTATTATTTTGTCATTGATGTCAAGAAATTGATTTTCTCATTCAGTATGATGTTGCCATATCTTAAGAAGTATGATTTGATGAGTATAAAGATGTCGGTAAAAGACACAAAAAGAATGTGATGAATAAGGGGAGGAATAAGTTATTCAATGGGCAACTATTACTGAGTTAGACAATGATGAGATCATGATGTTTAGATTATTTTGATTGTAAGGTTAATACTATACTATGTTATCGAGAAAAGAATCTAGTCAGTAAACCCTAAGGAACCTAGCCGGTAAACCCTAAGGTTATCGCTATCAGTTAATGAAGGTAGAATGTCTACCGAGTGAACTTTAGTATTTACCGAGTTGCAACCAAGTAATAACAAAATGCATTTAATGAATAAAAGCATTATTTAATGAAGGAAGCTGATGAGCTGGCTATGATTAAATGATTGGTATGGCATGCATGAAGTTTGTTAAAGAATCTATGGCAAAGGAAAATCGGCAGGAAGATCTACAGCTCAGATTAAACCGCAATACCCTAGCACAAGTTCCAAGAAATGTATGCAAGTTCCAAGGCAGGGTAAAACATTTTTAGATAGAAGGATACATTGAACCTGGTCAAGTTTGAAGATCTGATGGCTATGATTGATCATGAGATATGTGATCAAGGAGATTAAGCGGTTGGCAAGTTGTTTATAAATAAGGAAATGTTGATAAACAATGTATGCGAGCAAGTGTATGCACAAAGATGCTACATAGTGATTACCGAGCATAGAAGCTTGAAGACCTGTTTGAATAATAGAGTATAGAGCCCATCAGATGGACAAGATAAGTCCTATTGTATTGAGCAAATAAGAATCTGCTTTAGCATTTTTAGATGTGAAGTTGCAGATAGATTTTTATTACTGTTATTTTGTGAAGTGATAGAAAATCTCTTAACCGAGTGGACTTAACAGTCTTATTTGTAAAACCCTCTAGCAAGGTGACATTCTGATTGAGTGTTTGAAATCCTTTAACAAGGTCACTTCTAACAAGGTGAAGATCCTAACAGATCTGAGGGAAATCCCTTAACCGGGTCACATCTAGCAATGTGTTTGTAATCTTTAACAAGATTTTCTTTTAATCGAGCATACTCTAGAAAAGTATATTTCTCAGTGGGTCTGAAATCCCACAGTGGTTTTTTCCTATTTGGGTTTCCACATTAAATCTGGTGTTATGATGTTTATATGCTTATGAGTTTGCATGTTTAGCAGTTTTGGTTATATTGCTGAAGTATATGTTACCGAGGTTGAATCTGTTGTTTTTATGGAAGATTAAGTTTGTATGATTTACCCCCCCTCTCATCTTATTAGCTTGGCATTTGTACTTAGCATTAAGTATCAGAACTATCAATTGGTATCAAAGCTTTGGACTCTAGAAGAAAAGTTTAAAGGTACTTGAGGCAAAGATCCAAAGATGTACAAGAGGGATGCACCGAAGCTGAACAAGTCAAGTTTCTCTACATGGCAGAAAAGGATGAAGCTGCACCTATAAGGAGTTGGAGAATATGTTGTATATTATCTGGAGAATGATTTCATTACACCGAGCACCTATCCATTGACAATGGAAGAGATAAAAGCAAAGCAAGAATATATTCAAGCAATGATTGAAATAACATCTGCATTGATCGACTCAAAGTTTAATGATCTAGAAGGCTGCAATGATGCCAAGGCAATGTGGGACAAGCTCATATCTGTGTATGGTGGAGATGAACATGTTCAAAGAGTAAAAGTGGATAGTCTAAGAGGACAACTTTAATCTATGAGGATGAATGAAGGTGAGAACATAACCCAGTACAGTACAAGACTAAAGGAGATTGTCAATCAAATCAAAGGAGCAGGTGGAACTATTGAAGAAAAGGATATAACAAGTAAGTTGTTAAGAACCCTTCTACCATCTTATGCAATTCGAGTCTCTGCAATCAATGAATTGAGGTTTGTACCCAATATGCCAGTTTCTTTAGATGCTACTATTGGTAAGCTACATGTATTTGAGTAAAGTAACTTTGATAATAGTGGGTCATCGGTAAATAAAGTTGAGTCTGCATTTAGTTCTTTTCATATTGGTGAATCTGATGATTACAATGATAGAATGAGTAAGTACACTGAAGGGGATCAAAGTGGAGCAAGTGAAAGATTTCTCAAGAACATGAAAAAAGTGCACAAACTGTATGAGGAAATCAAAAAGCAAGAAGAGTTTGAAGCACTATTAGCAAGAAGGTTACCGAGAGGCAAAGGTAAGTATAAAGGAAAACTACCTTTGAAATGTTTCAATTGTGATAAGATAGGACATATGGCTTCTAACTGTCCTGACAAAGATTCTACTGAAAAGAGAGATTACTGAGATGACAGACAAAAAGATAATCATTACATAGGACACCGAGACTTCAGAAGAAGAGATAGAAAGTCATGCTTAATAGTCGATGAGGAATCCAATGATGATAAATCAGATGAAACTGATACAAAGGAAGTAGTTTATGTGGCTATCAAAGATGGATCAGATGAAGAAAGGTATGAAGAAAAAGCCCTGATATCTCACATAAATACTAATGATTCTTGGATCATAGATAGTGGATGCTCACATCACATGACAGGTGATAAACACAAGTTTGTTATGTTAGAAGATTATGATGGAGGCTATGTAAGATTTGGTAATGATGCACCATGTCTGGTAAAAGGTAAACGATCTATAACACTTCTTGACAATGCAAGATGCAATGATGTTTATTAGGTTGAAGGTTTGAAATACAAATTGTTGAGTGTAGCACAACTAAACAATACAGGATACCGAATAGAATTTCAGAAAGGAATTGTCAAAGTTCATGACAAGCATGGAAAGTTAGCTGCTACCGGGACACAAACAAGAGGTAACCCATTTCACCTTGACTCAACTCGGAACAAGTGTTTGTATGCAAAGATAGATGATACCTAGTTATGGCATAAAAGGTTTTGTCATGTAAATTTTGATAATCTGATCAAGATAAGCAAGAAGCATCGAGTAAGAGGTCTACCGAGTTTGGAAAAACCTGAGAATGCTATGTGCCGAGGATGCCAGATGGGTAAGATGACAAGATCAAGCTTTACAAGTAAGTCCTACACTTCCAAGGGAATTTTAGATCTTGTGCACACTCAACTTTGTGGTCCTATGAAAGTTCAAAGTTATTATGGTGATATATATTTCATATTATTTGTGGATGATTACTCAAGGATGATGTCAGTTATGTTTTTAAAAGAAAAATCAGAAGCTTTTCAAATGTTTAAATGGTACAAGGCAAGAGTTGAAAATGAAACAAGAAGACAACTGAAATGTCTTAGATTAGATAGAGGAGGAGAGTTCACATCTGATGAGTTCAACTTATTCTACAATGATCATGGTATAAACAGACAAGTCTCTGCACCGAGAACTCCACAAAAAAATGGAATTGCTGAGAGAAGAAATAGATCTATTGTGGATTGTGCCAGAACCCTGATGATTGAAAAGAAAGTGCCACAAACATTTTGGAGAGAAGCAATAAGCACAACAGTTTACACCCTGAACCGAGTACAACTGAAGAAAGGAACTTTGAAGACACCATATGAGATCTGGTATGACAAGAAACCTAATGTAAGTTATTTCAAAATCTTTGGAAGTAGATGCTATGTACACAAAGATAATAGAAATGAAAAGTTTGATCAGAAAAGTGAAGAAGGAACATTTCTAGGTTATTCTTCTAGAAGTAAAGCATTTAAATGTCTGATCAAATCATCTAACAAAATAGTAGAAAGTGCAAATGTGAAAATTGATGAATTTGCAGAAAGAAATGATGAAGGAAACTCCAAAGAACCAGAAGATTATGATGAATTTGTCTATGTTCAACCGAGAAGTCCTACCGAGAAGACTGTTGAAAGAAATGAAGAGAATATCTAGTTACCGAGTGATGAAGAAGATCATATAGAGCCTACCGAGCCTGTATTAGCCAAGTATGTCAGAAGACATCATGCATCAAATTAGATTATAGGAGATAAAGATGATCTAGTGATGACAAAGAACAAACTGAGACAGAACACATGTCTGATATCTGAATTTGAACCAAGAATATTGAAAGAGGCATTTAAAAGTGAAGATTGGATAAATGCTATGATAGAAGAGATTGATCAAATCAACAAGAATGACACATGGACACTGGTCCCAAGACCGAAGGACAAAAATGTAATCGGTGCAAAGTGGATTTTCAAAATCAAGCTGAATGAAAAAGGTGAGGTCATTCAAAATAAAGCAAGATTAGTTTGTAAAGGTTATGCCCAAGAAGAAGGAATTGATTATGGTGAGACTTTTGCACCTATGGCAAGACTTGAAGGAGTAAGAACATTGTTAGCATATGCTACTTACAAAAATTTCAAGGTATATCAAATAGATGTCAAATCTGCATTTCTAAATGGTATATTCGAAGAAGAAGTTTTTATTGAACAACCTGAAGGATTTGTTGAAGACAAGAATAAAGATTAGGTATGTAAATTGAACAAAGATTTATATGGTCTGAAACAAGCACCTAGAGCATGGTATGAAAGATTGCACTCTTATTTAATCAAGATTGGTTTTATAAGAACAAGTGAAAACAGTAACATGTACATGAAGAATGATGAAAATGGAATACTGATCTCAGCCATATTTGTTGATGATATTATCTTTTGTGGAAATGACTCTCTATGCAAGAACTTTGGAAATGAAATGAGCAAAGAATTTGATATGTCATTAATTGGTGAGATAAAGTATTTTATAGGTTTACAAATACTGCAAATGAAAGATGAGATTTTCATTACTCAATCCAAGTACATAAAGGAAATCTTGAAGAAATTTGGAATGGAGGATTCAAAACCAATAGGTACTCCTATGACTACCAACTGTAAACTATCAAAGAATGATGAATCTGCATCTGTTGATGAGACACTTTACCGATCTATGATTGGAAAGCTACAATATGTTGTTCACAGTAGGCTAGACATAGCACATGCAGTAGGTATAGTTGCAAAATTCTCTGTAGATCCTAAGGAAACACACATGACAACAATCAAGAGAATTTTCAAATACTTGAAAGCCACTAAAGACTATGGCTTAGTATATCAGAAAGGAAATGATTTTGATTTAAAAGTTTACGCTGATGCTGATTGGGCAGGCAACATTGATGACAGAAAAAGCACAAGTGGAGGATCTTTCTTTTTAGGAGAAAGACTTGTGAGTTGGCTTAGCAAGAAACAAGGACATGTTTCACAGTCAACAGCAGAAGTTGAAATGTTGCTATAGCATTGAATTATACCAATATAGCATGGATCAAACAATTGTTGGAAGGTATAAATGAGAAAGTTACCAAGCCAGTAACTATATTCTGTGACAATACTAGTGCCATTAACATTTCAAAGAATCATGTTATGCACTCTAACATAAAGGACATCTCTATCAAATATCATTATCTTAGAGAAGAAGCTCAAGAGAAGAAAGTGGTGTTGGAGTATGTTAGCACAAAGGAACAAATAGTAGATATCTTCACCAAGCCACTACCAAGGGACACTTTTGAGTATCTCAGAAGTAAGTTAGGGGTCCTACCCCTATCTTCCATTCACTAATCGAGTTCAATGAAAGCATCAATTCGATGACTCTACAGAATATCTTTTAGGAGTTGATGCTGATTTACACACTTTAGGATGTTTTCTAAAGGTGTGCAGGAAATGAATACAGGGAACAAGAATTGAAGTCAAAATGCTCTGACTAAGACTACGTTGACACATAACAATAGGAAATCACTTCATACAGGAAGAAATTATGTTTTAGTTCTTTACTTTTTGGCATTGTTGTCAAAGGGGGAGAAAACTGAAGAAAAGGGGAGAAGACTGTTGTATGGGGGAGAAGATTGATGATAGGGGTGTTAGGGTTTCAAGCAGTTCTGAAGCAAATATGAACTAACAATTATATGCAGATTTAAATACAAAAGATAAAGAAATAAAACAGGACACAGATAACACAGAGATTTAACGTGGTTCACCCAGAATGGGTTACGTCCACCATACACAATCGTCCAATCTTTCTTATTATCCAGCAAAAATAGTACATCAACCTTACAATGCCTTAAGCATCCCAGCCGCTTATAACATGCATTTTTAGGGCAAAAAACAAAGTCAGCCTTTTTAGGGTTTTATTACAATATCGGTTTTCATCAACGAAAAACAGCAAAAATTTTTTTTCTTGGGAGCTCCCGCCCTCGAACTCTCACTTTTCTTAGGGGCTGCCACCCTTGAACCCTTGCCCGGGGCCCGGCCTGACCCTGGACCCCGACGAGGATACGTACTGAGTGTACAGTACTTTGCTGATCAGTCACCACATTTCAACAATCTCCCACTTGGAGACTGATCAAACTCCACACCAAACAATCTCCCACTTGGAGATTGATACTACACGACACCACTATACATGCAACATCCGCTGGATAAAATACTAGGACTCGACTGGTATAAATTCCACAATTATCAATCAAGAAGACCAACAAAAACTGATGAAGAAATCAGCTTCTCCTGTGGAACTGCCTTCGTGAACATATCGGCAGGATTCTCACTTGTGTGAATCTTCTCAAGCCGTAACTGACCCTCCTCCAAAATAGTCCGGATGAAGTGGTACCTAAGCTGAATGTGCTTTGTCTTTGAATGAAAAGTAGAGTTCTTCGCAAGATGAATGGCACTCTGGCTATCAGTATACAATGGGCTATCCTCTTATGTCTGACCCAATTCCTCCAGAAAATATTGCAACCAAATCATCTCCTTGCTAGCTTCTGTAGCAGCAACATACTCAGCTTCAGTGGTTGAAAGTGCAACAACCTTTTGTAGCCTAGAAATCCAACTGACTGCAGTTCCCCCTATAGTAAAAACATGCCCTGTAGTACTCCTCCCTGAATCAATATCTATTGGTGTAAATAAATATTCATTTTGGATATTATTACACTTACTTAAGTTAACTTAGGATAATGCATCTCTTCATAGTTTGGATTTGAGACACTTAGGGAAGTGTGCACATAGGGATAGAGCTTGTAGGAGAAATTCCACCTTTTGTGGTCTTATTTTGCTGTTACACTCCACATTCGGTGGGTCATCCACCTCTTGTGGAATATTATATTATTTTTCCCACCTACCCTTTTTTTTCATTGAGCCACATGTCATATTTGTGTGCTCATACATCCATATGGCCTTGCCTATATAAGCAGGCCTCTATTCATTGTATTGGTTAATCCAGTTGATCATTTTGCATATTGATGAGAATACAGTTTGTTCTTGTCATTCTATTGTCTCTTTTATGCTTTTCATTGTGCCCTTGATCTTTGCAAAATCCTACATGGTATCAGAGCTATTGGGGCTTCATTGATCAGTTTTTGGAGACATCGTGGAAGGCTTCTATTCTCAGATTTGGGGATCTTCATTTTTTGGGGGCATCATACAGCGATTTGGACATCATCATTGAATCCGGGAGGCCATTTCCATAAATTTTGACTATAAAGTCGACCTATTTTGGTGAGAATTTTTTTTTCCCCATTTTGGCTATTATCGTATGGATTTCGAAATTTTTTTTTAAAAAAAAATTTTTTCAAAAAAAAAAATTTCAAAAATTCAAAAAAAAAAAAAAAGGCGAATCAAAAATTCAAAAAAAAAAAAAAAAATCAAAAAAAATCAAAAGTTTGTAGGGGGTTTGCAGACCCCCATCTCGTACCTGCATGTGTTGCAGGTACGTACCTACGCTGTCGAAGTCGCCGTGCACCTCCCGTCGGCCGCTCTGCATCTCCCACCGGCCGCTTTGCACAACGCCACACCTCTGGCTCCGGCAACCCGCAGACTCCCGCCGCTGCCGACACCATGATCCGTGCCACCGCCGCAGACCACCGAGCTCCGTACCGCTGGTCTTCACCCCTCGTGTCGGCCGCTACGTCTTCGCCGGCGACTGCAACCCCCTCTCGTCGATAGAGACCTCCGGCGACCGCCCAGACACCTTCGGCCACCACGCGGGAGCCCAGTCAGCTTCCAGGACCCCGCCACATGGCTCTCAAATAGCTGTTCGTACGCCACATCACCCGCGCCATGCAGGCCCTTCCGTATGCACTGTCAGATTGCCACATCATCCGTACGGCCTGCATAGTCAGCAATCTGTACAGTACGGATGCCCAGTCAGTAGGGAGGCGAAGTTTTCGCGATGGTCATACGGCCGTCAAATTTAACACAATGACTTGCTGACATCAATGCCACATCAGCACTTTTTGGAAATTTTTTGACCCCTCTCCATTGGGCTTTTCAATTTTGCAGTCCAACTTTGAAAGGCCATATCTTGCTCATTTTTGCTCCTTTTTTGGTGCAATTTTTTTTGAAATGGGCTAAAATATCATGATCTTCACAGCGGTGTGGTTATTTTCTAATTTTGCTGGATAGGTTTTTTAGAATTTTTGGATTCTCTCAGCTGTACCTATCCAATCCTCAATTCTGCAACTTCAAAGGCCTCGTTTGAGCTCATATGACCTCCTTTTTAGGTGCCATTTTTTTGAATGTGCTTATTTTTTCATCTACTTTCATAATCTATGATAAGATTTCAGAGATTTTGAGTGAAAATTGTACTTTCAGATATTAGTCTTATTTGGCCTATTAGGTACTTGTAAATTGCTTGGATCTTAGTTAGATCTGTTGCATTATCAGTTTGAGACTCTTTTGGCCTTATTGAGGCAGTTGTAAAATTGTAAATCAAAAGTCCACTTTGCCATTTTTTTGCAAGTGGCCCATTGTATACGCACTACTTATAAAGTGCCAAAATCATCACATTTGGGGGGGGTTCTTTGATTGAGTGAATTTGGGGGGGTGTCTTGTGTGACTGTGCCTCTCTTTGTGCTCTTTCCATTTTTGTTGCAATGAATCCTAATAAATTTCCACCTTTAACTCCACATAATTATGCATCATGGAAAATTAAAGTATGGAGTAAACTAATGGAAAAGGGTCTCACACAGTACATAGATGGAACAATAACAACACCACCTGATCCTAAGGCTGATCCAATTGCTCAATTAGAATGGCTCACAAAGAATTGCATGGCTCTTGGAACCTTATGCAAGTATGTATCAGATGACCTCATTTTTCACATTGAGAAGTGTAAGACAATCAAAGAGGCTTGGGATATATTTCAGAAATTGTATGGACAAGTTGATGAAATCAGAAGCTATCAGATTGACAATGAGCTCACCAACTTAGATCCCAAGAGTTTTGATACAATCCAAGATTATGTCACCAAAGCAAATGAGTTAAGAGCAAAGCTTAAGGATTGTGGAATTGACAAAAAGGATGCTCAATTGATATTCAACTTGTTGGATAAGCTTGCACCAGAATATGCAGCATTTGTGTCTAGCTTCCAAACTCATCGTTTGACAGTGGGGAGTTCTTATGTTATGCCTTCATTTGATGCTTTCACATAAATGTTTATATTAGAACAATCTAAGTTGTTGAACATGGGGTTTCTCAGGTCTTCAAAGTCCAAGGCTTTGGTGGCTAATCAAGGGAATCAAGGACTTCAAGGCAAAGATTCCAACAAGAAGAAGAAGCAATCCAAGTCTAAGCCACACCAGGAAAAAGGAAAATCATCCTCTCCATCACAAGGCAATTTTACATCCTCTTCCAAGAAGGGGACACCACCTAAGAAGGATAAACCAACTTGTGCATATTGCAAGAAGTATGATCATGATGAGCATCGATGGCATGCAAAGCAAGTTGATGAGTTAACCAATCTTCTCAAGAAAAACAACATCAACTTGCCATCCACCTACACAAAGAAGGATTCATCTCCTTCCACTTCCTCA
This sequence comes from Cryptomeria japonica, assembly GCF_030272615.1. Taxonomy (NCBI): domain Eukaryota; kingdom Viridiplantae; phylum Streptophyta; class Pinopsida; order Cupressales; family Cupressaceae; genus Cryptomeria; species Cryptomeria japonica. The sequence goes on along the minus strand of NC_081415.1, from coordinate 478,793,209 downwards.
CAGTCTAAGGGAAAAGGGCAAGCATTTGTGGCTACAACAGGTTCTTCACAACAATGGATACTTGACTCGGGTGCCTCATATCACATGGGTTCTACAAAGGAGTAGTTTTCTTCATTGGAGCCATCTAAGGTACCTCACATTTACATAGGTGATGATACACAGGTGGAGGTTGAAGGGAAAGGTTTAGTTGACATGGATGATGGAACATTTGAAAATGTTCTCTATGTTTCTAACTTGTCTACCAACCTTCTCTCCATCTACCAAATCACTCACTATGGGAATGGAAAAAAGGTCAAGTTTACACCAGATTCAATTGTGGTAAAGGAACTTGATGATGATGCCTTGGTAGCAGTGGGACAAGTCAATGACAACTCAAGGCTTTATTCATTCTCCCACTTTGTGCCAAGTTCACCTTCTAGGGCCTTGCTTACTCATTCAAATTCAGAAAGTAAGCTATGGCATGAGCGGTTTGGTCACCTCAACTACCGCTATCTTTAGTAGCTCAGCACTAAAGACATGGTCACGGGTCTACCTCGAATCAGTTTTTCAGAGGGTGTATGTTCAGGTTGTTCCATGGGCAAGCATCCTGAAGAGAAGTTTGATGAAGGGAAAACTTGGAGAGCTTTGGAAGTTCTTCAACTTGTTCACAATGATGTAGTAGGTCCATTTCCAGCACCTTCATTTAGTAAGGCCCACTATGTTCTTACCTTCATTGATGACTACTCCCACTTCACTTGGGTCTACTTTCTCATTCATAAGAGTGAAGTATTTGACAGATTTCAAGACTTCAAGACTCATGTGGAAAAGCAATCAAGGAAAGTGGTCAAGATTCTTCACATAGATAATGGAAGGGAATATGTGAACAAAAGACTTGAGAATTTTTGTACATTTGAGGGGATTGATCTTCAGCATTCTATTGCATACACTCCACAACAGAACGGGGTTGCAGAACGCAAGAATAGAACTCTCAAAGAAATGGCTAGCTGTATGATACATGCACGCTCTCTTGATCCTGCCTTTTTGGCAGAGGCTATCAGTTGTGCCACACACATCCAGAATCAGGTTCCTCACAAAGCTTTGTAAGGTGTTACTCCTTTTGAAGCTTGGGCTAGTAGGAAACCGATTGTGAGACATTTCAGAGTCTTTGGGTGTCCAGCATGGGCTTGCATACCTCCACAGAAATGCAAGGCATTGGAACCTCTGAGTCAACCTTGCATATTTTTTGGATATCCTGAGGGTGTTAAGGCATACAGATTGATGGATCTAGAGACACATGAGGTATTCATTGAGAGGAGTGTTCACTTTGAGGAAAGCTCTCCTAGCTTAGCCTCTCTACCTCCTCCACCTTCCTCCATTGTGGATAGTGATGGTAGTGATTCAAATGATGAGACTCCCTCAACTTCGACTCATAGGGTTACACCTCCACAGGGTCCACTTACAGTTGAGGAGCCTCATTCTCCACCTCCACCTAGACCTTGTTGGGCTCAACAGACACTTGAGTCCGCAGGTTCTCTTGTTGGGGATCCTTCAGATACAAGGAGAACTCAATCACAACATCAGGATCTTCCACATGCATTCATTGCTACTGCTTCCGATCCACAAACATTCAAGGAAGCATCAGGGGTTCCTGAGTGAGACCAAACTATGGAGGAAGAGTATAGTTCCTTGATGAGGAACAACACATGGGATTCAGTCCATCTTCCTAAGGGGAAAAAGATGGTTCGATGTAAGTGGATCTATCGGACCAAGTTTGCAGCAGATGGTAGTGTGGATAAGTATAAGGCTCGACTTGTTGCAAAAGGTATTTCTTGGGTTGTAGGTGTTGACTATACTGAGACCTTTGCACCCGTAGCCAAGATGAACTCCATTCATTTGACACTTGCTATTGTTACAGCTCATGGTTGGGCTGTATATCAGATGGATGTGAAGAGTACTTTTCTTCATGGTGATCTTGATGAGGAGATTTATATGGAGCAGCCACAGGGTTTCATCTAGGATACTTCCTTGGTTTGCATACTAAGGAAACCTCTCTATGGCCTTAAGCAGGCCCCCAGGGCTTGGTACGCCAAGATGGATTCCTTTCTTCTCTCTGCAGGGTTCACCAGGTGTCATTCCAATCCGAATGTCTACATTTTGAGACAGGATGACTCTCACTTGATACTTGTGCTCTATGTTGATGACTTGATCATTACAAGGAGTACTTCATCCATCATTAGCAGGGTCAAATCTGCTTTGCATGATAGATTTTCTATGACTGACTTGGGTCTTTTGCACTACTTTCTCGGGATAGAGATTTCATAGTCTCCTTCTGGGATTACACTATCGTAGCCCAAGTATGCTCTTGATCTACTTGCACACTTTCATATGGCTGATTGTAAGCCTACCCCGACTTCCTTTCTTTCAGGAGTTAAGCTTGAGGCTCAGTGTTCTTCTCCACTAGTTGATGCCACTTTGTATCGTCAGCTTGTGGGTAGTCTCATCTACTTGACTCATACATGCCCTGATATTTTATTTGTAGTTGGCATGGTCTCCTGCTTCATGTAGGAACCACATGAGCTTCATTGGAAAGCCGCCAACCACATCCTTCATTACATCCAGGGTACACATCACTATGGGATTCACTATGCAGCAGGCACAGGACTTCGCTTGGTTGGTTACATAGACTCCGATTGGGCTGGCGATCTAGTTGATCATAAGTCTACTTCTGGTTACAGTTTTCACCTTGGTTCGGGCCCCATTTGTTCGCAGAGAAAGAAGCAACATGCTATTGCTCTCACTTTGACTGAGGCTGAGTATCGAGGCGCTGTTAACATAGCAACTGAGACCATTTGGCTCCAGCAGATTCTCACAGAGTTTGGATTCACCACTCCACAGCTGATAGTTCTATATTGCGACAATCAGAGTGCTATTGCAATCTCGAAGAACTTGGTCCAGTACTAGCAGACCAAACACATCGAGATTCATATGCACTATATCCGAGAGCTCATCCAGGAGCAGGTCATTGATTTGCAGTATTGTCCTACAGTAGAGCAGGTTGCTGACATATTCACCAAACCTTTCATCGAGAAAAAGTTCCAGCAGTTGCGAGCTCTCTTGTGGGTGTGGAATGTGTCATTAGGGGGGGTCAGCTGACTTCTCCTTCCTCTCTTATGGGGGGGACTTTTTCCTCTTTGAGGTTTTGTCCTTCTTCTTTGAGAGTCTTTTGTACATTCATCTCTCTTTTGGGGGGGAGTTTTTTCCCACTGGGTTTTCTCCCTTTCTCCATTTGTGAGAGATTGCATTGCATAGTTTTGCTTGCATTTGCATATTGTACATGGGTACCTATCACGGCCTAGTAGCTGAGACCCATCTTGCATTGTTGACTTGAGTCTTCATTCCCCTAAGTTGCACTTAAGGGGGGGTGTTGGTGTAAATAAATATTCATTTTGGATATTATTACACTTACTTAAGTTAACTTAGGATAATGCATCTCTTCGTAGTTTGGATTTGAGACACTTAGGAAAGAGTGCACATAAGGATAGAGCTTGTAGGAGAAATTCCACCTTTTGTGGTCTTATTTTGCTGTTACACTCCACATTCGGTGGGTCATCCACCTCTTGTGGAATATTATATTGTTTCTCCTACCTACCCTTGTTTCTCATTAAGCCACATGTCATATTTGTGTGCTCATACATCCATATGGCCTTGCCTATATAAGCAGGCCTCTATTCATTGTATTGGTTAATCCAGTTGATCATTTTGCATATTGATGAGAATACAATTTGTTCTTGTCATTCTATTGTCTCTTTTATGCTTTTCATTGTGCCCTTGATCTTGGCAAAACCCTACAATATCACCCGCTAGATCAAAGTCAACAAATCCACTCAAAGCAGCATTAGATCCTTTGAAACATAATGCCTTCGTAGTAGTTCCTTTTAAATATCGAAGAATCCATTTCACAACATTCCAATGTTCCATACTTGGATTACTCATAAACCTGCTCACAACTCACACTGCATGTGCAATATCTGGCCTTGTGCATACCATTGCATACATCAGACTACCAACAACTGATGAATATAGGATGTTAGACATTTTATTAACCTCTTCCTGTGCCTTTGGGCACATCTCCTTAGTCAATTTGAATTGACTAGCCAAAGGTGTACTAACTGCTTTTGCATCCTGCATGTTAAATCTTTTCAACACCTTCTTTATATACTCACTTTGGGAAAAATTCAAGGTTCTATTTTTCCTATCCCGTGTAATCCTCATACCAAGAATTTTCTTAGTTGCACCCAAATCCTTCATAGCAAATGACCTGGCTAATTTCTGTTTAAGATCATTTATATATTGCATGTTAGACCCAGCAACAAGCATGTCATCAACATAAAGCAACAGGATAATATAACTGTCATTATCAAATCTCTTAAAATATACACAATGATCAGAATGACATCTATGATAGCCGTGTTCAGTCATGAAACTATCAAATTTTAATTACCATTGTCAAGGTGCTTTCTTTAGGCCATACAGACTTTTCTTCAACCTGCACACCAAGTTCTCCTTACCTTTGACCTCATATCCCTATGGTTGCAACATGTAAATTTCCTCCTCCAAATCTCCATGGAGAAAAGCTGTTTTGACATCTAATTGTTCAAGATGTAAATCATCTATAGCCACAAGACTAAGTATAGTTCTAATTGAAGTTATTTTTACAACTGGAGAAAATATTTCATCATAATCTATACCCTTTTTCTATACAAAACCTTTTACCACAAGTCTGGCTTTATATCTTTTATGACCTCCTTCCTCCTCCTTCAGCCGATAAACCCATTTGTTAGGCAAGGCTCTTTTTTCTGCAGGTAAAGGGACTAAGTTCCAAGTCTTATTTTTCATCAAGGAGTCCATCTCCTCTTTCATGCCTAGCTGCCACTGTTGTTTGGCATCCACCTGCATTGCTTCTTCATATTCTTCTGGTTTACCAGAATCCGTTAATAAAATAGAATACAAAGAAGGAGAAAATCTTTCACGGGGTCTACTTGTTCTTGTAGAACGTCTAACACTTGCAGGAGTTTGTGGGACAATATGTTGTTGCTGAGCATCAGGTACCTGCGGCATTTCATTTTTAGGAATCTCATCCAACACCACATATTCTTGTTTGTCCCGTTCATGCTTCTTTTCCTGCATCTGTTCTTTATACATAACCTTCTCATTGAATATAACATCTCCACTTCTAATTATTTTCTTATTTTCAAAATCCCATAACCGATAGCCATATTCATCTATCCCATATCCAATGAAGGTACATTTATGAGATTTAGCATCAAGCTTGGTTCTATTTTCTTTATCAACATGGACAAAAGCTTTGCAACCGAAAGTTTTTAGAAAAGAATAATTTACCTTTTTACTAGTCCTTGCCTCCTCTAGAATACCACCATCCAAAGGGGTTGAAGGTCCTCTATTTATCAAATAGACAGCAGTATGTATAGCATCTGCCCAAAAATGTAAGGGCAATCCAGCATGCAATCTCATGCTCCTCGCACGTTCCATGATAGTCCTATTCATTCTCTCTGACACACCATTTTCCTATGGAGTTCTTGGAACTATCTTCTGCTTTCTAATCCCATTTAAGGAGCAGTAATCTTCAAATGCTTTGCTACAATACTCACCTCCATTATCTGATCTGAGACACTTCAACTTTTTTCCTGTCTCATTCTCAACCAAAGCTTTCCATTTCTTAAAAGTTTCAAAAACATCTGATTTTTGTTTTAGGAAATATACCCATATTTTTCTAGTTGAGTCATCAATAAAAATAACAAGAGCCACTAAGAGATGATACCTGAGCCGGTCCCCATACATCTGAATGCACAAGCTCTAACTTCTCACTCTTCTTCTCTTTCCCAACCTTGAGAAATCTGACTCTTTTCTGTTTGCCATAAACGTAGTTTTCATAGAACTCTAAATCAATCTTCTTTAGTCTTGGCAATAGATTTTTGGAGTGAAGGATTTTCATCCCTTTCTGACTTATGTGCCCAATCCTATGGTGCCACATTATCGAATCCATTCTTGCAACATTTATTGTTGTTGTCCCTACAGTAACTTTATCTGTAGCAGCTAAGGTAGAGTAAGTGTTACCAGTACACAGATATAATGTGCCTACCTTCGCACCTTTAGCTACTACTAATGATTCTTTAGTGACCTTCCACATACTATCTGAGAAGGTAACTATGCAACCTTCACTACCTAGTTGCCTTGCAAAAATTAAATTTCTTCTTAAATTAGGAACATGTCTTACCTCCTGCAGAAACTAGTCATTACCATTCTGCAACTTGATCTTTATCTTTCCTTTTCCAACAATTTGACAGGGCTCATCATCACCCAAATATACCTGTCCAAAATCACCTTGAACATAATCTAGAAAATATTTTCTATGAGGTGTAGCATGAAATGAAGCCCCATAATCTATTACCCAGGAATCATTAACATTATCCAAACATAATATTAAAGCATCTTGTAAAGTATTACTTGCAATATTATCTTCCTTACTGTCATTTTCATTTTTGTCTCCTTCTTTGTTTTTTCGAGACCAACAATCTTTCTTTAGATGACCAGGCTTTCCGTAGTACCAGCAATCTTTCTTTCCTCTAGATTGAGAGTGTCATTTCTTTGACTTCCCTCGTGACTTCTCATTCCCAAGGCCTTTTCCTCTTTCCTTTGATCTTCCTCTGTTCTCCACATTCAAAACACTACCCGATGATGTTGGAGTCTCACCTGTGCTTTTCCTTCACATTTCCTCGCTTAGGCTAACACCAACAATATCATCAAATACCAAAGTATTTTTACTAGAGACAGAGTTACTTATAGCCATAACCAAGCTATTCCAGCTTTCTGGCAAAGAACATAAAATCAAGAGAGCCCTAACCTCTTCTACAAAGGTAATTTTTACCGAAGACAATTAACTAGTAATTGTATTAAATTCATTTAAGTGCTCCGCTATAGATCCTCCCTCACTCATTTTCAAATTAAACAAACGCTTCATAAGATATAACTTATTCGAAGCCAAGGGTTTCTCATACAACTTAGCCAATGTTTCCATCAAATCTACAGTCATTTTTGCTTCTATTATATTGAATGCTACAGATGGTGCAAGGCAAAATCGAATGGATCCCAGTGCCTTTCTATCTAAAATGTCCCACTCTTCATCTAATATTGTGGTCACTTTCTTTGCCTTTCCTTCAAATGGCCGCCACAAATCCTTTTGATACAGGAAATCCTCCATCTGCATTTTCCATAACTGATAGTTCTGGTCGTTAAACTTTTTGACCTTGAATTTGGATTCCTCCATTGCTCCCACTCAAATATGAGATTCCTGCCAATTTATAGAAAACCTCACTCTGATACCAATTGTTAGGGTTTCAAGCAGATCCGAAGCAAACATGAACTAACAATTATATGCAAATTTAAATACAAAAGATAAAAAAATAAAACAGGACATAGATAACACAAAGATTTAACGTGGTTCACCCAGAATGGGTTACGTCCACCATACACAGTCGTCCAATCCTTCTTATTATCCAGCAAAAATAGTACATCAACCTTACAATGCCTTAAGCATCCCAACTGCTTATAACATGCATTTTTAGGGCAACAAACAAAGTCGGCCTTTTTAGGGTTTTATTACAATGTTGGTTTTTATCAACGAAAAATGACAAAAAAATAAAATTTCTTAGGGGCTACCACCCCCGAACCCTTGCTCGGGGCCCAGCTCGGCCCCAGACGCTAGCGAGGATATGTGCTGAGTGTACAGTACTTTGCTGATCAATCACCACATTTCAACAAGGGGGAGAGCATTTCAGAATCTCACAACAATCTAAATCAATTAGGTCAAATCAATTGGTTTTGCCATCAATGCCAAAGGGGGAGATTGTTGGCATTATCACAGACAATGGGAGATTGTTGGAATTTCAATAAGGATATTGAGAAGGTTGTTGATGAATATGGATATAACTGATTAAGGATGTTTACTGTCTTAATATTATTATTTTTTCATTGATGTCAAGAAATTGATTTTCTAATTCAGTATGATGTTGCCATATCTTAAGAAGTATGATTTGATGAGTATAAAGATGTCAGTAAAAGACACAGAAAGAATGTGATGAATATGGGAAGGAATAAGTTATTCTATTACCGAGTTAGACAATGATGAGATCATGATGTTTGGATTATTTTGATATCCTACATATGTTGTTGATTGTAAGGTTAATACTATACTATGTTACCGAGTAAAAAATCTAGTCGGTAAACCCTAAGGAATCTAGTCGGTAAACCCTAAGGTTATCGCTATCGGTTAATGAAGGCAGAATGTCTACCGAGCGAAGTTTAGTATTTACCGAGTTGCAACCAAGTAATAACAGAATGAATTGAAAGAATAAAAGCATTATTTAATGAAGGAAGCTGATGAGCTAGCTATGATTAAATGATTGGTATTGCATGCATGAAGTTTGTTAAAGAATCTATGGCAAAGGAAAATCAGCAGGAAGATCTACAACTCAGATTGAACCGCAATACCCTAGCACAAGTTCCAAGAAATGTATGCAAGTTCCAAGGCAGGGTAAAATGTTTTCAGATCAAAGGATACATTGAACCTGGTCAGGTTTGAAGATTTGATGGCTATGATTGATCATGAGATATGTGATCAAGGAGATTAAGCGGTTGACAAGTTGTTTATAAATAAGGAACTATTGATAAACAATGTATGCGAACAAGTGTATGCACATGGATACTACATACTACATGGAGACCTATTTGAATAACAAAGTATAGAGCCCAGCAGATGGACAAGTCCTGTCCTATTGTATTGAGAAAATAAGAATCTGCTTTAGTATTTTTAGATGTGAAGTTGCAGATAGATTTTTATTACTGTTATTTTGTGAAGTGATAGAAAATCTCTTAACCAAGTGGACTTAACAGTCTTATTTGTAAAACCCTCTGGCAAGGTGACATTCTGATTGAGTGTTTGAAATCCTTTAACAAGGTGAAGATCCTAATAGATCTGAGGGAAATCCCTTAACCGGGTCACATCTAGCAATGTGTTTGTAATCTTTAACAGGATTTGCTTTTAACCGAGCATACTCTAGAAGAGTATATTTCTTAGTGGGTCCAAAATCCCATAGTGGTTTTTCCCTATTTGGGTTTCCACGTTAAATCTGGTGTTATGAGTGTTATGATTTTATATGCTTATGAGTTTGCATGTTTAGCAGTTTTGGTTATATTGCTAAAGTATATGTTACCGAGGTTGACTATGTTGTTTTTATGGAAGATTAAGTTTGTATGATTCACCCCCCCCTCTCATCTTGTTAGCTTGGCATCTGTACTTAGCATTAAGTATCAGAACTATCAGGATTATGAGCCAACCATGCTTCTATAGGCATTTTATCAACAAGGGCTGATGTAGGAGACCTGTTAATCAGGTAGCAACCAGTGGGAACAACTTCAGCCCAAAACTTTTGTTCTAGACCAACACCACTCAACATACTCATAGCCTTCTCCATCAGTGTCCTGTTCATTATTTCTATAACTTCATTCTGTTGTGGAGAATATGGAGTTGTCTTCTATCTATTAATGCCACAGACTTTACAGAATATATCAAAATCATTAGAGAAAAATTCACCACCATTATCAGTCCTCAAAATTTTAGTTTTCTTTCTAGACTGCAACTCAACCATTGTTTTAAACTATTTAAATCAACAAAAAACTTTAGATTTACTCTTTAGAAAATATACCAATGTCCTTCTACTAAAATCATCAATAAATGAAACATAATATGTGGATTTTCCAATCAAAGGAACATCTACAGGACCAAACACATCAGAATGAATAAGATCCAAAATACCACAAGTTTAATGATATTTTGGGTAAAAATGAACGTGGTTTTGTTTTCCATAAATGTAATGCTCACAGAAATGAAAGTCAAGATTACAATAATTCAAACCTTCAACAAGGTTTTTTATTTTTCAAGGTTCGTAGACCGTTTTCTCCAATGTGGCCAAGCCTCTGGTGCCATAACATTGTCTTCTCTATAAGTAACTTTTCTTTAGAAGAAAGAGAACCCTTAGGTACCCAAAAACCATTTCTATCTATTGAAGGTGACACCCTCAAATCTTCCACAAATTTACTTTTTACCGAAGCGCTATTACACTCAATAGTGTATGCATCTAGCTTATAAAGTGTCAAATCTGACACCTCTATCAATTACCTTAGCACCCTTAATCATCTTAAATATTGCTTCATAATAGACTAACTGCACATCCACATCTATTAGTCTTCTCACAGATAATAGATTTCATTTTAAACCAAGGATATGCAACAAACCATTAATCTTTTTTATTCTACCATCAAAAAACCTAATTCTAACTTTACCTCAACCAACAATGTCTAAATGTGAATCATCACCCAAGTACACCTTACCTCCATTAAATTCTTCATATTCAGAAAACCAATCTCTATTGGCAGTCATATGAAAAGATACACCTGAGTCAATTAACCAGGCATCATTACTTGCATGAGTCGCCAAAGCTGCAATAAATGCATCACCATCTCCATTCTTAGACTCAGAATCAGAATCAATCTTCTTCTTTTTCTTCTTTTCTTCTTTGTAGCCCTTACGGATGTGACCTATTTTACCGCAATTCAAGAAAATGACTTTGTACTTTCCAGGAGATTTTGATCTCCCTCCCGATTTGGACTTATCACGCTTCTCATTCTTCTTGCCTTTCTCCTTAGGTCTTCCATGAATAGTTAGGGCTTCATTCAAACTATGGGATACTTTCCTTCACATCACTTCACCAAGTAGGGCACCCACCACATCTTCAGACTTTAAAACAACAAAAGTACTACCGATAGCCATAACAAGAGAATCTGACGAATCAGGCAAAGAACAAAGAAAGATATGACATTTTTCCTCTTCACTCATCTTAACAACAACATATTGAATGCTTCCAAGTGGTCTACAACTCATCGACCCTCTTCCATCTTCATGTTAGTATCAATCAGGTAGGAAGATTGAGAGGGGGGTGAATCAGTCTTCATCAGATCTCAACAAATTAAACTTCAAGACATTAACTGATAAACCACAACACACTAACAGATAAGAAAATTAACAACACAACACACAACACTAAGATTTTGATGTGGAAAATCTAGTTAAGGGGAAAACCACAGTAGGAACCTACCGGCCACAATAAGATGATACACTGTAGTAGTATGTGAAAATATTACAATGAAGAATGCACATGCATTCAGACACACTGCCTAAAGATCACTACTCAAAAGATATGTTCCTAGAAGGTTACAACCCTCAGGGAAGTCTCACTAACTTACAATATGATTCAGACTACAAATTGAAAGGAATAAACTGCAATAATAGCATCTACAAATTCCTAATGACAGTTCCAACTAAGCACAGTTGTCTACTCTACAACATCAATCTCACCACAACACTTCGCTAAATGATATATCCTTGTTCAGACATTTACCTCTCTCTGATATTGCAGACACAATACCAACACCTAAATTACATGTATATCACCTATATATATAAATCATCAGCCTTGATAACAAGGTAGGCTAAACCCACAACCCTCAACTCATAATTACAAAAATTACATTACACGATACAAATATTGACCACCGGACCAATATTATAATTTAGATTACATAGCATGGACCTAATTCAAATTTACAAATGACTACATCCACCAAGATCAACCACAATACGCTACACTACCAGAAATACTACGTAACACACAGATTATCACCAGTTCATAGAAATCACCAAAAACTCACACAACGATCAATGAAGATCACCAAAAAAATATGAAATGACTAGGAAACACCATCAAGAACATTAGAATCATCTAAAATAATTGCACCAACACCTCTTTTCAAATCTTCATCGGTCAACATCTCAAAGCTCAAGAACACAACCAATCAACAACTGTCATGACGAAAGATAACTTGTGGAGCACAAAATCATGAACCATCTGAAATGAAGATACATTACATCATCCCAAACAATAATCCAAAGTCTCAACACAAGATCTGATCACACCGGAATATACCAGATTCTGAAAAACAGTGATCAATAAAACCAAACTAAAAAACTGAACCAGAAATCCTTTCCAAACTCACCAAAATAACTCACAGGAATATGTTGACATCAATGAAAACAAAATACCCTAGCAGTAGCAATAAACAACCAAATCCAACAATCTCCCCAATAATCTAATAATCTCCCCCTTTGGCATTGAAGGCAACATATGAATGTGAAAAATAGTCAATGCAAAGAAAGAAGATATCACCAACAAACTTCCCCTAAGATCAAGATAGATAAAGCATTTTTTCACAATATCTCACTCCCCTTTTGACAACAATGCCAAACATCACCAAAATAGAAGATCAAACTCTCTTCCCAAAACATAATCTTGAATCTCTCTCCCCCTGAGACACACAATCAAATCTACAGACTACTCTGTCAAAGGAGCAACACCAACTCATCAATCCGGATAAAAGAATAAGGCTCTGAATTTCACCGTATCGATGCAACTCAATGCATCTATTTCTCATCAGGAGGGGTGGAGACCCCTAACTTGTCTCTCAAATAGACAAATGTATTTGTAGGAAAAGGCTTAGTGAAAATATCAACAATTTGTTCCTTTGTAGATACACATTCCAGCTTCACCTTCTATTCACCGACTTGCTCTCTCAATTAATTACATTTGATTGATATGTGCTTAGTGCTTGAATGTTGCACTAGATTCTTGGACATGTTTATAGCACTGGAATTATCATAGTATAGAATAATAGGCTCATCATAAATAACTTTGATATCTTTCAACATTTTCTTCATCCATACTATCTGAGTGCAATTACTAGCAACAATAATGTACTCAACTTCAATAGTAGATAAAGATATTGAATCTTGTTTCTTGTTGGCCCATGAAACCAAATTCTTACCTAAAAATAATGTTCCACCGGTAGTACTCTTCTGGTCATCAACATCACTTGCCCAATTTGCATCAGTGTAAGCACACAACATGAAATCATCATTATTTGGATATCATAAACCATAATCTTCAATTCCCTTTAGACATTTGAATATTGTTTTAGTAGCAGTGACAAGGCTCTCCTTCGGATCAACTTGATGTTTAGATACCATACACACAACATGCATAATGTCAAGCCTAGTCTAAGTAAGATATAATAGTCCACCAACCATAGATATGTACAAACTCTTATTAGCTTTAGGAGATTCATCATTTTTAGACAATTTACAACCAGTCACCATAGGAGCTACAACTAGTTTGGAATCATCTAATCCAAACTTCTTAAGTAGTTCCTTCACATACTTTGTTTGGGATATAAAGATACCTTTTCCTCTCTGTGAAATCTACAAACCTAAGAAAAATTTCATCTCACCAATCATAGACATCTTAAACTCTTTTTGCATATCATCGATAAATTTCATACTCATATCATCATCACTGCCAAAAATAATATCATCAACAAAGACTTCAACAATAAAAAAGTTATGATTTTCAATCTTAAAATATAGAAAACTGTCAGCAAAACCTTTGACGAATCCTAATTTTAGCAAGTATTTGTCTAATCTAGCATACCAGGCTCTAGGAGCTTGTTTCAATCCATAAAGTACTTTCTTCAGCTTACATACCATGTCTCCATCATCTAGCAGTAAAAATCCATTAGGTTGTTCAATGTAAACTTCTTCTAAATCGCCATTCAAAAATGTAGATTTGACATCCACTTGATATAGCTTGAAATCTTTATAAGTAGCACAAGCAAGCAACAATCTAACAGCTTCAATTCTAGCAACCAGAGAAAAATTTCTTCATAATCAATCCCTTCTTGCTATGAATATCCTTTGTAGACTAGGCTGGCTTTCTTTCTGACTACTTCATTGACTTCATTCAATTTGTTCCTAAAACCCCATTTAGTACCAATAACATTTTTATCCTTAGGTCTAGGCACAAGTTCCCAAGTATTGTTCTTTTCAATTTGATCTAACTCTTCTTCCATGGCTCTAATCTAGTTATCATCTTTATAGGCTTCAACAACATCTTTAGGTTCAACTTTAGAAATAAAAAATATTTCTTCTCTAGCTAACCTTCTTCTAGTCATCACTCCTTTATTCTTATCACCAATAATCTGATTCTTAGAATGATTTAGTCTTACATACCTCAGAGTCTTCTGATTGTTCTGATTTTTAGGTTCTTGCACATCATCACCAGTAGCAACAACATCCAGATTTACTATCTCTACTAGATCATTCCTCTTAGGCTCTTTAGGCTGAATAGGAGCTAAAACAACATGTTGACCTTCATCATAAGCTTTGATCTCTTTCCCAAGGTTTTCATCCACCTTCACAATTGCACTCTCAACTATCTTTCTCAATCTCTTATTATAGAACCAGTAGGCTTTGCTATTTGTAGAATATCCCAAAAAGATACCTTCATCACTTCTAGCATAATTTTTTTCAATATCCTCATCTCTCTTGATATAACATTTGCTACCAAAAACTTTGAAATATTCATAGTAGGAACATGACTAAACCAAATCTCATAAGGGGTCTTACCAGTATCACCTTTGATATGAACTCTATTTAATGTATAGACTGTAGTGCTAATAGATTCTCTCCATTAGACCTTCGAAACATTTCCTTCAATCAACATGGTTCTTGCATCATCTAAAATAGTACGGCTCTTCCTTTCAACAATCCCATTTTGTTGTGGGGTCCTAGTAGCAGATAGATGTCTTTTGATTCCATGCATCTCATAGAAAGAATTGAACTCACCAGAACATAATTCTCCACCTCTATCAGATCTCAGACACTTCAACTTCAATCCGGAATCAGTTTCAACTTTGGCTTTGAATATCTTGAATTTTTCAAATGCTTCTGAGTTTTCCTTCAAAAAGACAACCCACATCATTTTGGAATAATCATCAATTACCAACCTAAAGTATCTATCACCCTACACACTTCTAACATTTGTAGGTCCACATAGGTGAGTATACACAATATCTAACAATCCATCTGATGTGTACCATTTTCTCTTGAAAGAAATTATTGTTTGCTTTCCCAACTGACATTCCTTACATACCAAATGAACAGGTTTAACAATCTGACGTATATCACTAACAAGTTGTGTATAACTGATCTTGATCAATGAATCACATTTTACATGACACATTCTTCTATGCCACAACCAACTCTCATCTATCTTAGCAATCAAACAACTTTTCTCACTAGCATTCAAATGAAAAAAGTTACCTTCAGTCTTAGTTCCAGATGCAATCTCTATACTAGAGGCATTCAAGATCTTGCATTTACCATATTTGAATTGTAGATCATAACCCTTATTAACCATTTGTCCAACACTCAAAAGATTATTCTTCAAACCTTCAACATACAATACATCATTAATGTTATGCTTTCCATCAAAAGAAATATAACCTCTCCCATGGATTACATAGGCTTTGTCATCTCCAAATCTAACTATTCCACCATCATACCTTTCCATGCTTACAAATTTGCTTTTGTCACTAGTCATATGATGTGAATAACCATTGTCAATCACCCATTAACCTTTTTCTTCTACCTTAGCAGCCAACACTTTCTCCTCAATAGAGTAGCTAGTGGAATCAATAGGCACATGTCTATCTTTTTTAATGGAAATAAACACAACTTCATCTCCTTCTGGTTCTTCATCTGTAACACCTTCATCTGCAACATAATAAAAGTTCTTCTGGTTCCTAAACTTCTAGTTAGACTTATAAGGCTTTTCATACTTTTCATGCTTCGCATATCTATAATCTCTATCAAACTTATCAACTTATCATGTCTCTCATACTTAGCCATTCTCTCCGGACATCTAGAAGAAAAATGTCCTATCTTATTACAGGAAAAACATTTCAAGGGAAAATTTCCATCATACTTACTAGCGCCTTTGTTAGACACAATGCACCACTGAGAGGGGGGTGAATTAGTGGTTTTCAATCTTTTCCCTTTAACTATCCTATGTGTGTATACTGGTTATCAGATCTAAATCAATGTAGACTTACTGGTTAGAGGGGAGACCAACACCAATGCAATATAACACAAAGGAGACATCACATAACACTAGCATATATGAGGAAAACCCAAAATGGGAAAAACCTCGGTGAGAAATGTTGCTGGAGTCTACTGCTCCAATCTAGCCTCACAATGAATCTTTGATTACAATGTTTAGGGCACCAACCTAAGGAGATACAACCCTTGCACCAAGCTCCAACTTAGTGAATACAATAACATGTTTTTTATACAAAAGTTATCTTCTTGTTACAAATAAATTTTGTAACTCTTCAAATCTCTCTGCTGGATCTTTTATCTAGTTCACTATCGGTTCTCTGCTAACCCTCACACTGCTGCAACCTTACTCTCTGTTAGTTATCTCTTCTCTTAGCTACTCTTCTACACTGTTGTTTTCCACTATCTGAAACCTTAGTCAGATGTCTACTATCTGAAACCTGTTGGCTCTCAGCTTCCCTTCTTTGCAATCTTCCATGGCTCTTCTCTGTCGATTTAGTCACCACCAGTATACTTATTTCACATTCTCATTTGTAGACTACCGGTTGCCTCATTGTTGTCAGTTGAATCTTTCAACCTGATTCTCTCTCTCACTCATTCTCTCCTTTGATTCTTGATTAGCACTTGACTGATTTTCTCTTCTTCTGTAGCAACAACACTCTATCATTCAATAGTTTGTCAGTTGCTTTAACCTCATATGTTAAACCTTTACAAAACCTATCACCGGTTGTCTCCCTGCTGCTCGATCTTTATGATCTTCTGTAGATATCACACTTCATATACTTCTCTATTCAGCCTTTTGCATCACTTGGCAACATCTCTCTTTTAGGTATGGTCAAATCTATCTTTGGCTCGCATATATGTATTTAGACTTTCCCACCAAAGGAAACATTCAAACTTGGTGACTTAGGGTTTCTTCCACTGAACACGAGGCACATTTAATCCAACCAAATCTCATTTGATCTAAGCTCCAAGATAACTATATACACATCACCACCATTAACGTGCCTTCCAATACATGTTTTCTATGTTTAGTAAACACAAACAATCAGTTGGCAAGACAAAAGATCAATCACCATAAATGGTTCTGCAGATTACATCACCAACCTCATTCTGCATCAATTACATTTGTTCAACCTTCCTCGAGCCACACACCTCTACAACACATCCCATTATTTAGGAGGTCTACAATTAATGTCGACCAACTCTGTAACAACCTCGTCGGTGCACACTCCATCTACCAATGCATGTATGTCTGCCACCTTGACTCCACGTGGCACCTTTGTCGACATCCACCTTAGCTTATACCTTTGTGTTGGTTTAGACAGGATCACCAACCAAACACTCAACCGGTCCTTCTTTTCTACTAGTTCACTAACCCTGCCAATGTCTCACACTTTACCAGTTAACCATCATGTCTGCACTTTGTTGATCTTTTGGTGGAACACCTTAACCGGTTGCCAAACATACCTATCTATAGCATGCTCATTCTCATCAAGTAGGCGCACATCCATTAGCCTCTTTTGTCTCTTGCCAATGGAATACTCAACTGGTCAGTACTCTTGCTAACTTACCTTATGCACATCATCATCAGATGGCAGTCTTCTGCATCTGCACATTGTTGCATTATCAGTGTAAATACTTACTGATAAACACCTTGATAACACCATGTCATCACCCTTCAACTGACTCTATCTTCAATCTGGCCATTGTCCTCTTTCTGCAGCTACTTAGCCTTGCCTTCTTCCTCATTAGTCCAGACCATATCTCAATCAGTTTGTCAAAGTGACAAACCCATCACTTCTCTACTCTTCCTTTTCTATCCTGATGGCTTATCATGCCTTCTATAATAGTCCAGTGCATATCCCTGATTTCATGCACTTGAGGCATCCCTTTTATTCACCAGTAGATCTAGTGTGATTCATATTGTTCTACATCCACACAGCATATCGGTGACCTGGACATCCTTCTTCACCAACGTTGATGTGATTTAGGCAACATTATGCCTCTTCGTCACAAGCAACAGCTCGAGCACCTCGCTCATCCCACTTGTACACTAGTCATATGGTTGTCGGTTGACAACCACTCACTTGGTTGATTTGTTTTCTCCATGTCAATACATCACTTACAAGTTGACATACTCTCCTTACTAGTGACAGACTATACCATTAACCTGTCCATCTCTTCCACACAAGTCTTACACTAACTTGTGTACCAGTGACTCCAGTGGTCATTCCTCTGAATGACATTCTCTTCCTTACCTTAATGGTGCACTGCAACACAAGGTGATATCAAAGATATCATATTCTATATGCATCCATGACAACGTAGCATCTACATCTCTTATATCAGTTGACATCAACGACAACACAATGCCAACAATTTCACAGTTTAACATTGATGTCAACTCATGTAGTATCTGACATACTACATAATCTCTCTCCACCTTTGTGTGATCCAAATCTTACCCTTTGTATAATCCATGGATTCTCACACATGTAGTATGCGGTATACTACAAAATCTTTCTCCCCCTTTGACAACAATGGTAAAGGGCATTATCAGGGTTTTCACTCCTTGTATCTATTGGGCACTGACAAAAATCTTTCTCCCCCTTTATCTTTATCAGATGCATCTCTTCTTTTGATACCACTTGGTGTAATTTCTCAAGTTGCAGCTCTTGAGATGGAGAATTCAACCACTAACTCCTCCTTGTATCTGATACCAATTGTTAAAGCACTCAATTTCAGAAGGATGCATCAGTGAATACTGCTCACCTGTCGGTCAAACTGCATCATCTCCCCTTTCATATGCATAAGTTATTTTGACCCTAATTAGTTGATATCAAGTGTTGACCAATTGTATCTTCTCCTATGTAGGTAAGTATCCCTTTTTGCAGACAACTCTTGCAGCGATCCAGTTGTGATTTCAATTGGATAAAGATTGAAATATCTCACAACCCCAAACACTTCCAAATACACCATCACACCGGTACATCCATAGACACTTGCACACTCTATATGTCTAGCAAGTCTGATACAAATTAGAAAGCATGGCTGTCAACTCCCCCTGAGTCATACATCTCAGGTCCAAAAGCCAGAGCTCTAATCAACTCTATATACTAGTTGATCGGTGCATATGTGATTATCTGATGATCCTTTAGATCCATAATATCCACCACAACCTATGACATGATCCTGGATCTTCACAATGTCATACAATATCATCATCATGCCATGAATCAAACCGGTTAGCCCCAACGATATGCATGCATGCATGCATGATCAACAGTCGGGCCAACATATGTCATTTAGGTCTTCATCAACACCACCTGAGACATAACTTCCCATTCCATGTTACCGGGTCTAATGCAATGATCTCCAACCTCACTGTCTTACATAACCTGCAAGTACCTGTTAGCATTCATGTCGGTAACATCCTGCACATACTGGTTTCATGTACTGGTCCATTATCACTACCAAAGCCCCTTCGTATAACTCCTGACATTTTATTTCACTATGAATCTGATTTCAATTATTAATTTCCATTCATTGACACATGCAGTAGTGATCCAACTCTGATCTATAGGTGTGTAGCCAAGGCAACCACTACACACACTTATCTTCTCATTTCCATCCTTCATAACGGTAGCACCTTGTCTTTCCAAGTGCCCTTCTTCACTAAGGGGGTGAATGATCTAGTCAATATGTTACTCCCCCTGAGGTCCTGCATTTCCTTTAGGCCCTAGGAGATCATCAGTGCATTGAATGCGTAGTGTTGCTCCATGGTTGCATCCTCTTGCTTCTTCCTCCATACCTACTTGGTCTCAGTCTTCTTCCCATTTTTCAGTCTTGGGAACAAGTCTTACCTTCTTCTACTAATGATTCCTTTCATTTTTGAACTCTGCATCACAATTGGAAGTAGTGCTATATTAGTACACAACATCCATCCCTACTTCATGATTGGGGAATCTCTTAACATACCAGTTTGACCATCTTCATTTGGTCTTGTTGCTATGACTAGAAACCGAAACCAGTGGACCTGTTGATCTTGTAGGGACATTTCTCCTTTGGTTCTAGGCATGCCTCTAACTTCCATATTCTCTATATCCACTTCTATGTAGAGCATAGTTGCTATACCGGTTTCCATATGACTGCAAGTTCCTCTTCCTGCATTCAAACTCTCTATGGCTGATTTCATTGTAGTTATAACAAATGTTATTTGCACAATTGGAAGAGGGGATATGCATGTATCTAATCCTAGATATATTTTTCCCATATGCATGATATCTATGAAATTATAGATTATTCCTTCTAGATCTCTTTCTACATTATTCTGCCTTATGGACATGACCATTACATGCAAAGCAATAACCAGTAAAGGATGGCATATGACTTACAAATTTATTCTACCATGCATGGGGAGATCTTACCGGTCTGGCATCTCCTTTTCTCCTTCCTCGAGGATGGATCCTGGGTTGTCCACTCTTTGTATTTCTTCCATCTGATCTCTTCTTCTCCCACACTTGTCTTGACATGTGGACGGTAGTATTTATTTGTCTTCTATTGGTAGGATGTCCTCTTTGTTTTCTTCTCATGTTCTTGCTTTCGGTAAAGCTGTCTTCTCCCATCTTCCCTTTTCCTTTGGGAGATGCATTGTTCCTCCTTCTTGCAACACCGATCTTCATTCTTGTCTGCAAGTCTTCACTGGTTGTGGTTAGATCAACCTTCTTCTAGGGAGAATTTCTAATTGTGAAGTTATGACCCTTGTTCTCTCTATTTGAGGACATAAACAAAATGTCATTGTGGGGGACATTCTTTTTGGTGGAGCATTCACCAACACCACTTCCTAATCCTTCAGTGTCCTTGGCATGCTTTTTCTTCTTCAACATCTTGTCCAAAGCATCATTGGTGCCATGAAACCGAATTCTTACCTTGAGCTCATCTTGCATTTCTCAAGGTCATTTTAGAGAATCTCCATTACTCCAAGTAGCTGTTGATATTCTTTATCTTTTACTTCTAGCTCAGAGGCTAGATCACTGCACTGACACTCCTTGGTGTCTTCTTGTTGAGACTTCAACTCTGAGATACATTTCTTAGACACTACAAGACAATTGATCAGCCAGTTCTTCTCCACAATAGAAATATTCTTGAATAGCTTGTATTCATTTCTTACTCTTCTGAGTTCTTCAAGTGAATTTACAAGCTCTCCTTCAAGATCAACTTCTTCTTCCTCTTCTTCTTCACCTTCACTATCACTACCAAACACATCTTGCTGGTAGGAGTGATCTACATGATCATTCTCAAATATGTGCCTCTCATCTTCTGATTCTTGATCCATGAAGAGGTAGGTTCCTTCTTCATCAATATTGTGGTTGCCAGTAGATCCGCCTTCATCATCTTCACATACATGAGATGCATTTCTCATCCTATCATCACAAGTTGGTTCTGCAATAGTGGGCTCATTTCCATAGAGCTTCTTCAATCTCTCCCATAAGATTTTTGTCGATCTTCATCTGTCCACCTGTGAGGAGACATCACTGGATAGCTCACTAAGTATAGCCTTCATAGTTGCTTCATTGCATTGGTTTCTTCTCTCTGCATCTGAATCGGTGGGAGTAAAAACTTTACTAGGGTAGTCGTTAACAACAGACATCCAAACATCATACCCTAGAGAGGATAAGTGAACTTCCATTCTACAACTCTGAATGGAATAGTTAGACCCATTAAACACCAGAGCTGGGATTGACACTAAATAGACCATTGTGTCCTTAAGCCATAATCTACCCAAGCTGGAGAAAGCTTGTCTAATTGGGAACCTAGACTTTGATACCAATTGTTAGACACAATGCACCACTGAGAGGGGGGTGAATCGGTGATTTTCAATCTTTTCCCTTTAACTATCCTATCTGTGTATACTGCTTATTAGATTTAACTCAATGTAGACTTACCGGTTAGAGGGGAGACCAACACCAATACAATCAAACACAAAGGAGACATCACATAACACCAGCATATACGAGGAAAATCCAAATTGGGAAAAACCTCGGTGAGAAATGTTGCTGGAGTCTACTGCTCCAATCCAGCCTCATAATGAATCTCTGATTACAATGTTTAGGGCACCAACCCTTGATTTTAGGGCACCAACCAAAGGAGCTACAACCCCTGCACTAAGCTCCAACTCAGTGAATACAATAACATGTTTTTATACAAAAAACATCTTATTACAAATGGATTTTGTAACTCTTCTTCAAATCTCTCTACTGGATCTTCTATCCAGTTCACTGTCGATTCTCTACTAACCATCACACTACTCCAACCTTACTCTCTATTGGTTCTCTCTTCTCTCAGCTACTCTTCTACATTGTTGTTCTCCACCACCGGTCTTGATAACCTAGTCTGATGTCTACCATCTAAAACCTATTGGCTCTCAACTTCCCTTTTCTGCAATCTGCTATGGCTCTTCTTTGTCCATTTAGTCACCATTGATATAGTTTTCTCATAGTTTCATTTGTAGACTACCCATTGCCTCACTGTTGTCGGTTAAATCTTTCAACCTAATTCTCTCTCTCACTCAGTCTCTCCTTTGATTCTTGATGAGCACTTGACTGATTTTCTCTTCTTCTAGAGTAGCAACACTCTATCATTCAACAACTTGGTGGTTGCTTTAACCTTACCAGTTGTCTCCCTATTGCTCGATCTCTATGATCCTCTATAGATATCACACTTTATCTACTTCTCTATTCAGCCTTTTGCATCACTTGGCAGCATCTCTCTCCGAGGCATGGTCAAATTTGTCTTTGGCCCACATATATGTATTCATACTTTCCTACCAAAGGCAACATACAAACTTGGTGCCTTAGGGTTTCTTCCACTGAACATGAGGCACATCGAATCCAATCAGATATCATTCAATCTAAGCTCCAAGACAACTATATGTACATCACCACCATTAACATGCCTTCCAATACACATTTTCTATGTTTAGAAAACACGAACAGTCAGTTGGTAAGACACGAGATCAATCACCATAAATGGTTCTGTAGATTACATCACCAACCTCATTCTTCACCTAGACACTCTACATCGATTACCTTTGTTCAACCTTCCTCGAGCTGCACACCTTTGCAATGCCTCTACAACACAACCCATGATTTACGGGGTCTACAATTAATGTCAACCAACTCTGTAACAACTTCATTGGTGCACACTCCATCTACCACTGCATGCATGTTCACCACCTTGACTCCACATGGCACCTTTATCGACATCCACCTTAGCTTAGACCTCTGTGTCAGTTTAGATAGGATCACCGACCAAACACTCAACCAATCCTTCTTTTCTGCCGGTTCACTAACTCTATCGATGTCTCACACTTTACCAGTTGACCATCATGTCGCACTTTGCTGATCTGTCGGTGGAATGCCTTAAATGGTCACTAGACATGCCTATCTATAGCATGCTCATTCTCATCTAGTAGGAGCACATCACTTAGCCTCTTTTCTCTCTTTCTAGTGGAATACTCAACCGATCAGTACTGTTGCTAACATACCTTATGCACATCATCATCAGATGGGAGTCTTCTGGATCTGCACATTGTTGCATTACCGTTGGACATACTTACCGATAAACACCTTGATAAAACCATGTCATCACCCTTCAATTGACTTTATATTCAATTTGGCCATTATCCTATGTCTATAGCTATTCAACCTTGCCTTCTTCCTCATTAGTGTGGACCATATCTCAACTGGTTTGTCAAAGTGACAAACCCATCACTTCTCTACTCTTCCTTTTCTATCTCGGTGGCTTATCATGCCTTCTATGTCGGTCCAGTGCATATCCCTAATTTCATGCACTTGAGGCATCCCTTTGATTCACCAGTAGATCCGGTGTGAGTCTTGTTGTTCTGCATCCACATAGAAAATCGGTGACCTATTCATCCTTCTTCACTAACGTTGATGTGATTTAGGAAACATTATGCCTCTTCATCACAAACAACAACTCAAGCACCTCACTCATCCTATTTGCACATTGGTCATATGCTTGCTGATTGACAACCACTCACTTGGTTGATTTGTCTTCTCCATGTCAACACATCACTTACCAATTGACATACTCTCCTTATCGATGATAGACTGTACTAGTAACTTGTCCATCTCTTCCACACAAGTCAAACTTTAACCTGTGTACCAGTGACTCCAATGGTCATTCCTCTGAATGAAATTATCTTCCTTACCTTAATGGTGCACTAAAACATAAGGTGATATCAAAGATATATTATTCTGTATGCATCCATGATAGTGCAACACATACATCTCTTATACCAGTAATATGCCTATACTGGTTGACATAAATGACAACACAATGTGAAAAACCTTTAGGAAATCTTGAGGTAATCAATACTTTAAGCTCATTAAGCTCTCTTTCTTGCTATGCTATCTCTCTCCTTTCTCTTTCATATCTGGATATCATGCACTCATCAAGGTCATATTTCTTCTTACAGGTCACAAATGTTGATGTTGTGAATGTTGTTTCAGACTTTCCATGCAATTCTCTAAATTCGACTAGCTCAAATGCAGCGAGTTTTCCAGCCAATACATCTCTTGTCATTATAGTTACACTCTAGATCTCATCAATAGGGGTAACCTTATGTTTATAAGGAGGAGGCAAAGACCTTAGCACCTTAGCAACAATCTCATCTTCTTCAATCTTTCCACCAATAGATCTGATACCAAGGAAAAGCTCATTCACCTTAGCCATGTATGAATGTATGTTCTCATCATCTCCCATCTTCATTGTCTCATACTTTCCTTTTAAACTCTGCAACTTAGCAACTTTCACTTGACTATCATCTTCATATAGGATATCAAGCTTCACCCAGATCTCATGTGCGGTCTGAAGTTCCATAAAATTTGTCATTTCAGAATCAGCCAATGCTTCCTTCACTCTGATGTTATATTCAGCTTCCTTAACCTCATCAGGAGTGGATGGTCCATTATGAGGAACAACATAGGAATTCTTCATAATCTTCTAGTAATCTTCTCCAAGACATTTCAAATCCACCTCCATTCATTTCTTCCATACAGTGTAGTTGCTTCCATCAAACCTTGGACTGACCTTCTTGAAAAGAATACCCTGATCTTTCATCCTAGATCTCCTCAAGAGATTAAGCTTCTACAAGAGGATCTAGCTCTGATACCAATTGTTAGCAGCGATCAGGTAGGAAGACTGAGAGGGGGGTGAATCAGTCTTCACCGGATCTCAAAAAATTAAACTTTAAGACATTCATTGATAACCATAGCAATAACAAATAAGAAAATAATAGCACAACACAAAACACCAAGATTTTGATGTGGAAAACCCGGTTAGGGAAAAAACCACGGTGGGAACCTACCCATAGTAAGATGATACTCTGCAGTAGTATGTGAAAATATTACAATAGGGAATGCACATGCATTCAGGCACACTACCTAGAGCTCACTACTCAAAAGATATATGCCTGGAAGGCTACAACCCTCAGGGAAGTCTCATTGACTTACAATATGATTCGGACTACAATCTGAAAGGAATGAAATTCAATAATAGCATCTACAAATCCCTGATGATAGTTCTGGTTAAGCATGGTTGTCTGCTCTGCAACTCCAATCTCACCACAACACTTCACTGAATAATATATCCTTGTTCACACATTTAGATCTCTCTGATAATGTAGACACAATACCAACACCTAAATTACATAAGTATATCACGCATATATACAAATAATCAACCTTGATAACAAGGTCGACTAAACCCTCAACCCTCAACTCATAATTACAAAAAATAAATTACATGATACAAAGATCGACCACCAGGCCAATATTATGATTTACATTACATAGCATGGACCTAATTCAAATTCCCAAATGACTACATCCACCGAAAATTCTACCAGGATCAACTGCAACACACTACACTACCAGAAATACTGCATAACACGCATATTATCACCGGTTCATAGAAATCACCAAAAAATCGCACAAAGATCAATGTGGATCACCAGAACAAATAGGACATGACTAGGAAACACCATCAAGAACATTAGAATCATCCAGAACAATTGTACCAACACCTCTTTTCAAATCTTCATTTGTCAATGTCTCAAAACTCAAGAACACAACCAATCAGCAACTGTCACAAGGAAAGATAACTTGTAGAGAACCAAATCATGAACCATATTAAATGAGATACACAAGATCATCCCAAACAATAATCCAAAGTCTCAGTACAAGATCTGATCACACCATAATATACTAGAGGGAATACTAGATTCTGTAAAATAGTGATCAGCAAAACCAAACTACAAAACCGGACCAAAAATCCTTTCCAAACTCACCGGAATAACTCACAGGAATATGTTGACATAAATGACAATAACATATCCTAGCAGTAGCAATGAACAACCAAATCCAACAATCATTCCAATAATCCAACACTTCAAGGAATACAATTTCTTCCTCAAGAAAATCAGATTTAATAAATATTTCGCTTGATACATTTCACCAAGCTTAGTCCATAGCTTCTTTGAAGTGTTTTCTTTATGGACATTGATCAGATTAGAGTCTGCCAAGAACAGTCTGATTAGACCCTTGTCTTTTTGGTCCATAACATCATACTAAGCCGCCATAGTAGGATCTGAGAGCCTTTGGACATTCGCATCAACAACATCCCATAGATCTAGATCTATTAGCAGATCTTCCATCTTCAGCTTCCACATCTCAAAATTTCTTCCATTAAATTTCTCCACCTCTAGTTTCCCTGACGAACTTGCCATCTAAAAATTCCTGCAACAAGATCAAAAAGTGTCTTTTACAAAATCTCCCACTCAAATCTAGATTGGTTCAAAAAATCCAACAGCCCATAACTGAAACCAAAGGTGATCAAGCTCTGATACCACTTGTAAGGAATTTAAGTAGCGGAAAAACTTCCTACACTAACCTTGAGAGGAGGGTAATTCAAAAACCTTTTACAGATCATCACAATAGTTACAAAAAATAGAAATAGATATAATAACATTCAAACCATAACACAATGATTTACATGGGGAAAACCCTTTCGGGAGAAAAACCCCACACTGCAAAAGATACACACTATATTATTCCATAATCAAAAATATATTACAATATACTTGTAGAGAAATCTCTTCATCAGAGTACAACTAATCAGAGATTCAGAGGTAACTCAATAGCTATAAGACTCTTACACACAATTCCTATCTCACACACCTCATATATAGGAGATACAATACAAGAAACCATCAAGCGGTATTATTAAACCATGGGCTAAAGCCATCCAATAAGGTATAGCCAACCTTATATCCCTTCTAGATGCTTGATGACATGTCCCTCCCTTTTTACAACTCATGTATGTGTCCGGTGTATTTTATATTTCTTATTTCAGGAGTACAAACTTCCGGAGGCCATAACTTGAGAACCATGTGTCCTATTGACAAACTGTTTGAAGCATCAGAGAGCTCGTGAAGTGCTCTATTGCCTCGTAAATGGAAACATCATTTAAGCCCAATTTTAAAGGTATTTTGGGGCCTCTAAAGTGCTCAAAATCAAATTTAAAACTTTCATTGGACCCCTCCAAAATGGAAAATTTAATATCTTCAAAACTAGTTGTGATCTTGCAATGTAACTTTACTAGAATTCTTATCTATCCAACCAAAAGCTTCGGGGAGAATTTCACACCATTTCGTGCTCAAATGAAAAATTACTATAAATAGTAACCTCATGTAAATGCAAGGTTGAGACACCATGTTCCCAACAATAAGCTTGAATCTCATTAGGAGTGGTAAGACCATTTGCCAATTGAACATAATTTCCACTGCTTTACAAGTGTTGTACCCCAATTAAGTGTCCTCTCACTTCACTTTCTAGAAACTATAGTTGGATCCTTCAAAGATAGGAATATTCAATTTATGTGCCATTGAATCAGGGTCTAACTCAAGCGGTTGATCTCTTCACCAAGGAACCAAATCTCTGATACCAATTGTTGAATATCTCGGTAATTGAGAGGGGGGTGAATCATTTGATATCTTTAAAATAATTTGTTTAATCTTTTCATATCTGTATCCAAACCAATATAATTAACTAAGACAAATATGACATGAAAAGCATAAACATATAGCAGATCATACAATGAACACCATATATGACGTGGAAAACTCAAGAAGGGAAAAACCACAGAGAATGTTATTTCTCAATATAAAACACCAGTAAAGGTGATTTTTTAAAAGGGTACCTCACTGTTGAAGAAAGAAAGAATCCACCACTTGAAACATAATACGCAAAACCAAACTTCTTCTGGTACCTCAACACCAACACACTCTCACATATCTCCAATAGTCAGATCTTTCCTTTCCAATCTTGCATATCTTCAAAAAAATGCAATACTTTTTTTATATCTAACACAATCAGATAATCCTCATATATATATATATTGTCTTTCAGGAAGCATAATCTTCCAAGTCGACCAAGACAAAGGTCTAAAATAGGTCAACACTAAATATTCTGGTGGTGAGAAGGAATGAGAAGTAGACTATAACACAAAACACATCAATGGTTAGATCAACACATTACAATCATTACAAATTCCATACCCAAAACAAGATTCATACGCTACAACAAAATTTGCTACACATCCTTCAATTCTGGACTTAATCTAGACCCAAATAACATTGCCCAAAACATAAAAAATAAGAATGGAACCAAGATACACATGAATAACATCAATCAACACCATATCCGATAACCAAAAATATCTGGATCACCAACAACATATCTAATCTATCAACACATCTTTCAGAGCACCAAAGATTTCGGTAACACATATTTCGGATTACCAATACCAAGAACATCGGAGACATCAATGACAATCATTTATCATCACCATCATATCTACAAGAAGATGATGACAATTACCACATGGAGTTGGAGGTGATATATTATTTTGTGCAGCTACATGATAAAGATATTCGAGGTACCAAACAACTTCAAATATTATTTAAGTTTAAGATGTAATGGTTTGTCATATATACTATATTTGTGTCCTTGGTCTTGGTCCTATTTTTGTAAGACTTCATCAGCCTTGTTTTGGGATGGTTATGTTAGTGGCTCCTGCTGTTTATGATTATTTTATGTAGTAGTTTTTTATATTAGTTGTTGTTATATTCTTATTTGTAGCTCATTTTGTGGACTGCTATTCTTTATGTACTTTTTATTTCAGCTTTCTTCAATAAAAATACCATTTTTTTATATATATGTGGCATAGAGGTACAAAGAGGAAATTGTGTGCACAAAAATGTGACTGTCAAATAATAAAAAATGTTTAGTGACACATCAATAGAGCATTATATCTTAAAGGATAAATTTAACCAACAATCTAAACAAACTGCCTTTTTAAAAGAATTTCATTGTTTCTCTATCTCCAAGGATTCTTTAGGTCATGGTTTTTCTTTCAGATCATTGAGCAATTAACCTTTAGAATGACAACTCAAAGAGTGAGCATTATGATGAAATGGTCTATATGCTCATGCAACTAAGATCTATGATGTTATAACAAAAGCTTGCTATAATGCAGATTTTATGTTATGATAATAAAACTAACATGCTATGATAATGATATTGTAATCTAAATGCTTATAAAATGCACTAGTGAGAGAGACTTGTGTAGAACAATTTATATATCTTGATAATGAAATAACCTTGATCATGTGTAGCCTTTATAATGAGAGAACAATGCATGTATTACCTTGATAATGAGAGCATGAGCCCTATTTATAGAAGAAATAGACAATTGAATGACTAAGATTGAATTGATTTAGCAAGGGCTAGGATTGGATGAGAGAAGAATGATCCTCAATCCATGTGATACTTTCAAACCAATCACATGTTGACGAGTGTCATCATGAGGATGATTGAGAGGAGAGAGAAGAGGCATTAAATGCCTGAGGAGACATGATGGTTACCCTAGGGGGTTTGGTTAGGGTTAGGTTAGTGGATAAAGCTTTTATCCAAGGGATAAACTCTTATGCAAGGGTTAAAGGATAACTATGGTCAAAGAAATGAATGCTTGAAGAGATTTGAGGGTTAAATGGATGGTTAAGTTAGAGGAAAAGTCTCTAACCAAGGGTCAAAGGTCGGTTATTTAGATTAAAGCCTTTAAGGCTTATGAAGACTTTGGAGGTTAACTTGTGGAAGGGAGAAAGATTTTAATTCTTTTGACAAGTGAACCTTTTATAATCCTTAGTTTAGCAATGTACAAATGTTTTAGAAGAGGATTAGGCTAATTTAGAAGGGATTAAAAGGATCTAGAAGAAGGGTTAGTATGCAAGTGGGATGGATAAATAGGGATTTTTAAATACATTTAAATTTATTTAAATGTGAGAGGATGATTTAATTAAATGTGAAAGAGTGGATTTAATTGAATGGGAAAGGGGAAATTAATTAAACAAATATGATTTATTTTTTTAATTAATTGTTTGAGCTTTGGTTAGGTGAATAAAATAAAATAAATTGAATATTTTTTTAATTAATAGAAGGGGAAAGATTAATTAAATATGAATTTAATTAATAGGTAGATGAATAAAAAGTAAACAAATATAAAATTCATTTAATTAAGCGGACATAAATAGGTGTCTATATGTTTCCCCTCTTTGAAGTGATGTGTGGCCAAACATTGATTCAAAGAAAATTCACTTGATGATGCTAATAATTTTTTTGATTTACCCTAGATGTTGATTGTTGGATAATGATGCGAGTATACCCCCTCAGGAGATGAATCAAATAGATATTGATTTTTTTATATTTTTTGATGATTTTTGAATTTTTTGCAATTTTTCAAAACATTTGAAGAATTTTTTAATTTTACCCGATTCATGTCCTAATAAAATAAAAAAAACCATGAGAGTGGTGGAGCAACAAATAAGCAATTTGAATTCCTCTGGAACAGCGCGGTTGGTTCCTCTAGTTTTGCTGCCTCTGCAGGTCAAGGACAATTGGTAGATGATGAGGATGGGAGACTGGATGGGGACCCATGGCATTAGGACCCTCCTCCTGACCATAAAAATATTGAAGATTCTTCAAAATCGGGTCCTGAGAGCATTAAAAATGACTTGGAAAAGATGACAGAGGTGAAGGCTCTCAAACCCTAGAACCATCTTTTTGCAAACAAACCCACTAGTAAATCGTCCTTCCCCTCTTTGGAAGACATTTCTAATAAAAGAATAGGCAAATTTGCTATTGCAGTTCCAGCTATGGTTATCGATCACAGTATATCTCTAATGGCCTTTTCTCTAGTGGGAAAATTTGTCGGACCACGACCCAATATTGAGGATGTTAGATCTTTTGTTAAGAGAAAATGGAGGCTAAAAGGCCAAGTTGATGTTTCCGCCCTGTCAAGAGGTTTCTTTATTTTTTCCTTCTCTTGTAGGGAAGATCTGGAAATGACCTTGAGTGGCAGACCATGGATGTTTGGTAAATTTTCATTATCCCTAAGGAAATGGTCTCCAAATATGGAACTCAATGACTCCTTCTTTGAATCTGCTCTGGTCTGGGTAAGGTTGCCTGACTTGCTGCTTGAATTCTAGGTGGAGGATATTTTTTTAGGTATCGCTAATTCCTTTGGGGAGCTTGTTGTGATAGATCCTATGACAACAACTCGAAAGAGACTGGTATATGCAAGAATCTGTGTCAATGTCTCACAGAATATGGATCTTCCCAGCTCTATTGATATAAGTTCCAAACTTGGGTTATGGGAATAGATAATAGAGTTTGAGTCCCTCCCCTTTGTGTGCTTCTCCTATAAGAAAGTTGGGCATTGGGCTAAGGCTTGCCCTAGTAACACCAAAAAACTTCTGAAGGCTAATAATCCTCATAAATAGGTATGGAGAGAGAAGACTAACATTAAGGAGGATAGTAGAGTGGAAGGAGGAAGTGGAATTCCTAGTAACCTAAAAGATGTAACAAAAGATGATAGGAAAGCTAGTCCTCTCAAGGTTACCCTTCAGAAGGAAGATAAAAAGAATGAAAATAGTGGATTTGAGATCAAAACAATCAATGTTTTTGAGGTTTTATAGACTCGGGAGGAAGAGAATGTAACCATAGAAGAAATTCTCAAAGAAGGTGAGATTGACGATATGAATGTATCCCAACATGAGGCCCTTCAAGTTTCAATAATGAAAAGTAATAAAGGTTGTTCAAATGACTCTGAAGGACCTGAAGTTAGTTTTGGAAGGAAGAATAAGTTTGGATTGCCTCAGGTTAACCTAAACTCTTTATTTTAGAATGTTGGAGCTGAAACACCCACTTCATCCCAAAAAGGAGGACAATCGTGGAATAATAAGCAAGCTGATCACAAAGATGAACATGAGGAAGAGATAATAGGGATGGGAAAAAAGAAAAATAAGAAGACAGGATGCTCTAATGGGGTTAAAACTAGGACCAGATCTAAGGTAGATATTGGTCTTTCCAAATCTCCCTAGGGTCATAAATGTTAGTTAAGATGAGAGGGGGGGGGTGAATCATAAAAACTCACAATACAATATATTCACCAGATTCAACCTTGGTATCCTTTACTGATATGCAACTATGACTGTAAATCATTCAATACTCATAAACATATACACTTAAAACATCATAACACATTTAACACGAGATTTAACATAGAAACCCAAATAGGGAAAAACCACTGTGGGATTTTGGACCCACTAAGAAATATACCCTTCTAGAGTATGCTCGGTTAAAAGCTAATCCAGTTACAGATTACAAAAACACATTGCTAGATGTGACCCGGTTAAGGGATTTCCCTCAGCCTTGTTAGAGTCTTGCACTTTGTTAGAAGTGACCTTGTCAAAGGATTTCAAACACTCATTTAGAATGTTACCTTGCTAGAGGGTTTACAAATAAGACTGTTAAGTCCACTCGGTTAAGAGATTTCCTGTCACTTACAAAATAAATAACAGTAATAAAATATATCCGCAACTTCACATCTGAAATGCTAAAGTAGATTCTATATGCTTAAAACAATCTTGTCATAAGACTTATCTTGCTTCTTGCTTGGCTTCTCAACCAGTTCTTCAATCTTTTGTGCTCGGTGATCACTACTGTCGTGTCACTATTCTTCTATTTTGCCTGCATACATTGTTCATCAGCAGTTTCTTATTTATGAACAATACCTAACCGCTTAATCTCCTTGATCACATTTCCCATGATCAATCTTAGCCATCAGATCTTAAAACATGTCTAGGTTCATTGTATCCTTCGATCTGAAATTTTTTTACCTCACCTTGGAAGTTGTGCTAGGTTATAACCATTCAATCTGCATTGTAGATCTTATCTCTTGTATTTTCAATGTCATAGATCCTCAACAAACTTCTTGCACGACATACCAATCATCTGATCAACTCCAGCCCATTGGTATTCTACATTTAATAATGTATTTATCCATCCAATGCATTCTATTATTACTCGGTTGTTACTCGATAAATACTGAACTTCACTTGGTAGATATTTTGCCTTCTTTAACCGATAGTGATAACCTTAGGGTTTACCGACTAGCATCTTGCTTGATAACATAGAACAATATCGAGCCTTAACTAATTCTATAGCTTGAAATCTTTTCTCCTTTTTGTTTAGTCTTTGAATACTCATATATGGGATATCAAAACAATCAAAAACAACAAAAGCTCATCACTGTCTAAACTTGGTAATAGTTGCCCATTGAATAACTTATTATTCCCCTTTTATTTTCACATTCATTCTGTGTCTCTTACCGACATCTTTATACTTATCAAAACATACTCATTATGATATGGCAACATCATACTGAATCAGAAAATCAATTGCTTGACATCAATGACAAAATAATATTATTAAGATAGTAATCATCCTTTCTCAATTATATCAACAATCTCCAACAACCTTCTCAATATTCTCATACCAACAAACTTACTGAGATGCTAACAATCTCCCCCTTTGGCATTGATGGCAAAACCAACTTTAATGGCAATACCAACATGATTTATTTCAATTGATTTGGATTCGGATTGCTATTTAAACTTCTCTGAAATTTTCTGGAATTCTCCCCCAGTCATTAGCCTTCTCCTAGCTTCTTCTGTTAGTTCCTTATAAATTAGTCTTCTCCCCTTTTGACAACAATGCCAAAAAGAAAAACTAATTCATGATTTCTTCCTTTGTGAAGTAATTTCCTTCCAGTCTCATTCACAGTCAGAGCATCTTTGACTTCAATCACTTTTTCTTGTACAACTTTAGGCAACCACCTAAAGTGTGTAAAGTAGCATCAACTCCTAAATAGTTATCCTTTAGATTCATAGAATTGATGCTTTCACTGAACTCTGTCAATGAGTACTAGATAGGGGTAGGACCCCTAACTGACTTCTGAGATACTCAAAAGTGTCCCTTGGCAATGGCTTTGTGAAAATATCTACTATTTGTTCCTTTGAACTGATATATTCCAGCACAACTTTCTTCTCTTGAACTTCTTCTCTGAGATAATGATACTTTATAGAGATATGCTTTGTCTTAGAGTGCATTATAGGATTCTTTAAAATGTTAATGGCACTAGTATTATCACAAAATATAGTTACTAGCTCAGTAACTTTCTCATTCATACCTCCCAATAGTTGTTTGATCCATGCTATAATGGTACAATTCAATGCTGCAGTGACATATTCAGCTTCAGTTGTTGACTGTGAAATGCATCCTTGTTTCTTGCTAAGCCAACTTACTAGTCTATCTCCCAAAAAGAAAGCTCCACCACTTGTGCTTTTCCTGTCATCAATGTTTCCTACCCAATCACCATTAGTATAGACTTTTAAGTCAAAAACATTTATCTTTTGATATACTAAGCCATAATCTTCAGTGCCTCTCAGGTATCTGAAAATTCTCTTGATTGTTGTCAAATGAGTTTCTTTGGGATCTGCAGAAAATCTTGCAACTATACCTACTGCATGTGCTATATCTGGCATGTTGTGAACCACATATTGCAACTTTCCAATCATAGATCGGTAAAGTGTCTCATCAACAGATGCAGATTCATCACTCTTTGATAGTTTACAATTGGTAGTCATAGGAGTACTTATAGGTTTAGAATCCTCCATTCCAAATTTCTTCAAGATTTCCTTTATATACTTGGATTGGGTAATGAAAATCTCATTTTTCATTTGTAGTATCTGTAAACCTATAAAATACTTTATCTCACCGATTAATGACATCTCAAATTCTTTGCACATTTCATTTCCAAAGTTCTTGCATAAGGAGTCATTTCCACAAAAAATAATATCATCAACAAATATGGCTGAAAGCAGTATACCATTGTTTTCATCATTTTTCATTTACACTTTGTTGTTTTCACTTGTCCTTATAAATCCAATCTTGATCAAATAAGAGTGTAGTCTTTCATACCATTCTCTAGGTGCTTTCTTTAAACCATATAATTCTTTGTTCAACTTATATACCTGATCTTTATTCTTGTCTTCAATAAATCCTTCAGGTTGTTCAATATAACTTCTTCAATCTAGTATACCATTCAAAAATGCAGATTTAACATCCATTTGATATACCTTGAAATTTTTGTAAGCAGCATATGCCAACAATGTTCTCACTCCTTCAAGTCTTACCATAATCAATTCCTTCTTCTTGAGCATATCCTTTGCAAACTAGTCTTGCTTTATTCCAAATGTCTTTTCCATTTTCATTTAGCTTGTTTCTGAAAATCCACTTTGTACTGATTACATTTTTCTCTTTTGGTCTTGGGACCAGTGTGCATGTTTCATTCTTCTTGATTTGTTCAATTTCTTCTGTCATAGCATTTATCCAATCTTCATTACTAAATGCCTCTTTTACTATCCTTAAATTCAAATTCAGATATCAGACATGTGTTTTGTCTCAGTTTGTTCCTTGTCATCACTAGATCATCCTTATCTCCTATAATCTGACTTGATGCATGATTTCTTCTGACATACCTGGCTAATATGGGCTCGGTATGCTCTGTTTGATCTTCTTCATCACTCGTTAACTAAGTATTTTCTCCATTTTCTTCATCAACTTTCTTGATAGGATTTCTTGATTGAACATAAACAAATTCTTCATAATTTTCTGGTTCTTTGGAATTTCCTTCATCATTTCTTTCTACAAATTCATCAATTTTCACATTTGCGCTTTCCACTATTTTGTTAGATGATTTGATCAGACATTTAAATGCTTTACTTCTAGAAGAATAGCCAAGAAATGTTCCTTCCTCGCTTTTCTGATCAAACTTTCCATTTTTGTCATCTTTGTGAACATAACATCTACTTCCAAATATTTTAAAATAACTTATATTAGTTTTATTATCATACCAGATTTCATATGGTGTCTTCAAAGTTCCTTTCTTCAGTTGTACTCGGTTCAGGGTGTAAACTGTAGTGCTGATTGCTTCTCTCCAAAATGTTTGAGGTACCCTCTTTTCTATCATCAGGGTTCTGGTACAATCTACAATTGATCTGTTTCTTCTTTCAGCTATCCCATTTTGTTGAGGTGTTCTCGATGCATAAACTTGTCTCTTTATACCATGATCATTGCAAAATAGGTTAAATTCATCATAAATGAATTCTCCTCCTCTATCAGATCTTAGGCATTTCAACTGTCTTCCTATTTCTTTTTCAACTCTAGCCTTATACCATTTGAACATTTGAAAGACACTTCTTATTTTTCTTTTAAAAACATAACTGACATCATTCTTGAGTAATCATCCACAAATAATATGAATTATTTATCTCCATAAATAACTTTGAATTTTCATAGGACCACAAAGATTAGTGTGCACTAGATCTAAAATTCCTTTAGAAGTGTAGGACTTACTTGTAAAGCTTGACTTTGTCATCTTACCCATCTGGCATCCTTGACTTATTACATTCTCAGGTTTTTCCAAGCTCGGTAGACCTCTTACTCGGTGCTTCTTACTTATTTTGATCAGGTTATCAAAATTTACATGACAAAACCTTTTATGCCATAACCATGTATCTTCTAGTTTAGCATACAGACAATTGTTCCGAGTTGAGTCAAGATGAAATGTATTACCTTTTGTTTGTGTCCCAGTAGCAGCCAACTTTCCATGTTTGTCATGAACTTTGACACATCCCTTTTAGAATTCTATTCGGTGTCCTGTATTGTTTAGCTGTGCTACACTCAACAAATTATATTTCAAACCTTCAACCCAGTATATATCATCACATTTAGCATTGTCAAGAAGTGTTATAGATCCTTTATCTTTCATCGGACATGGTGCATCATTACCAAATCTTACATATCCTCCATCATAGTCTTCTAATTTGACAAACTTGTGTTTATCACCTGTCATGTGATGTGAGCATCCACTATCTATGATCCAAGAATCATTTTTATTTATGTGAGATATTAGGGCTTTTTCTTCATACCTTTCTTCATCTGATCCATCTTTGATAGCCACATAAAAAACTTCCTCTGTATCAGTCCCATCAGATTTATCATCATTGGATTCCTCATCAGCTACTAGGCATGTCTTTCTATATTTCCTTCTGAAGTCTCGGTATCCTCTGTATTGGTTGTCTTTCTATCTGTCATCTCGGTATTCTCTCTTTTCACTAGATTCTTTGTCAAGATAGTTAGAAGCCATATGTCCTATTTTATCATAGTTAAAACATTTTAAAGGTAACTTTCCTTTATACTTACCTTTGCCTCTCGGTAACCTTCTGGCTAATAATGCTTCAAACTCTTCTTGCTTTCTGATTTCTTCATATAGTTTGTGTACCTCTTCCATGTTTTTGCAAAATCTTTCACTTGCTCCACTGTGATTTCCTTCAGTGTACTTATACATTCTATCATTGTAATCATCAAATTCACCAATATGAAAAGAACTGAATGCAGATTCAACTTTATTTATCGAGGACCCACTGTTAGCAAAATTACTTAACTCAAATGCATGTAGCTTATTGATAGTAGCATCCAAAGAGACTGGCATGTTTGGCATAGACCTTAATTCATTGATTGTAGAGACTCGAATGGCATAAGTAGGTAGAAGTGTTCTAAGAAACTTACTTGTTACATCCTTTTCTTCAATAGTTCCTCCTGCTTCTTTGATTTGATTGACAGTTTCCTTTAACCTTGTACTATATTGGGTTATGTTCTCACCTTCATTCATTCTCATGGATTCAAGTTGACCTCTTAGACTATCTACTTTTTCTCTCTGAACATGTTCATCACCACCATACACAGATATAAGCTTGGTCCACATCACTTCAACATCATTGCAACCTTCTAAATCATTAAACTCTGAGTTAGTTAATGCTGATGTTATTTCAATCATAGCTTGAATATGTTCTTGCTTTGCCTTTATCTCTTCCATTGTCATCAGGTTGGTACTAGGTGCTATGCAATCATTCTCCAGATAATATGTTGCATATTCTCCAATTCTTGATAAGTGCAGCTTCATCCTTTTTGCCATGTGGAGAAACTTGACTTGCTCAGCTTTGGTGCATCCCTTTTATACATCTTCAGATCTTGCCTCAAGTACCTTTAAACTTTTCTTCTAGAGTCCAAAGCTCTGATACCAATTGTCAGTTAAGATGAGAGGGGGGGGGTGAATCCTAAAAACTCACAATACAATATATTCACCAGATTCAACCTTGGTAGCCTTTACTGATATGAAACTATGACTGTAAATCATTCAATACTCATAAACAAATACACTTAAAACATCATAACACATTTAACACCAGATTTAATGTGGAAACCCAAATAGGGAAAAACCACTGTGGGATTTTGGCCCCACTAAGAAATATACCCTTCTAGAGTATGCTCGGTTAAAAGCTAATCTAGTTACAGATTACAAAAACACATTGCTAGATGTGACCCGGTTAAGGGATTTCCCTCAGACTTGTTAGAGTCTTGCACTTTGTTAGAAGTGACCTTGTCAAAGGATTTCAAACACTCATTTAGAATGTTACCTTGCTAGAGGGTTTACAAATAAGACTGTTAAGTCCACCCGGTTAAGAGATTTCCTGTCACTTACAAAATAAATAACAGTAATAAAATATATCTGCAACTTCACATCTAAAATGCTAAAGCAGATTCTATATGCTCAAAACAATCTTGGCATAAGACTTATCTTGCTTCTTACTAGGCTTCTCAATCTGTTCTTCAATCAGATCTTTAATCTTCTGTGCTCGGTGATCACTACTGTCGTGTCACTGTTCTTCTATTTTGCTCGCATACATTGTTTAGCAACAGTTTCTTATTTATGAACAATACCTAACCGCTTAATCTCCTTGATCACATTTCCCATGATCAATCTTAGCCATTAGATCTTAAAACGTGACTAGGTTCATTGTATCCTTTGATCTGAAATTGTTTTACCTCACCTTGGAACTTGTGCTAGGTTATGACCGTTCAATCTGCACTCTAGATCTTATCTCTTGTATTTTCAATTTCGTAGATCCTCAACAAACTTCTTGCATGACATACCAATCATCTGATCAACTCCAGCTCATTGGTATTCTACATTTAATAATGTATTTATCCATCCAATGCATTCTATTATTACTCGGTTGTTACTCAGTAAATACTGAACTTCACTTAGTAGATATTCTGCCTTCTTTAACTGATAGTGATAACCTTAGGGTTTACCGACTAGCATCTTACTTAGTAACATAGAACAATATCAAGCCTTAATTAATTCTATAGCTTGAAATCTTTTCTCCTTCTTGTTCATTCTTTGAATACTCATTTATGGGATATCAAAACAATCAAAACAACATAATCTCATCACTGTCTAGCTTGGTAATAGTTGCCCATTGAATAACTTATTATTCCCCTTTTGTTTTCACATTCATTCTGTGTCTCTTACCGACATCTTTATACATATCAAAATATACTTATTAAGATATGGCAACATCATACTAAATCAAAAAATCAATTGCTTGACATCAATGACAAAATAATATTATTAAGATAGTAATCATCCTTTCTCAATTATATCAACAATCTCCAACAACCTTCTCAATATCCTCATACCAACAAACTTACTGAGATGCTAACAATCTCCTTTTGTGAAAATGCTAACACAATTGGGAGTCGCCAAAGACTTGTAACTCTATGATCTTCCATTCTACGGCTAATTTGATGCTAGTGACTAGGGCTTCATATTTAGCTATGTTGTTCATGTAGGGGAACATCAACCTATAAGATCTTGGGATTGTGTGTCCCTGAGGAGTGACAAATAGAATTCTGACACCTGATCCATGTTGGGTATAGGATCCATCAAATAATAATACCCATGGTTGTGTTGTAATTTCTAGGACATCTATATCTGCGAATTCAATATGCATCAGCTGATTATCTTGCAATGGCGCTTCCACTAATTGATTTGCTATAGCTTGACTCTTGATGGCTCTACTATCCATATATTGAATGTCAAAGTCACTCAATATCATTACCTAGTTTGCTAGTTTGTCTGTTAGAGTGGCCTTGTTGAGTAGGTATTTCAATGGATCTATCTTGGCTATAAGATTAATTGTGTGGGATAGCATATAGTGTTGCAACTTTTGAGATGCAAACACTATAGCTAAACAATCCTTTTAAATGAATATGAAGTTAAGCTCATAAACACTTAATGTTCTGTTGATGTAGTAAACAACTCTTTCTTTGCATGTTGAACCTTCCTGTGCTAGCAGAGCTCCCAACGATACATCAATTGTTGAGATGTATAAAAGTGGATTTTATGTAATTGGCATCACCAATATAGGTGTATTCATTAGATATTTCTTTAACTAATCAAAATATTCTTTACATTTTACCTCCCATTTGAAAGGGACATTTTTGTGTAGTAAATGAGTGAAAGGTAGGCATTTGTCAGCCAGTTGTGAGGTGAATCTTCTGTTGGATTGCAACCTTCCTTTCCACGATCTTAATTGGCTGATATTTATAGGAGGTGGCATCTCCATGATTGCTTGTACTTTTGTTGGATCTTACTGAATGCCCTTTGTTGATACTAGGTATCCCAGGAGTTTGCCTAATGTGACTCCAAATACACACTTCTTTGGATTTAACCTTACATTGAATTTCTCCAACCGCTGAAAGATTTTATTTAAGATCTCTAAATGTCCTTCCCTTGTGAATTATTTTTCTAGTAGGTCATCTACATAGTCCTCCATGAAAGTGTGCATCATGTCATGGAAGATTATGGTCATGGC
Source organism: Cryptomeria japonica (assembly GCF_030272615.1). Classification (NCBI taxonomy): domain Eukaryota; kingdom Viridiplantae; phylum Streptophyta; class Pinopsida; order Cupressales; family Cupressaceae; genus Cryptomeria; species Cryptomeria japonica. The sequence goes on along the minus strand of NC_081415.1, from coordinate 478,751,819 downwards.
CTATTGATAGGTTGCTCCTACATTCTTCAATCCAAAAGGCATGACATTCCAACAATAGGTACCCCATGGGCATGTAAAAGTTGTTTTGTCCTGGTCTTTAGGTGCTATTTTGATCTCATTGTAACTTGAGAAACCATCTAGGGGTGATAACATGACATGTCCCATTGTTAGATCTACATATGTCTATACTAGGTAAAGAAAAGTCATCCTTGGGACAAGCCTTATTGAGATCTTTCAAATCTATACATATTTTGATACTTTTGTCTGGTTTTGATACAGGTAAAATTTTAGAAATTCATTCTACATAGTTGATTGGCCGGATGAATCCTACATCTAGTAGTTTCTTCAACTCTTCTCTGACTAGAAGTGTTATATGTGGATGCATATTTCTCAACTTTTTCTTCACTGGCTTAGCTCCAAGAGATATGAATAGGTGGTGCATGATTAAATATGAATCTATCCTTGGCATATCAGCATAGGACCAACCGAAATTGATTTACTTTTCTTTGAATAAATTGGTAAAATTTGGTCTCTCTTGATTTGTTAATGATACGACTAGGTGTATGGTTTTTGTTGCTTCTTCAGTGCTGATTTTGATTGATTGTGTAGGCTCAATAAATATCGATGATCTCTTTTGATAATGCTCCAAAAGAGTGTCAATTCTCTCATCCAAGTCAACACCTCAAAGAGGTTTTCACCATTGGATATGCCCTTTCTTTTTTCTTTTTTTATGATCTAATACTGCCACTGTATAGTTTTCACCATTAGATCGATTTTTTGATTTATTCATTTTGTGACTAAGAGACTTGGAACTCTCTTGGTTGTAAGCTTCTCTATGAGATTCACTGGTGGAACATTTTGTTGGATTTACTGAATAGAGGCAGTGGACAATAGCATCATCATCTAGAAACATGGGGATATTAAGAGGCTTTGTTTGTTCCTAGTCAATGAGTTCAAGATGTAGCAATGGTAAGGAATCATTGGGTGGGTTAAGGTCTATGATAGTAAGGGTCATGAATTTTTTTTTATCAAGGTTTGAGATACCAAGTTCAAGATCTATGATGTTACTCTCCTCTGAATCATCTATCTCGTTCTAAGTTTGATCATCCTCACTAGAGTCATCGATATGTTGTGATCCAAATTCAAATGGTCTATAACCTAAGCTTTGTCCTTTATAGAGTATGGGTGTATACATTTGTATCAGATCAATCTCTTTATCTTCACAAGGTTCCTCAAATGGTGAATCTCATTCCCATTCATTAGAATCTATTTTAGAACTAACTTGTAATTTATGTATTTGTCCATAGAGATTGTGGGCAACTTCTTCTCTCTTGATAGAAAGTTCTTATTTTTTCTCATATTCATCCTCTTGTGGTTTACAGACCGCCTCTTCTACTTGTTGTTTTTGGACTTCTTCCTTTTTTATTTGCCCATGAGCTTCTTCTTTATTTTTCTATTTGTGTTCTATTTATTCTTCTTGTCTAGGAACTATAATCTCTTGACCAAACCCTAGCCTGATTTGTCTTTAGAATTTTCAGAAGGAAGTTGTATGTTAGAGTTATCTTGTATTAGCTAATAATTATTTATTTAATTATTAGTTTATTAAACTCTACGCTTAATCTAAACTTAGGCATTTAATAAATATTGTAGGTATTTAATAATTATTAAATACACATTATCCCTTTAGGGTTTCTTTAGGGTTGCTATTATCCTTTTATAAGGATTGTATTGTACTTTTTCATAAATTGATTCCCTTTCTGAATGATAATTTTCTTCTTCAGAGAATTTATGCTTTTTTGCTTTATGTGCTTCCATTCTTCTCTTGTGACAGGTATTTGCATGCAGGTGTTCTTGGGATCTCTGAAGTTGTATTTTAAATTTTTTTTACCCTTTTTATGCTCAAAAAGAGGGGTTTGGTTTTTTGGCCATATCTTGGGCATACGGAGTCATTTTTTCAAAAACGAATAGGTGTCAGAAAGCTAGTTCTGAGCCGGACATTGTGGTGTTGGATTTTTTTTCCAATTTTGCTGTTTGACTGTGTTTTGTTCTAGTCAAAGTGGGGTCTCTTTTTTGCACTCCGGGAGCCATAGAATGAGCATCCAAACTTCATGTTTCAAAAACTTTATATCGTTGGAAAGCTTGTTATGTGCACTTTCCAGCCATATGAGTTTTATTTTCAGATTCTACTCCATGCATATTTTATTCAATTTTTTTCTTTTCAGCACTCTAGTGGATATCTTGGTTGTTTCAGGTCCTAGGATCTCTTCTTTGGGTAGGATGTCTCTATTTTGGTTCTCATTTCTATTTCCAGTCTTCTTATCATTATAGCTTCATTTATGCAAACACATTGAGATAAAGTGCCATCATGCATTTTTTACATGGGATCTTGCATATCTTGTGCCTTGTTGTACATGCACTACTTATAAAGTGCCATGGGGTGGTTGATGTTTGCCTTGTTTGCCATCTACCATTGTCTAGTGAGTGTTCCTTCCACAACATTTGCCTCATGATGTGTGTCAAGTGAGTGTTCCTTCCACAACACCATGTACTTTCTCTGCACCTTCGATGTTCCTGGTTCTTCATCATGCAGTTCTTGTTGGGCGTTCTTTTCAGTGTACCTGTCCCTCTCCCTTTTCAGCATTATGGGGAGGTTTGTCCTATTGGTTCTAATACTTCCTTGGTTCGATTGATCAAGTCTTGAGGCTTTGGTGTCTCATGCCATATGTATCTTCAAGTTCAGTTGTCTGCCTTTGTTTGCCATCTGATTCGAGTAGTGTCATTTGAGGGCACTCATGCAGATTACAATCTTCTCTACCTGGTCATGTTCAATTTCAGTGGAGGTTCTTCAGATCAGCAGTTACTCTTCGACAGTGTTTGCAACTATTTCCTGCTTTAGTGATGTTCTTCTTTCTTTTCCATCTCTTTTTGGAGTAGAGTTTTTTTCCCACGTGGTTTTCTCTATTTCTCCATTTCATAGAGATTTGGTTGTGATTGGGTACCTCATCAGGCCTTGTTGTCGGGACCCAAATTTGCCTTCATCATGTAGTTGCATTTTTTGCTTCATGCATTTAGTTTTTTAGCTACTCCCTAAGTTCATCTTAAGGGGGGGTGTTAGAGTTATCTTGTATTAGCTAATAATTATTTATTTAATTATTAGTTTATTAAACTCTACACTTAAGCTAAACTTAGGCATTTAATAAATATTGTAGGTATTTGATAATTATTCTAATTATTAAATACACATTATCCCTTTAGGTTTTCTTTAGGGTTGCACACCTTTAGGGTTGCTATTATCCTTTTATAAGGATTGTATTGTACTTTTTCATAAATTGATTCCATTTCTTAATGATAATTTTCTTCTTCAGAGCATTTATGCTTTTTTGCTTTATGTGCTCCCATTCTTCTCTTGTGACAGGTATTTGCATGCAGGTGTTCTTCGGATCTCTGAAGTTGTATTTCCTCAACTTCTTCATTGTATAGGTTCTAAAATTACTTCTTTTATTTTGTCAATAGGCCCATTGCCATCATATCCCATGTTTTTCATGATCTTGAACCCTTTACCATATTATTTTGTTTCTCCCATGATATTGAAAGTTACGTCTTTGGTTTGTTCTTCATCCTGGTATAGCTAGTTTAGAACATCTATATCCTCAAACTCATCTTCTATAGTTCTTGCTTTGACAAATGTATCATTAAAGAGCTTGATGGACTATGAAGACTTTTGTTTAGATGTTGATGGTTGTCCATGGGATCTCACTGAAACTGGTAGTTTTGATAGACATAAAGAATGTTCAAAAGAATATTCTCCCATACCTTTGTCTTTCAACTAAATCTTTTTCTCAAAATCTATTGATAAAGATTTAAGTTCTATTTCCTTGCTTGATGAAGTAGAAGCGAGAGCTTCCCTGGTGTGTGGTACCAAGATATCTTAAACTACCTTAAGGGTATTGCAATATTGGAATGGATTAGAATCTAATAAGATTGAGATTTCTTGTCCATTGTAGGAGAATTTCAAACATTGGTGGTAGGTAGATGACACTGCCTGGATTTCATGGATCCAAGGTCGACCCAAGAGTATGTTATAGGTCAAATCCATGTCCAAGACTTGGAAAATTGTATCTTTCTAAACTTGTCCTACTTGAATTGGCAATACCACTAATCCTTCTGAAGACCTCTCTTCATCATCATAAGCTTTGATAGGTATTTTTTTCTTAGGATCAATAGCATTTTCTGAGAAACCCAATGCATGGGTACGATTTAAAGTACAAATATTTAAACCAGCTCCTCCAACTAATAATACATGTTTGACCCGATGTTTATGGAATAAAACTTCAATATGGAGTGGAGTGTTATGTGGATGACTTAAGGAGACATCATCATTTTCTAAAAATGATAGATTGTGAGGCACGGTTAAATGCACCACCATGGCTTGGAATCGATCGATGTCCAAATTTTTTGGTATTATGGTGTCTACTAGAACTCTTTCTAGAATATCCTTATGCGCAGGTGAGATTTTAAGGAGTTCTAGTATGGATATTTGTGCTAGTGTATTTTTCAATTGATCTACTAAGTTGTATTGATTTGAAGGGATAAAAAGTGTTTTAGATTTATTTCCTTTCAATAAAAACTTAGATTGGGCTCTTGTGGTTACATTTGTTGGTCTGTATTCTTGTTTATCCTTGATTTTGATAACATTGATTTGATTGTCACGTGTCAAAATGTGATTGATGATATTATCATAAATGTAATTCACTTTCTTTCCTTTGTCATTTGATGAAGATGGTTCTCCCTTTTCATAATTAGGAAGAGGACCTTTGAATGCTCCATGATTGTAGTACCCCTCCCTGATAAAACTCTGGTTAACCTAGTTTGACCATGGTTGAGCTTATTAATAGCCTACATGGATGGTTGAAACACTACGTTAAGATGCTTTGATTATATATGAAAGATTATGTTAGATGGATAAATTAGTGAATGTGGACCTCCTTGTGGATGATTAGATAAAAATTGGCTTATGCATCTTATATCTGTTAGGGGTTTGGGGTCCTATCCCAAACCCATCATAAGAATATCTTTCATCTCTATTATGGACTTATCTTTTGAGATAGAACCTTGATACATCATGGTCATGAGACCCTTTTGACATATGATCTTCATGGGACTGGTGGATAAGATGTATTCCACATTATGATTGATTACAGTACGTAGATTGATGATGTTGTGATACATATATGCATATCTTATGGAGAGTTGATTTATATGATTCCTATGATGATGCAATTGAGTAATTGATTACATATGGAGTTTCTAGGGAAGAGCAAATGAGTTCTAATTATGTTGAGCTTTGATTTGGATTAAATTGTGAGATGTTGTGAATTGAATACTATGTGTCTAATTTGTATTTCCTTTTATATATTTATATATGAATGTGGTTTTGGACTATTGATGTGTGAAATGAGATGTGTAGGAAATTAATCCATTTTAACATGGAAATACATAGAGAACTAAGACCAAACAAATATGCAATAGTAAAGTCAAGGATTGTCTATTTGGAGAGACAATACCTTGTATGCAAGGTATTTAATTTCATAATAGTGATGCTTGAGTGTAAGTTCATAATTGTAATTGTTATTGTTAATATTCCCAAAAAGGACATGCCCAGTGTATTTTAGTGATGTGTATTTTATGGTGTCACTTGACACTTATGATGTGTGTGAGTTGGCAAATGGCATGTCCTTAAGAGGGAAAGTGCGTAACCCATTACATTTTCAAATATCATGTTGTGGTCCCAAAAGATAACTTGGTTAGAGAGCCATCAGTTGGTCAAATCAAGTTTGACCCATACACCAACTTTAGGTGGGTTTTTGGGGGGTCAAACTAATTCCTAGAGTTGATTTTAGGTCACTTTTGAATGCCCATATGATATACCTATGGGTAAGGGTCATTTTTAGCCATGTGACCATTCACATGTAACTGTCAAGTCACCTCAAAAGTGGTTTTTCCAAGATGGACGAAAATTCAACTTTTTGAGGATTGATCCTTGGTAAGACAACCTTCCATTTCAGTGATAGTTTCTCTTCCCCACTTTCACATACCTTTTTAGTTCCCATTTTTAGAAACTGTGTAAGAGGTTGGGAAGACCAGCTTATGGGATCTCACATCCTTTCCAACGAAGTTGGAAGGAGTGAGGAGAGCCTACTTAGGGAAGAGATTCAAACTTGGGACTTTGATCACCCACTCTCCAATCTTGGAGACTAAGTTTGAGTAGTAAATTTTAGTTTGAAAGGTAGAAATTTTGGCTAAGTAAGGATACTAGTAAGGGGAATTGAGCATCTCTTCTACAACACGCATATCATTGGCAGGAGTGAAGGTTGGTGTTATTCCTTCTATAGCTTAGATGCATTCATGTTGTATGCAAATCTGATTTTTTGTTTATGTGTTGAATGTTCTTCTAGATCTATGAACTATGGTTTTGAGTTGTTGTTAGTTTATTTCCTTTTGGATTTATTGTAGTTTTGTTCATGGGAGTCAAGACTAAATTCACCCTTGGGAGGGAAGCATAGTCTTGGGGTGAAGAGTTATAGGACAATCTCTGGGTGTAGATTCTCTCTTCTTGGAAGAGAGGGATAATCAAGGATCTGGGATCCTTGCTGCTATATTTATTTTTATAAAATTTGGGGGTCATAAGGGAAGTTTTGGCTTGAAGCCTTTGGGGTTCATTATAAGGTATGTTTTTGGTCATGTGTGAGACCAATTAGAAGGTTATTTTAGCCTTGTGAAGGCATTTAAATGTAATGGTTTATTGCAAATCTCCCCTTAGATTTTGGTCCACCTTCACCCCTTGTTCGAGTCACTTGACGACTATGTACTAGCCTTGGGTTGGTAGTTAAATGTGAATATGTTTTCCTTATTAAATCTGAAAGTTGAATGTGTTTTGAGTATGTTTGTATCTTGTTTGGTTCTTGGTTCTCCTAGCTCGGGGGTGGCCTCTTGTAGGCCTAGGTTGGGAGGTGAGCCTCCATGGTCACTACCAAAGCTTGTTTGCTTGCAGGTTTGAAACTTACTTAGAAAATGGAGGAAAGCTAGTCTCCTAAATTGGATGTTAAAGTGTTTTGCAAGTGATCCTCATTGTTCAATTTTAGATTTAATTACTCTTATTGTATTTAGTTATTTTCTGAAAAGGTTGTAAAGAAGGAAAAGACAATGAAATCCTTGTATTCAATGTACAAAAGAAAAGGGAGTGTGTTACTTGCTTTAGCCATTTTATTCTTTAGTATGTAAAAGAGGTTAAAGTTCTATTTGTTTCTATTGTAATCCTATGTTGAAGAAAAGAAATAAAGTATTCAAAACATTTCATTTATAAATTGGAAAGAAAGCATTTAAGTATCATTTTGTTTATTACTGTTGCAAAGATATTCAAATTTTTATGCAAGTTAGTGTTAGGTCCCGAAGACAACTGAGAGGGGGGGGGGGGGTGAATCAGTTGTCCAATAAATTCAACCAAAACTTAATGCTTAATACCGGTAAACCAAACTTTATGCTCGTAGATAGTCTTAACAGTTAATTGCAGTACCGGTAAAGATTAATGCATGAAACAGAAAGACAATAACATCCACAACACATAACACAAATATTTGTACATGGAAACCCTGTAAGGGGAACAACCACGGTGGGAAGCCTTACCCACAATCATATGATACTACTACAGATAGTATGTGTGTACAATATGGATTCTGCACATGGAGAAAGGCCATCTGCCTAGAGCTCGTTGCTTAATCACAAAATGAGAGTCACATTGACTACAATTGGATGGTTAAATCCAATGATAATGTACTACACAAAATAGCATCTTCATATGCTGGATTCAATACTGGTTTAGTTCTGATTGCCTTCACAAAATCCTTCCTCAACCTTCAAATGATGTCTGCATGTATAGCTCTACTTATTTTCGCATATACCTTATTGCAATCCTTTTTCACATTCACACACTTTTGTCTCACAAATGAGATCTTACATTTATACCATAACCTAAGACCAATTGAATAGGTCGGCTCACTAAAAGATATTACAATAAAAGCAATTAAAAATAAATCAATATACGATGCATGATGTTGGCTCAATACATTTATAATAATAATAAATCATCTCCATAATGTGTCATGCTGATCTAGAATAGATATACCTACTGGTGCATATCCTGGACCTATTTGTCGGTAACAACAAATATACAAACCCGAATAAGAAAATAACCAAATCATCAAAACCAATTGATCGAATAATGTCTTCGACATAACCAAGTAGTCTCCAAGTCATTCCAAGTGCCGATGAACCAAATATCGGTGACTGTGCATAAGTCTCTGACTTGCCGGTGAACATAACCAAAATCTCCAAGTGCTGATAAGTGTTGACAAGTGATGATAGTTGTTGACATCAATGAAAAAACCATATCAACATATCCAAAATGCCAACAATCTCCCCCTTTGGCATTGATGGCAACACAAGATGGAAAAACCATCAAAGTGCCAAAATAGAAATGCCAAAAACCAAAAACCAGTAATCTCTCAAAGAGATCATTAACCAGAAATCAAAATACATATTATCTCCCCCCCTAGGAATAATCTCTCCCAAAAAGAAAAAGATAATGTGTTTTCCATATCAATCTCTCCCCCTTTGACATCAAATGCAAAAGCAATGCAAAACCAAATACAAAATACCAACTTATTTAATATACCAACTACTCCCCCTGAGAAGTAGCTCTCCTCATCAAAGCCGGAAAAAAAGATTTCTCTATTAATTATGTCAGTTGATGACAAACATCAATTGTCTAAGTCTCTACTGGTGGGGGTAGGATTCCAAGTTTCTCTCTGAGATATTCAAAAGTTTCCTTAGGCAAAGGCTTTGTAAAAATATCTGCAATCTTCTCTTTAGTATTCACATAAACCAATTTCACTTCTTTTGCTTCAACATTCTCCTTTAGAAAATTGAATTTGATAGAAACATGTTTAGTCTTAGAGTGGAATACCGGGTTCTTTGATATATCAATTGCTGCCATATTATCATAGTAAATAGTTATAGGTTCCTTGCATTTTACCTTTATGTCCTTCAACATTTGTTTGATCCATAATACTAGTGTACAATTAGTTGTTACTGTAACATATTCTGATTCTGCTGTTGATAGACTTGTAAAACTTTGTTTCTTTGTCATGCCCAAAATTTAGGGCAAAAACGGAATTTTTTTTTTTTTTTTTTATAATACTAATTAATTAACAAGTTCGCTAACACGACATGCACTAATGTATTTGCCATATCTATATTTGAGCTAATTCTGATACAAACCAAGTATCGAAATTAATTAAATTTTATTTGTGGAAAACTAAATGATTTAATTTTATTTTCACAAGATACCTAGTCAATAGGTTAATTAAATCAAACTCATTAAAAATAGAAGATGAAGATAAGTTTAATCTCCAATAAGACTATATAGTCTAAAAATCCATTTTTAAATCAATAATTATAATAATCGTTTAAAGTGTCATTTAATTTAGATAATTTAATTTACACGGGAAAAGTAATTACGAGTAGCTATTAATCGACTTTAGAAAGCTAATTAATTTTTTTTGTTTTTCTAGCATCCATTCTAACCTCAAATGAAAGGTGCTTAAATTAATCCCTTTTAAATCTAACTTAAAATTGAATGCTCTAATTAAATTAACTAGGGCATAATTATGTATTTGTCACACTAAATACATTATAAATATAAGATTAGGCTTTATTTATATTTGTTTTGTAACTTCTTATTAGTATATCATATAGAGGTATTTACATATTTAAAACTCTATATAAATACATACCCATATATATATATATATATATATATATATATATATATACATATATATATATATTTATTTATTTATTTATGTATATATATATATATATTTAATCTTCTAAAAGATTTTTCCAACTTAATAGCCATTAAGCCCTTCAAACCCTAATTAGGGATTTTTTTATTATAAAATGGCTCTAAGTTACGCCTTTTTATTTTATTACTTTATTACCCTAGCCCTACCCGGGCTAGGGTTTAATATATATATATATTTTTATTAGCATTTTAAGATAGGGCCGAAACCCATCGGTGGTGGCCATGAATTTTTTTGTTGCAGGTTTTAAGGGAGCGACGGGGGCGACGGGGGCCGAGGGCGCCATTGTGTGTCCACACAGTGGCGGCACAGCACCACTATGTGTCCACATAGTGGGAGCCGCTGGCGGCCCACACCACTGTGTGTCCACACAGTGGTGGCCGCGACTGACACTGTGTGTCCACATAGTGGCGGCCGCGACCGACACTGTGTGCCCACACAGTGGGAGCCGTAGTGGCCCACACTGTGTGACCACATAGTGAAAGCCACGGCTCGCACTGTGTGTTCACACAGTGGGAGCCGCAAGGCCCACACTGTGTGTACACACAGTGGGGTCCGCGACCATTCAGGAAAACAAACTTAGTTAAAATGAAATACTTGTAAACTGCCTTAAAACTATATATTTGTATGAACTTATAAATTACATGCGACATCCATTTAAAATAAATAGGCTCTAGTATCTAATTTAGATGAAGAGGATATAGATGGGAAAAATGATTTCTTTCCAAAACTTCATTTTACTATATTGTTTTTACTTATGCCTTTTCTATCTAATTTCATTTTGGATGCCTGAGACTAAAATAATTTTCTTACTAATCTATTCATCATAGTACATCGAATAAACTTTATTATTGAACTTAGGGAATCCTAATTTAGGACTACATTATTCTTTGCTGCAAAAATACATTTACTAATTTTGCTATTTCTACTGTACTAAATAGATAATTTTAACTAAAATCTAACAACAACTACAACTCAACTTTCTACAATTAAAATGATTGCAATCTCACAGCTAAAGCAAAACATAGAATTAAATAAAACTGATTTTTTTTTTTTATATTACAAAGACTATTGCATGCAATTCAAAAGTAACTCTTTTCAAAACAGAAAATAGAAATATATCTAGCTTTTTACAACACTAAAGATATTCTGCAAAATTTACAGGATGTTTCTTTATTTAACTACAATAACAAATCTCATGTCTATATTTCAAATTTACAACTTGCCTCTCATTTCGACGAATGAGGGTGTATTTCTCCTATCAAAACTAATAAATACAAATGAAATTAGATTTCTTCAACAATAATCTTCTGCAACTTTTCACTTGTCCTATTCTTTTCTCTCGACATTCCTGCATAATAAATCACAAATATGACCATGGAGTGCTCACCTCCCAACCTAGGCTAACTGATAGCCACCCCCGAGCTCAGAGAACCAAGCCCTAGATGGATAACAAACATGCAAACACATAGAAGGTAGGAAGCACACAAATTTCAAACACACTCCCAACTTGGCTACACTGCACCACACTTTGGTGATGACCTTTTCAAGGGTGGTAGTGGACCAATACCCTGAGGAGAACTACAAGTATGGAAAACAGGTAGCCACCTCATGGCGCAACAAATACATCAAGAATTTCAACCCCTTATTCCTTATGCCCCCCAAGGCATTCTAGCCTTATGTCCCTCCTTATGACCCCCATTGCACAAACAGGCCATGCAACAAGGGTCACACAAAAATCCCTTGTGATCGCTCTCAAAATGAGAGTCTCTCACTCGAAGGTTGTCACTGCTACCATCCACAAGATCCTCCTCTCTCCCAAGAGTAAGAGGTCTTGAGAAAACTCCCAAAAACACAGACAAAACATAATGCAAAATACCAAATGAAATTCCTAAAAAGGGCATACAAGAAAACAGATTTCTTACACCAACATACTTTCAAACACATGCAAAGAAAAGAAGTCATTTTAAAAGAATAATGAAACCAACCTTAATCTGCCCAAAGGTAGGATAATATTTGAGGAGGAGCTGCCCAAATCCACGGATCTTCTTTTTCTACCCTTAGCCAAATTTTCTATTTAGATCTATTCTATTCTTTTCCAAAAAAATTCTCTTGTCTCCAAAAATGGAGAGTGGGTGATTACCCTCAAATTTTCAAATTCTTGCTTAAGAAGCTCATTCTTTCAGTTCTCACAAGTTTCTAAAAACTAAAAAGGAAAGTAAGACAGAATGGGAAAGAGAACTGTCATTCGAATAGGAAAGTTTACAACTAGGTTCAAACTTCTAATTTCAATTTTCGCACAACTCAGAAAAGCCAAATTTTAGAATGTCAAAAAGGTCACTTAGGAGTAGAAACTTGCCTAAAATTACCCCTAACCCTTAGGTATACCTTATGGGCTTTAGGAAACCCTATTAAACTACCCCTAGGTGTTCATTTAACCCATTTTAAACCCCTCTGAAGTTTATTTTCGGGTCAAACCTATGTTGACCTCTCCAAAGATTCTTTTTCCAAGGTATTTATGACATCACATTACATTAATTGAAAAAGCTATAGTTGAACACTTTCCCACCAAGAGACACAAATAAAACATTTAAACTTAAATCCACACATGTGTCAAGTGACACAAATAAAACACTTTTACAATTTAAAACATGAAATCGTCTCTTGTGGATTTTACATAATAACTTTAAATAACACTTAACACACATGCAGCATATACTGTTACGAATAAAATACAACACAAACGGGGTGTTGTCTCTCCAAATAGACAGCCCCTGGCTTACAAACATACATAAGTCTAGGTTTGGTTCTCCATAATTTTCCATGGTCACATAGTTAATTTCCTGCGCATCTCAATTTACACATTAGTACTTTCAAATATCCACATATAATATAATTCAAAGGAATAACAATACACATCATCACTTGCATACAATTTTCATCTGCATAGATTAAATACATCTTTTATCAAGCAATTTCACATAAGCAATTTCATCCTAATTCACATAAACTCAACCATACATCATAGTTCTATTATCATAGTAAAGTCCTGCGAATTCAATAACGACATCTATCATTGCAATATCATCTTATCTAACAATCATGTAGTGTTCTATCTCATAAAGCATATAAGTAAATCATCAAAACATAGTAATGTTATCCAAGTCCTGAAATCATATAAGTTCTAAGTTTCAAAATGCATCAAAATAAAGTATCCATGATGGTCAATATATAAAAATCACTGAAATGTCAGATTGAGTCGAGGTGAGGCCTCACATTCTTGCTCAACCATGAAATTAGTCCGCTGCCAGGAAAAAATGCTCCGTCGGTGGTGCTTTTTCTGTCATCCACATCTCCTGCCCAGTTAGCATCTGTGTATGCACATAAGTCAAACTTTTCATCTCTAGGATACCATAAGCCAAGATTTGTAGTGCTTTGTAGGTACCGGAAAATGCTTTTTACCATTGATTCATGATTTTCTTTAGGATTACTCTAAACTCTTGAAACAATACATATTGCATTCATAATATCAGGTCTTGTTTGTGTCAAATACAGTAAACCTCCTATCATAGATTTGTATCTAGTCAAATCAATAGGTGTTGATTCATCCTTCAAAGATAATTTATCAGTTGTAGTCATAGGTGTACTTACTGGTTTACAGTTTTCCATGCCAAATTTCTTTAGTAATTCCTTTAGGTACTTAGATTGACATAGGAATATACCTTTATCAGTCTGTGAAATCTGCAATCCTAAAAAGAATTTTATCTCTCCAATCATAGACATTTCAAATTCTTGCTGCATTTTGTTAGAAAGGTCTTTACACAAAGCATCTTCTCCTCTAAATATTATATCATCAACAAAAACTTCAATAACCAAGATGTCATCATTATTCACTTTGTATTATAGATTGTTGTCAGCATTACCTTTAGTGTATCCAAGCTTCAAAAGATATTTGTCCAATCTATCATACCAAGCTCTAGGAGCTTGTTTCAATCCATATAAAGCTTTCCTTAACCTGTAAACCATGTCTTTGTTATCTATCAAAGAAAATCCATCAGGTTGCTCAATATAAACTTCTTCTTCAAGATCTCATTCAAAAATGCACATTTAACATCCATTTGATATACTTTATAGTTCTTGTGTGCTACAAAAGCCAATAAAAGTCCGACTGCCTCAATTTTAGCTACTGATGCAAAGGTTTCATTGTAATCAATTCCTTCTTTATGTGAATATCCCTTACACACCAATCTTGCTTTGTTTCTAATTACCTTTCCATCTTCATTAAGTTTATTTCTGAAAACCTGTTTAGTTCCAATTATATTTTTGTCTTTAGGTCGGGGAACTAATGACCAAGTGTTATTCCTTTCAATTTATTCCAATTCATCTTCCATAGCTTTAATCCAATATTTATCTTCACGTGCCTCATTAATTGATATAGGTTCAATTTGAGAAATAAGACATACCTCTTCATTTGCCAATCTTCCTCTAGTCATAACTCCTTGAAATTTATTTCCAATTATCTAATCTTTAGAATGATTCAATCCTACCTACCAGGGTGTTTTTACTTGCTGTTGTTCTTCAGTGACTATTGAATCTCTAGATGATGCCAGTGTAACTGGATCACCATTCTGTATCAGTTTATTTATAGTAGGTTCATTTGTGATTATCTCTATTGCCAATTCAGAGTCTGTGTACCTTGAATTTCCTCTAAACTGTTCATCAATCTTCACATTTGCACTCTCAACAATTTTCTGCAATCTCTTGTTAAAACATCTATATGCCTTGCTCTTAGATGAATAACCAATAAATATTCCTTCATCACTTCTAGGATCAAATTTTCCAATATACTCATCTCTTGTAATATAGCATTTACTTCCAAATATTCTGAAATATTTAAGAGTAGGAGTATTACCAGACCATAGTTCATGTGGGGTCTTACCAGTTTCACCTTTGATGTGAACTCTGTTGAATGTATAAACTATTGTATTGACCACTTCTCTCCAGTATATATGAGGTAGATTTTCTTTAGATATCATACTTCTAGCTCCATCCAAGATAGTTCTATTTTTCCTTTCCCCAACTCCATTCTGTTGGGGTGTTTGGGGTGCTGATAATTGTCTTTTGATCCCATTCACTTCACAGAATGTATTATATTCCTTAGATATGAATTCTCCTCCTTGATCTGATCTCAAACATTTGATTTTCTTGCTGGTTTCATTTTCTACAATCACCTTGAATAGTTTGAATTTCCCAAATGCTTCAGATTTCTCCCTAAGAAAAGTAACCCAACACATTCTAGAATAGTCATCAATGATTAGCATAAAATACCTATCTCCTTGTATACTTCTAGTTCTTGCTGGACCACATAAATCAGTATGGATTAAATCAAGAACATTGTTAGACTTTTTTGGAATACTCTTGAAAGTTTCTCTAACTTGCTTTCCAAATTGACATTCCTTACATACGGGATTGTGAGGTTTAACAATCTTAGGTAAATCTCTTATTGCCTTAGTACTATTGATTTTCACAATGCAATCAAAATTTACATGACAAAGTCTCTTATGTCGTAACCAACTTTCATCAATATGTGCAATCAAATATGCTTTCTCATTGTTGTTCAAATGAAATATATTACATCTAGTCTGATTACCAGTTGTAATTTCCAAAGTAGTTCTGTTTAAGATTTTGCATTTACCATTCTTGAATTGTAACTGAAATCCTTTCTCAACTAATTGACCAACACTCAAAAGATTATGCTTCAAACCTTCAACATAGTAAACATTATCAGTATTGTTCTTACCATCAAAAGATATAGTGCCTTTTCCTTTAATCAAACAAGGTTTATCATCTCCAAATCTTACTAGACCTCCATTGTATTCCTGAAAGGTTAAGAATTTACTCTTATCACCAGTCATATGATGTGAACATCCTGAATCAATAATCTATTCATCCTTATCTTCAACTTTAACTACCAAGGCCTACTTTTCTGGTTGAACAGTAGGTGTCGGTTGATCTTCTGTTATATCAACAAAATCCCATCCATTATCTGTCGGATCCTCATCAGTATAATAACAAGATTTATCTCTATTCTTCTTGAGCTTGTATTTCTGATAGTCAAGGTTAGGCTTATGTGTTCTTTTAGCTTCTTCTCTTAATCTTGCATGTCTATCAGGGCATCTAGAAGCCATATGACTAATCTTATTATAGTTAAAACATTTAAAGGGTGCTTTACCTTCATACTTACTTCCAATTGGACCTTTAGGCATTTTCCTAGCAAATAGTGCTTCAAGTTCTTCATTTTCTCTCCCGCTTTCTTCAAGTTCTCTTACATAGAAGGTTTTCCAATCAGATTTATTAGATGATGATGATGCCTTGAAAGCTAGATCTGTCTTGATAGTAGTAACAGGACCAAATTCCTCAAGCTCAAAAGCTGAAAGTTTTCCAACCAAAGTGTCTCTAGATACTGATGCATTAGGCATTGTTCTCAATTCATTTATAGAAGTAACTTTCATTTTATATGTCGGTGGAAAATCTCTTAAAACTTTAGAAACAATCTCATCTTCATTTAAGGTTCCTCCACAACATTGTATACCCAAAATAATTTCATTTACTCTTTCCATAAAAGAAGAAATTCTTTCTTCTTCTTCCATTTTTAGACTTTCATACCTGACCTAAAAGCATTCAAGTTTTTCAATTTTGACTATGGAATCTCCTTCATTCAATGTTTCCAGTTTGTCCCAAATAGCTTTAGTAGTAGATCTATCTGACAATCCCATGACTTGTTGATCTGATAATGCACTCAAAAGTGCTTCTCTTGCTTTGCAATCATTTTCCTCATCTTTAGCCAAGTTAAGTGGAATAGGTTGACCTTGAGTAGGAGTATTATAGCCATTCTTTGTAACATCCCATATGTCCTTTCCAATGCAATTCAAATGTGTCTCCATCCTGATCTTCTATATGCCATAGTTAGTTCCATCAAGTTTCAGACTGTCCTTCCTGAAATAGTTAGAAGACATTGGATCTCCTCAAGTTGTTAAACTTATGCAAAAAGAGGACTAGATGCTCTGATAGCAATTGTTAGGTCCCGAAGACAATTGAGAGGGGGGGTTGAATCAGTTGTCCAATAAATTCAACCAAAATTAATTGAACCAAAACTTAATGCTTAATACCAGTAAACCAAACTTTATGCCGGTAGACAATATTAATAGTTAATTGCAGTACCAGTAAAGATTAATGCATGAAACAGAAAGACAATAACAT
This sequence comes from Cryptomeria japonica, assembly GCF_030272615.1. NCBI lineage: Eukaryota > Viridiplantae > Streptophyta > Pinopsida > Cupressales > Cupressaceae > Cryptomeria > Cryptomeria japonica. The sequence goes on along the minus strand of NC_081415.1, from coordinate 478,734,639 downwards.
CCACAACACATAACACAAATATTTGTATGTGAAAACCCTATAAGGGGAAAAACCACAGTGGGAAGCCTTGCCCACAATCAAATGATACTACTGCAGATAGTATGTGTGTACAATGTGGATTCTGCACATGCAAAAAGGCCAACTGCCTAGAGCTCACTGCTCAATCACAAAATTAGAGTCACACTGACTACAATTGGATGGTTAAATCTAATGATAATGTACTACACAAAATAGCATCTTCCTATGTTGGATTCAGTACCGGTTTAGTTCTGATTGCCTTCACAAAATCCTTCCTTCAACCTTCAAATGATGTCTGCGTGTATAGCTCTACTTATTTTTGCATATACCTTATTGCAATCCTTTTTCGCATTCACACACTTTTGTCTCACAAATGAGATCTTACATTTATACCATAACCTAAGACCAATTGAATAGGTCGGCTCACTAAAAGATATTACAATTAAAACAATACAAATAAATCAATATATGATGCATGATGTCGGCTCAATGCATTTACAATAATAATAAATCATCTTTATAACGTGTCGTGCTGATCTGGAATAGATATACATACCGGTGCATATCTTGGACCTATTTGTTGGTAACAACAAATATGCAAACCTGAATAAGCAAATAACCAAATTGCCAAAACCAAGTGATTGAATAATGTCTTCGCCAAAACCAAGGGATCAATCAGGGCACCACGACAAGGGATATCCTTAACCTTTGCAACTATGTATAAAGGGCCATTGGGTGCTCTAATGGTCTCACTAGGGTCAAATTTAATACAAGGATCTTTAGGTGTATCTTGTGTTTCTACCATATTAACCAAGTTTGGATCCATACAGATGAATGCTTCAGAAGTGAGACAATTAGGCACAATCTCAATAATGTTAGAGGTATGAGATGGCAAGGGATCAATGAAAATCTTAAGATTTTGACTAGGAGCAAATGATTTATTCCCTTTATCATTAACACCTACCACGTATATAGTATTACTATCAATCAAGTCTTGAACCTTATTTTTCAATGCAAAACATTTCTCAGTATCATGACCGGGTTGGCGATGAAATTGGCAAAAGGAATTGTTATCAAAATAAGGAGATGCAAGTTTGGAAGGATCAACTTGTTTTATAGGAGGAAGCTTGATAACATTTCTATGTGACAATTGAGACATAATACTATGTAAAGATTCATTCATAGGAGTAAATTATCTTTCTCTTTGAAAAAATCTAGAAATAGAAGGCACACTTGTTGTAGCATTCACATCGTTGTTGTTTATTGGATCATTGAACTTGATGAAGATTTTTGTTGGTTTGAACTTTGCAAATGGTTGTTGAACACTCTCCCCCTTATCACTTGGAGCCATAGGAGTGGATTTCTCCATTTGACTCACAACGGGTTGATAATTGTGGAGTGTTGCACACAACTATAGAAAGGAAGTTAACTCAGACAAAAGAAGTTTTTCTTTGATATCGTTTTGTAAATTAGAAATAAAAATTCTTTCAATATCATTGATGAGCCTAAATAATGGCTCTATATTGATAGATTTTTGATACAATACTCCTGCCTAGGTCTTATGATTAGATGACATTTGGATTATAATACTATTTTAAGTTGATACCTTCTAAGTGTTTCTGAACTAGTTTAACTTTTATCTAAGGATGTCATGTAATGATCTACCTATGCAAATATCTGAAAATAATTATTAATGTGGTTTGCATTATATCATGTCAACATTAGTATATACACATGTTTGTTGTGTGTTAATATCATGATGCAAGGTCAGCAAAGGTGAAGTAAGGACAAATGACAATTCAAAAGATCATCAAATACATAACCGCAACACAGACCTAGCTAAAGAAATGCAATAATGATCAGAACCACTTAACCGGTTCTTTAGCAGATTGATTTATGAACATTTACAATTGTTCTTAGTGGAGCTTATATCTAGGAGGCTAGTCATGCTATATTTTCTCAGCTGCAGGACATATGTTGTTCTATTGTCCTGCGCTGACTTCTTCTCTTGTTAATAAATCATGTTCACCTAGTCCATAGGAATGTGGCCAATCAGTTAGAAGTTTTTTATAAGTTGTCCAATAAATAAAGGGATCTCTCTCCTCTCGAGGATAGTAGAGAACACCATAGTATCTTGTAATACACAGTCTTTTGGTACTATTTTATGTATTTTTTTAGTCAAGATGAAATAAAGAGATCAATGCAATTTTGGATAATTAGATAATTGTAATCTGAATTTCTTGAGACACTCACTCAAGGGGGCCCACTTGGTGAGTAATCCTTTGTATGTTTCAGTTAGTTTTATACTTCTGTAGCAGTTGTTTCTGTAGTTGTTTGTCCTGCAGCCATAGGAAATAGTTTATGTTTCTGTTCCTATAGCCACAACAGTAGAGTAGTTCCTGCTGCCCACCAAAACCTTATCATTTAACAGTAGTTGTTTAAAGTAATTTCTGATTGAAAGATTAAAGTATTAGTTCATTTAATATTCTGTGTGTTTACTTTGAGAAGAATTCCCTTTTCTACAATCATAGAAGATGGTTGCAATATGAACTTGGTGCACATATAGTACTGGCCCATTTCAAGTTTACATCCCTGGTTGATAACTAAATGAGCCTTTTCCACAAGAAAAGTTATCTATTTAAGAATATTCAATCTTTGAATTGTGATTTATTACCTAGTTACCATTCCAATTGTAAGGACCAACATTTTTGGCGTCGTTGTTGGGGATGGTGCCAAGCTAAGAATATGTTGTAAGCCCTTAGTTTTAATTTTTCTTAATTAGCTTTTTGAATTTCCTTCATTAATCTGCATGCATAGGAGGAGAAGAGATGCATTAGGAAGATTTCTTCCCTCACATTCTACTCAAGATCAGATCAAGCATATGAAGTAAACAATTTTGCAGAAACCTATGTGCTAAATAGTAGTGTCTTTAATTTGTCAGAAGGAGACCTAGACTTCCTAAATGAACCCCCTGAACAAAACATTTTACCTCTAGTTATTTATCAGGGACCAATGGCAGCAAATCCTCCACCTCCACTTGTAAATTCAACATTTGAGTTCCCCATTCCTGATCTGCATGATAATGCAAATTTGAAAAACATGCCAGCATCTTCACTTCCAAAATTTCATGGGTTGGTAACAAAGGATCCAGACACCTTTATGTTTGAATTTGATATCCTTTGCAGAAGTTATGATTATACCACTGATGGTCATAAACTCAATTTATTCCCCGCTATTTTGAAAGAAGATGCCTTGAGATGGTTTATGAGTTTAGGAAGGAATGTAATCACTACTTGGGAGGAAATGAAAACAAACTTCTTGGATAAGTATAAAAACTATTGCAGGGGAATGGACCGACATGGTGATGATATATTCAGAATGACACAAAAAGAAGATGAGAGCTTGGAAGACTATTTGGAAAGGTTTTTATTTAGTGTCAGTAAATCTAAATGTAGTAATCTAAGTCAAGATTCTATGAAGTTGATTTTTATGAGGGGCATCAATGATGACTGTGTTAACTCTTTAGGTCCAATGGGAGGAGGAGATATTACTCAAGTTCAATGGGATGATATCAGACAAATCTTTCAAAAGTATTCAAGAGCTGCAACAAAAAGGGGAAGACACTATAGGCCTGGTTCTTCAATTGCCAAGTCATCTTCAACAGTCTCAAGAATGGAAATAACTCATCTATTGAAGGATTTTAAAGAAGATATAATTAATAGTATGGCTACCCAATTGGATACACTGCAGACAAAAAAGAAGCATGAGGAGGTAGAGGCTATGCTTGCTGAATTTTGTCCTCATTGTCGATAAAAGAAGAAGGACTATAGATGCAAAATGTTAGCTAAAATTGATAGCCAACAGAGTTCCCCAGATTTCAAGCTTGTTTACGGAGATGATGAACAACTTTTTTATGTTGCACAATGAAGGCCTTGGCCTCCAAGACAAGGTATGCCATAGGATCCATTGTCATTCTCTAATCCTTATATGAACTTCAATGCACAAAACAATTAGTGGCAACTGTAGACACCTAAAATTGTCTAGTCTAATTAAATAAATATCTTTATTTATATAATTATTTTAGCCCAATTCTTCTATTAATTGAATAAATCTTTATTTATTTAATTAATTCATTTACCCTCTTCTAGCCTTATTTCTCATTTAAATAAATACATTTATTTATTTAAATTTCCCCTTTCCTAGATTAAATAAATATTTTATTTATTTAATTGATCCCACTTCCTCTATTAATTAAATAAATCTTTATGTATTTAATTAATTCATTATCCTTTTCTACCCATGACACGTGTCATTCATCTCTTAAATCCTACACTACCTACCCTTTCATTATTTTCTTATTTTCTTTACCTACCCTCTAATCCTAGCCGACCATTTATCTCTTACACCTCTCAATCTTATCCCTCTATTTCTTATAGTGTCTTCTATATAAGGAGATGCTTCCTTCATTATCAACCCTAATCAATCTATTCTAATCATTCTAATCATTATATTCAATTCAAATATTAGCACTCCCGACTACTCTAGCATTCGAACTTTGATATGTGATCAAGCCTACTTGCGACCACATTTCCGCTCTTTGTTGAGCTCTTGTGCACACATAAAATCTGAGAGCAAATATATCAAGCAAGATCAATGGAGATAGGAAGAATGGAGATCCAAACCCTATTGGACATGTGATGGTATAATCTTTGTGATTTCATTTGATTTGCATTGTCTTAGGTAATCTTCATATGTTATGGTGGATCTTTGTTGTTGTTAGGATAGGGTTTTGTGGTTGAATTCATTTAGTCTTTCAATGTTGATGTTTCCACTTTCACCATAAACATTTTGGCATGCCCCATGGGACATGGATTTTTGTTAAATCTGTGTTTTTTGTAGGTTTTTCTAACACTATATTGTTGTTTTGTAAAACAATTTGGTGAATTACCTTGTGCAGCTAGGGTTTTGGACACAAAATCAAGATCTTGGAGAGATTTGATATGATCTTACAAACTACTTGGAATGTTTGCATCAAAAAAAATTTCAAGTTTGGGACAGTATCAAGAGATCGCAATACAAAATTCACATTTTTTGGAGCATATTTGAATTTTTATAAAAATTAATTTTGAGAGAAAATGAGCGAATTTTTTAGATTTTCTTATATTTTGGAAAGCTCTCTAATTTATACACAAGCTCTGTTCTTTGGGATTTTAATTTTGATGCAAAATATTTCCTCAAAAATTGGATTTTAAAAAATTAGGGTTTCTCATTATTTTGATCAATCTCACAAATGGTTTTGCATTTTGGCATAAAAATGTTTTTGTAGGTAAAAAACATTATCAAAGGTGCTCAGTACAAAACTCAGATTTTTCGGAGGATATTTGAAATTTCTATGAATTTTTTATGTATTTTCATAAAAAATTAATTTTGAGAGAAAATTAGTGATTTTTTCATATTTTCTTACATTTTTTAAAAGCTCTTAGAATTATACAGAGGAAAATCCTCTTTGTGATTTTAAATATGATGCAAAATCATTCCTAAAAAAATGGATCTTTGAAAATTTGGGTTTTGCATTATTTTGCTTATATCTCACAAACTGCTTGGATTTTTTGCAGAAATGTTTTTATACAAGTTTGGAAGACCATCAGGAGTGTCCAATAAAAATTTTAGATTTTTTGGATCGATGTTGCATTCTATATGAATTTTTTATGATTTTTCATAAAAAGTTAATTTTTGGAGCAAATTAGCAAATTTTTGGGATTTTTTTACATTTCTGGAAATTTCTTGAAATTTTACAGGTGGTCTCTTTTTATGATGAATTAGATCTTTGAATTGGTAAAAAAAACACATTGTTGAAGACCCCTATTTCACAAAGTCTTTTGGATCTAAAAATTACCTAACTTCTGTGCTTGCAGGAGGGGTATTATTGCAAAACTACTAACAAATCTTTGTTGCAGAATTTTGGCAAGGGTTTTTGATCTTCACTGTGTGCCTTGTTTTCATAGATTATCAAACACTTCAATTGGTGCACTAAAATTGAACCAGTGTATTTTGTGTCTTGGGCAATAAGCTCTTTTTGTTTAATCTCTAGAGGGCCTGTCTCCCCGTGTGGTCATTAGGACTACTAGTGAGGAGAGAATGACCAAAGTGGTAGCAAGGAAAAACCATCCTCTTCCGAACCACTATAAACAACTGTATCTATGGTGAAAGCCATGGGTAATGTGTGCTGATTAGTTCATACCGACACTATGTCTCCCCATAAACTTGTTTGATCAAATTTATTTGATTAGTTGTAGGGCGTAACCCCTACCAAATGGGAGCCTTATGTATTTACAGAGCTAAAAGTGTTGCATGTATGGCCACATGAGTGGATGCCCTTACTAGCACCTTTTTGTTTTAGAAAGCCAAAATCCTTCTAGTTGTTGGGTCAGGAGGTTGGACCTCTGGAGTGACCCACACACATACGGTTCTTAGTAGAGATACAAAGTTCACCATGAGGAGTTTTTGTGGGGATTGATGCTTGTTTGCCCTGGAGAGGTGAGTGCTCAGGGTGGAGCTAGTGGGGTCAAGCATCTAAGTATCCACTTTGAATAGCGTAGCCTCAGGGGAAACCCCATGTGGGATCAACAACTATTGTCCTGGCCAGCCATAAGAATTGTGCTTGTCTTCTTTTTAAAATTCAAACATTCAAGACCAAACATCATAACATTGTATCTTTTGTGTCTCCAAGTGTATGCAAAACATTTTTACATCAAATAACACACTTTTCTTTGAGTTATTTTGAGTCTAAACACTTGCAAACATTGAGTCCTCATCAACATTGTGTCCTCTTGTCACGGAAAATAGTCAAAAATTCAGATTTGGTCACAACAAACAACTTCACAAATTGGAAAAATCTACAGTCCAACAAACAAGAGCAATAAGTTTCAGAATTCTTGAACTTCCTAAGTTATTTCTGTAGGTTTTCATCTAGCATTCAACCTATCTTTGGCTCTCACAAAGTCCATCGTTTCTTTACATCTTGCATTACATTCACATTTGTCTAAACTTGAGTCAAAAGGTTACTTGCTTGTCCTCATCATACTTTGTCAACACATTACATACAACATTTTGCTAAGTGGTCCCTCATCAAAGTCTATCACCTTTAGGTCTCATTTGGTCTTACTTAGAGTCAAGGTCAACTTACCTCATCAAGAGAAACTATCATCTCTTTGAAAGCCACGCCTACTCTACTATATACATACTTGGTATTACACTTTGGACATTGCAAGTACACCTCAGATTCATTTACATTCCATCCAACTCTTGGTCTTCCATACTCTTTCCATTTTCATCTAGTCGCACACATTTTGGTCAAGACCTAGTTCATGGTTGAAACCCATTCCCAACAATCTAGGAGAGAAACTAAAGAGGCTCAAGAATCCGTAAACATGAGTGCCTATGAGTATGACAATGATGTCTTTTTCAATTCTGATCATACTACATTACCTGACATGGATGCCTATAGAAACATTCCAAATGTTGAGAACATGGACACTATAAACAACAATGACAATATGGACAACATTTCAGTACATTCAGCAGAAGTGGAAGACTCCATTATGGATCCCCATTTTAATCGATTTGTTGAGGAAATAATGAGAATAGATAGACAATATTTCCTACAATTGATGGCACAAAGTGGAACTAGAATACCTTATGATTTTGACATGTCTCAAATAATGGAAAATTGACCTTTGCAAGAACCTCAACTCAACATGGATCAAAGGAGGCTTAATAGTGGAGGCAATAGATGACCACATTTTGTGCTTGAACCACCATCATCTTTGTTTCAAAAACCTGAGGTCACCCATACACATGGTCAAGCATATGATACTCACCTTCACAGACCATTATGGAAATCTTATGCAGAAAAATATACTCAATCACATACGAGTGCTAAGGACCAACCACAAAAGAAATTGGATATCCAAAGGCATGATCAAAATTTGGACACAAGGAAACCCTATGTCAAATTTGGGGGCAACACACTAGAACAAACTCATGACATGCCTGTAGAGTATGGTATACATGGACAAAACATATATTCCATTCCTCATCATGACTCTATACCAAGTGGTCCATATACGCAGCATCACTATAGACCTCCTCCATATGAACATGTGTATGATCAATACCAACCATATATGCAACATGATCCTCCTCCACACAGTGATTCAGGCATGGGGTATGGTTCAAGAAGTCGGTCTCCACCTAAGAACAATTTGGAGCAGCAAATTAAGGACTTACAAAAGAAAATGGAGGACATAAATACACCGAAGCCAACTTACACAATGAGAGACATATGTCCCTATCCATTTGACAAAAGCATTCCAATGCCTCCTTTTCCTACATATTTTGTGACACCTAAGTTCGATAAGTACAGAGATAAAGGAGATCCTAAGGCACATATAAGATATTTTTTCATAGCTTGCATTGAGGTAGCAGTAGAAGAGACATATTTTACGAGATTATTCCCACAAAGCTTAGGTGATCAAGCTATGAATGGTTCTCCCAACTTCCACTTGGAATTAAGTCATGGGGTGACTTAGCAGAGGCATTTATCCAACATTTCTCATACAACATAAAGACAAACATATTAGTCACCAATTTGTGCAACACCAAGCAAAAGGATGGAGAATCTTTTTCATCATTTTTACAAAGATGGAGAAATCTAGCCAGCAGATGCTCTTGTGAAATTCCACAAAAATAAATGGTAGAGATGTTCACCCAAAATGTCCATAGAGAAATTGGTTATGACCTAAGAAAAGATTGCTTGTTCACTTTCAAGGACGTCATTGAAAAAGGCTTAGCAATAGAGAAGGTCCTAATTGATCAAGGCATCATCAAAATATTCAAAGAAAACAAAGAGGACTATAAAGGAAAAGACAAGCCAAGATTTTGGAATAAAAACAAGAACACAGTCAATGATGGTGTTGTTGATGCCAATACGGTACGACCCAAAAATCATTTTTTGGGATCAAGCTCTACAAAAAATCAAGTGAATACTCAAACAACTTCCAAATCACAAAGGAATTACACCCCATTGGGAGAACCACTTGAGTCAGCTTTCAAGAAGCTAGTGGGCAAACAAAATAATAACAATTCCAAATTTGCCTCCATATGAGCCAAAGGTCAAACCAAATTGGTGGAATGATGATTATTGTGAATTTTATAAAAGCAAGGGACATAAAAAACAAAAGTTTCATTGACTGAAGAACATCATACAAGATCTCATTGATAGAGGTGACATTGAGATTGAAGGACACTCATCCAATCAAGAACATGAAATGTTTAAAGAACCATTCCCAAAACTTGACAAGGGAAAAGCTAAAGCCACAAATGAGCAGACCAACTATACAAGAGCATCATATAACTATGATTCAACTGTCAATCACATTTCAATGGATAATTATGTCTCTACCATTATCATCCAGGACAAAACGCCTGAAAATTTTACCCAAAGACCCAAAATTGTCCTAAAAGGCATTGGATCTTCTTCCAAACCTACCTCTGAATGTAATGTCACAACTCGTTGAGGTAAATTCACCTTGCAAGGTTTTCCAGCTAAAAACACTACTTCCTCATCAACCAAACCTGAGTATGACCTTGTATAATAGTTAGAGAAGACACCCGTGCTTATCTCCATCGTCGAGCTCTTACGCATATCCCCCGCACATAAAGCCATTCTTGATAAAAATTTGAGACACTTTCATCCCTACTGATCTGAACGTGGACCAGTTTCAAGCCATGGTGGGATACCTTTCCATCCCACATTCCCTTACATTCACAGAAGTTGACAATGCCTCCGTGAGCCAACCACATAATGCATGTTTACACATTCAAGCCTTCCTACACAAACATCGAATAAAACAAGTCATGATAGATGAAGGAGTTGGTCTTAACATATGTACTTTGAACACAATAATACAATTGGGATATTCAGATAAATTTGTAAATGCTATAAACAAAATTACCATCAAGGCATATGATGATGAAGAGCGTTCATCCAAGGGCACAATCACCTTACCTCTTAGTTGGGTTAGTTACAAAGGATGTGGTTTGTCAAGTTCTAGACCTAAATCTCACATACAACATATTGCTAGGACGTCCATGGATTCATGAGATGAGCGCAGTACCATCTACATATCATCGATGTATCAAGTTTCCACACAATGGAGTTGAAGTGACCATCAAAGCTAATCCAAAGCCATTCATATATTGCAAAAATATATGACCTAGATTAGAAATAAAAATACGAATCAATCAATAATTTGTTTCATCTTTAGCATATGTTGATCCAGAATCCTTAAAAGTTTCCACATCAAAACAAGTAGAGATCAAAGAAAAGTTCAAGATTAAAGACATGGGATGTGGTGAGTATATATTTCATGTTGATCAACTCCCACTATCTCCTAAGGTATTTAGTCGACAGGAACAATCTATAAACAATTTGTAAGGAATTGGGTGTGAACTACCTAGTGTTGTGGCTACTAAGTCTGAATGCAAATCTCCTCTAGTGGTGCAAGAAGCTCTTGATATCAATAGTCCTAAGAGTGGTTCCAACAAAGAATCTATTGAGTGTATTGCCAACCCTCTTGAGAACTCATATAGCTTTACCATATCATCCACTCATTCCATTTCCAGTCCTCTCCCAGACTTGGATCAACAAGAATCACAAAAGCCCTTACTAATTGGGGATCAAAAATCAAGCTTTGAAAAGAAAAATCTAAAAGTCAATAATAAAGAGAATTCCTTCAGTCCAAATCAAAATCAAAAGCTATTGAACTCTACAAAAATCAAGGTCAAGGATAAAAATCCTATGAAGAAAAAAGAACAAGAGATGATCTCCCTTAATATCAAAATAACTGGGGGCAAAAGTTCTAAAATTTCAAGTCAAAAAGAACACTTGTTGATCCTAAGTCTCCATCATGCTATCCTACTTTCACTTCTTTTTGCAATCATAAGCCTTCATTCCTCATCCACTTGTTGCATACATCCTTTCCCTTCTGGCGATACATCATGGACCTTTAATGGAGCTTCCTCAAGGGACTTTGTTATCAGGGATGCCTAAACTTCTTTAGGTGACATGCATATGGGCCTGTGTAGTCCACACACTAGTAATTCTATCTTAGTTCCTTCATCAAGGAATGACGCAACTAAAATCATAAGGTTAAGCCTCATACACTTGAGGTGGGTGACTTAGTTCTCAAGGAAAATCCTAAAAATCAGCAAGATAGATAGAAGAAGGACAAGTTCGAACCAAATTGGCTTGGTCCTTACATCATTACAATTGTCTATGGATTCGGTGCATATCAAATTTCAAATCCAGATGGTGAACCTTTGGAGGATCCTATCAACAGCATGCACCTTCGCAGGTTTTACACATGGCTCTTTAGAATATCCTAATATCAAAAAATAAAAATAAAAATCAAAAAAAGTAAAAAGAAATAATCTGTCCAATGGTGAAAACCACTTCGATGGCGCCCTGGGCAAGTACCATGATGAAAACTGGGTCACCGGCACCATGCATAGAGACATTCCTCCTCCCTCCTTCAGGATTCAATCTCATCCTTTCACTTTGCACACACTCACTACCTATCCATCCATAATAAATTTACCCATTCCCATCATGGCTTGTTATTGATCTACCTAAGATTGGTTAGCCATTCATAATAAACCTCCCTTTTCACCCCTTTCCATCCATAATAAATCAGCTCCTATCTATGGCTAAGCCAAACCCTATGTCTAATGATGGGTGTGGAACTAAGCGCATCACACGTTCTAAGGAGTACAATTTCTTCCAGTCTTCTTCAGTCTATTTGTGCACAATCCACAATAAAGTTTTGTCTTCTCCACAATAAAGTATTAGTTTCATGGATTTAGTTAGTTTCAAATGAGACATGGCAACAATGGGCTTCAACAAATCAAATCTTTCAATAGACTCAGATAACATTATGGTTTAGTGCTATCTATCCTTTTATGAAAGTAAACATTGTGACCACAATCAAATAGACTTCTACAAGTGACAAGAAACACTCAACTTGAGGACTACAGTGGATGTTGGTGTCGAGTCTTGGTTTTCTTTTGATTTTAATCTTGTTGGTGACATGTCTTTTAGCTTTTCCAGGATGTCTCTGACTAGAGATTTTATCTCCAAGATGTCTTTGACTAGAAAGGTGAGGATGGGGTATCGTCACCTATTTTTCTTTGTTGTTTGTGGATTGTCTCTTAGTAATGCTATGACTTGTCCAAGGATATGAGGACACTGTGAGTCTAGTGTGAACTAGGGCATTCCTTGTTTGTGACTATCTGATCTCCATGCAAATGGGTACAATGACTTTTTGGGTCAAACATATGCCTCTATTATCATAATAAAGCTCAATGATGATAACGCACAAGAAGCTCTTTCACTTTCATATCTTCTACCTTCCATCCCCCTTTCTTGATTGACCTTTATCATCCTTCTTGAGTCTATGTAGCTTGCTATCACATGACTGAGTATAATGACATGCCAAAAATATTTGCATTTCATGCAGTTGCACCTGCATTACCCCATGTTTGCATTTCATACATGCATATAGATATCAAAATTGTATCACATCCTGCACACAACACATTATCACATTTTACATTCTCATCATGTAAATAGTTATTTGCATCATCATATTCATCTACATTTCATACATTCACATTGGCATAACATATTAAAAACATAAAGGAACAAAAATATTGCATTCCATCATGTACATATTTGCATCCATGTCATAAAATCATAAAACATATAGAAGCATCACACAGGTACATATGCATATAGTTGCGGAAAAGATGAATCATCTCATATATATATCTCAAAATCATGTCATGAAACAATTATATTAATATCATATGGCTACAATCACCCGAAGGTGTCATCATACAAAATGGTACAAAATTGATACATAGGGAAACCTCTAAGGCTATGATGAACTCCCTCCCTCAGAGATGGCTAGCCTCAATGGAGTATAAGCCCTGGAAGTCCCCACCCCAAGATCATCTCTCTTGCCCCCTCCATCTGGTGGTGGTGGAGGACCCATGACCCCACCGCTAAAAGCTTGTCTCCTGTCTCTCCCTCCAATGGTCGTCGTCATCCTCGATGGTCTCCGAAAGCTCCTAGCCCACTGATATGGTGACACCACTCCATAGTATACGTCTCAACAGTAGGCTATCTCCTCTCCTGCCCATAGAACATAGGCATATCTAGCCCCTGTGTCCTCTGCTGCCTGCCTCCCTACCCTCAGTGTTGTCTTAGCCTATGTATAGCATTGAATGGCCTGATCCCTCTCCTGCTCAGTATCCCTCAGTTGTCTCTTGATTCTAGTTGTCTCCCTCTCCAGAGTCCTCCCCCATCCCACAACCAACCCTTGTGTTTCCCTGTTCGGATAGAGGAACCCACTGATCACTCTTGCCAGCACCACCAATAGAGACAATCATGTCATTGTCATGGTATCCCAAGCCACATGTCCAACCCTCATCTCGAGTCCTGGATCCTAAAACACTCATCTCAGTGCATCCCTATCTCTATCTCGATCATAAGGAACCAAATCCCCATCGATCTGTATCCTCAATATCCTATATACATCCTCTCAGATGACTGTCATCTCACCCATCAACAAATAAAACATGCAAGTCTCTGAGTGCCATCTCTCAGCTAGCGCAGTCAACAATCCCATGTTCACCTGAAACTCAGGCACATACAGAATATGTCACAAGCCCATAGCCTTAACTGTTGCTCTCTCCTCAAGTGTCATCTCTTCTGGCAAACTCTGAGTCAAAGGGAATCTCTCCCATGACTCTAGCATCAGTAGGTCCTCATGCAGTCAAGCAAATCAACTGTGTTAATCCTAGTAGTACTCCTTGTTCATCACAAAGTGCTGCTTTTTATCTTAGTGCTTATATCTATCATATGGCACTCTATCCTAGTCGTACTCCCTATTCATCACAAAGTATTGCTTCCTATCCTAGTAGCACTCCCTGTTCATCACAAAGTGTTGCTTTTTATCCTATTAGCATTCCCTATTCATCACAAAGTGCTTCTCTTTTTAGTGCTCCCTGTTTATCACAATGTGCCTCGATCTATCCTATCCTAGGGCCTCTGCTTGAGTGTATCCTCTTGAGTAGTTTCCTAATTGGCAATGTATGTTCTATCACAAAATTGTCAAACCTAGACCTATCTACTATTCTGGTCTTCCCTAGAGGACCTACTTGAGTGTATCCTCTCGGAAGCTTATCCAACCGACAACATATGTTTATCACAAAACTGTCGATTCAACCTTGAAGACATAACGTGCATTCATGACACAAACGCGCTTGCATACTTCCCAGACGCGTCTGGCACCAACACAGATGTTCCTTAACATTTTTTCACCCACTTGACATTTTTCTAGACCTACCTAGAGCACATTTATTGCACTACCTAGCATGCATTTATGACAACAATTAATGCGGCAAAGTACAAGGAGGCTTTTTTGTACTCACTGGCTCTCCTGCATCTGTTGGCCTCTGATATCGACGAAAGCGATTGAATCTATGCACCAAAGCCATCACTACTGACTGCTCTCTACTTTCTCTGCACTTTGATCTCTTAGATGTGTCGATGACAATGAGGATGTTTTCCCTCATAGTTTATCTTATAGACTACCCTAGCCCTAGTCTCCCGAGTCAGTCTTCTTTATCCTGTGACTCTCTCACTTCTATCTTGTTAGTCCTTTCTAGTCTTTCTTTCTTATCAAGAGATTGTCTGCGATCTTTTCAAACATTTTTATCCAATCTCTCGAGGGGGCATATCATTCCCATCTTGGGGCAACTTTGTATCAGTTCATCTTATCTTCTTTGAAATAACATAAAAAGTTGCATTGTCTCAAAGAGAAGCAAAATGTAGACACCTAAAATTGTCTAGTCTAATTAATTATTTTATCCTAATTCTTCTATTAATTGAATAAATCTTTATTTATTTAATTAATTCGTTTACCCTCTTCTAGCCTTATTTCTCATTTAAATAAATACATTTATTTATTTAAATTCCCCTTTTCCTAAATTAAATAAATATTTTATTTATTTAATTGATCCCACTTCCTCTATTAATTAAATAAATCTATATTTATTTAATTATTTCATTATCCTTTTCTACTCATGACACATGTCATTCATCTCATAATTCCTACACTACCTACCCTTTCATTATTTTCTTATTTTCTTTACCTACCCTCTAATCCTTGCTGACCATTTATCTTTTACACCTCTCAATCTTATCCCTCTATTTCTTATAGTGTATTCTATATAAGGAGATGTTTCCTTCATTATCAACCCTAATCAATCTATTCTAATCATTTTAATCATTATATTCAATTCAACTACTAGCACTCTCGACTACTCTAGCATTCAAACTTTCATATGCGATCAAGCCTACTTGCAACCACATTTCCATTCTTTGTTGAGCTCTTGTGCACACATAAAATCTAAGAGAAAATATATCAAGCAAGATCAATGGAGATAGGAAGAATGGAGATCCAAACCCTATTGGACATGTGATGGTATAATCTTTGTGATTTCATTTGATTTGCATTGTCTTAGGTAATCTTCATATGTTATGGTGGATCTTTGTTGTTGTTAGGCTAGGGTTTTATGGTTGAATCTATATAGTCTTTCAATATTGTTGTTTTCACTTTTCACCATAAATAGAAACCACCATATTCCTAAAATTTTGGAAATTATACTCCTCAGTTTTGGAATAACTCTTAGAATCCTTGGCCTAATTATCTGAATTCCTCATCTCAATGACAAAAACCACTAGAGAATTGGTCTCCCCCTCAAGGTAATTGGAAATAGTCACCACAATGGAGGGGAGGACAACAATGGACAAACTAGTCGTCAGGTTTCCTACAGCCAGCTTTTAATGCCACCAACTCCTACTACCACTTCATCCAAGCCAACCCAACTGCCAACTTAGCTTGTTCCAAATCCAAATAATAAACCACAATAGCAACAAGAAGTTTTTCCAGTTGATCCTAATAACTATCCTACATACTCTCTCAATATAAGTGATATCCATTTGAGGTTAGGGACAATATTGCCTACTCCATCTCCTCCAGTCATAACATAGTTACCAACATAGGAGACTACTCAGGAAAGCATGCCTGATAAATTTGGAAATCATGAGAAAGTTCAACAGTCTAAAACTTCATATATACCTATAAGAACACCCCTATTTCCTCAGAGATTATAGGTAGAAGTATCTAGGTAGCAAAATGATACATCTTTTGATCTTATTGATCAGTTAAAACAATTATGTGTTAAAATTCCACTGTTTCAAGCTATTAACAATATCCCCTTATATGGAAAAGCTATTAAAGAGGCATGTCTAAAGAAACCTAGGAGGAAGAAAAAAGATCCAAAAATGGTGCATGTGGTAGGACAGTTGGTTGATATTATGTTAGGCAAAATAGAAATCCCTAAATACTCTGACCTAGGTAGCCCTATTGTCAAAGTAGTTATTAATGGAACTCAAATAAAAAATGCCTTGATAGACCTGGGAGCAACAATAAATGTGATGACTAAGGATGTCATGCAACAACTCAACATTACTAATCTCATATCAACTCCAACGGTCCTGCAGCTTGCTGATAGCTCAACTGTTCGGCCTAAAAGAATGGTTGAAGATATTGTTGTCACATTAGATTCTTTGGAATATCCTATTGATTTCATAATCCTCTCTACCAAGGCAACATTAGGAGGATATCCAATTATTTTGGGAAGACCTTGGCTGGCAACAACTGATGCATATATAGGTTGCAGATCTGGAGATATGATAATTTTAGATGGTATTACTACAAAAATACTTTCACTCTATTCTCTAGCACAACCGCAACTTGATCAAGAATGAGTAGTGTGGCTAGACATATGAGAAGAAGCGGAGGAAATTAACTTTGTTCAACAAATAATGATATTATCAAGGGACCCATTCATAGCACTTCAAGAGGATGATATAGTACTCTCTAACATCATAAGGAATCATTATGGAGCGGCTCAGCAGTCAGTGGGTATACCAGTAAGTCCTCTGCATACCCTTCTTCCATCTATAGGCTTATTAAATTCTCCTACAGCCACAAATATGTTTCACACATTGCTACCATAGGAGATTCAAACCTCTTGTCTATCTGAAATATCTAAATGCAGAATCAGTAATTCAAATAGAAGTTGCTGCAGGGAGAAATCTGAATATAAATAATCAATTGGTAGCAGATCAAAGATTGTCATTAACAAAATTACTCAAAGCCCAACAACAAGCTTTTACATGGGATTATCAAGACATGAAAGGATTAAATCCTACATTGTGTACACATAGAATTTATATCAAAGAGGATTGTAAACCAATTAGACAGCCTCAGCAAAGGATTAATCCTACTTTAAGAGAAATAGTTAAAGAGGAATTACAAAAATTGCTTCATGCAGGATTCATCTACCCTATTTCAAATAGTCAATGGGTTTCTCCTCTGGTTATAGCTCCAAAGAAAGGAGGAAAATGGAGATTTTGTGTGGACTACAAGGAGCTCAACACTACTACTAAAAAGGATCATTTCCCACTTCCATTTATAGATCAAGTGTTAGACTCTCTAGTAGGTAAGCAATACTTTTCATTTTTTGATGGGTTTAGTGGTTATAATCAAATTAGAATATCTCTAGAAGATCAGGAAAAGACTACCTTTACCTGCCCTTGGGGCACATATGCCTATTCAGTCCTTCCTTTTGGTTTATGTAATGCCCCTGCAACTTTTCAAAGGGTTGTCCTTAGTATATTTTCAGACATATCTCATGATTGTATGGAAATCTACATGGATGACTTAACTACTTATGGAACTACATTTAAGGAGGCATTAAAAAATATGACAAAAGTATTGTAGCGGTGTGAAGGTCACAATTTATCTTTAAATAGTGAAAAATGTTTTGTGATGATGCAAGAAGGTATAGTATTGGGGCATCAAATCTCTCAATCAAGTATTCAAGTGGATCCAACCAAAATAGAAGTAATACTTGTAGTCACATAAATCTATCCATTTTAATAAAATCAATATTGCTATTTATTTGATTAAAAATCCACTAGCCATTAGTTAATTAAATTAATATTTAATTAATTCATCTTCAAATCATTCTCCTATTAATTAAATAAATTATTCAATTTATTTTAATTAATTCATTAAACCAAAATTCACAATCAATTAAATGAATAAATTCTATTTATTCAATTTAATCCCCTTTCTTCTTTTTAAATAAATTAAATAAAACATTTATTAAATCATAAATCCCCCCCACTTGCATTTTCCTACATCTCCCACTTGCCTCCTAAATCCCCTTCCTAAATTATTCTAGAACCTATCTAATCCTAATCAATTAGCCTAATCCATCCACTAACTATTGTCACATTCCTAAGCAACTTGGAGTCACTTCTCAAAGACTTCAAAGTCTTTGAAAAGCATTTGATGCTTTGTGTGTTCAACAATTTAACCTCTAAAAGTCTTCTAAACCACTTATGGCTCTTACATGACCATTTATGGTTAACCCCTAACTCAACCCTCATATGACTCATATGTCTCCTCAAGCATTTATTACTTTGACCATGGTTATCCCTTTTACCTTTGCACAAGAGTTTATCGATTGGATAAAAGCTTTATTCTTTGAATAAAGAATTTATTCACTCAACCCAACCTTGACCTTAACTCCTAAGTTAACTCTTAGGTCATGTCAAGCATTTAATGCTTATTCCCTCTCCTCTCAACCTATCTCATATTGACACTTGTCATCCTGGGATTAGGTTGAAAGACATCACATGGATTGAATATCATTCAATCCTGACCCTTGTTGAGATTACTCAATCTCAACCATCCATTGCTCCATTTTTCTTATAAATAGAGCCCATTTCTTCATAATCCAGATCCTGAAAACTTCTATACATCTAAGTTATAGAAAATTTTAGATAGCATTTAGCATATCTTACTCATATTCGCTCTTTTGGTTAAAATTAGAATACTCATCCTTATTTGGTTATTAAGCTTGCATTTGCATACTTTTCATAATCATCTACAATATTGAACCTCCATAAGCATCCATAGTGCAAAAAGTTGTTGAGAGCTACACTAATTTGGAACTTGGAGAGGAGAGGAACAAGGGAGAAAGAGCTAAGAGCATGGTAGAAGGCATTTGGAGATGTCTTCTTGCATTTATATTGATAGTTAAATGCTTTACTTTATTTTTAGTGTCTCTTTTGGTATGCCTTCTTAGACTAGTTTTTGGTTGATTAACACTAACGTTTGCCTTTGTTCCTTTGTTTTGTGTGTTATACGACCACAGGTTTTTAGTCTAATCTTGCCCCGTTTTGCAAAGCATCATTTGGTGAACCCGATGTGAATCAAGCACCCAACAAAATTTTTTGTTTACAAAACTAACTTTTTGACTATTTAGCTTGACACACAGGTCATGCTTTGGTGCTTTTGTTTACGCTTTAGTGCTATTGTTTGTTGGTATTCTAGTTCTTTTGTTCATGCTTTAGTGCTATTGTTTGTTGGTATTCTAGTGCTTTTGTTCTTACAATAGCATTATTGTCCAAGAATTAGCACTTTTGCTAGTAGTATGGTGCTTTTGTTCATTAGTTAGCACTTGTGTTTCTGTATTAGCACTTTTGTATTGTTCTAAAAATATTTTCCTTTAGCGCTTTTGTCTATATTGTAGCGTGTTTGTGTTAAGTAGCGCTTTTGTTTTCACACAGAGTAGCGTTATTATAATAGAACGTTGTAAAAAAAGGCCATGTAACCGATAAAACAATTTTTTTAGGCTTGTGGAAGCCCACCATATTTTGGGATTTCACTAACTTTTCGCTTCATGTGTAGGTTTTAAACTAACTCTTTTTTGGCTTAAAAATAAAAAACACTTCATTTTGGTGCTCTAAAAATCACAAAACAAATTTCATTTCTTTGCAAGTTAGGATTCAAACTTCATCTTTGGTGCTCTAAAAATCACAAAACAAACTTTATTTCTTGCAAGTTAGGATTAACTTTTATTTGGTGCTTAAAACAAGACAAGACAAATCTCATTTCTTGCATCAAATTTAAGAAAAATTCACAATCAACATTTCGATTTTGTGCAAGTAAAAAGAACAATCAACTTGTCTCAATTTTGCAAAACTATTTTACTTCATGCAAATGTGTTTTTCATTAAGTTGACCAAGATTTCAAATTCTAGTTTACTCAACATATTGTCTTTGAAGTTAAAAAGAACATCATGGTTGTTGGAGCAACATCTCCAATTAGATAGAACATCATTGCAATGACAAGTTAAAAAGAACAAGTGTGTTTTGTGTTTGGCACACTTGTGCAAAAGGGTTGGTCGAGTGGTCCTACTTCTAACACACACTATCCTCTCCCTTGGCTTTTGTGGTCCTAGGTGCAAGAGAAAAGTGTTAGTAACACTCAAGTTTTATCTTTCTAAGAGAGGCCTGCCAAGAGACACATCACTCTTGGGAATGACCTCGCGCGGTAAATCCTTCGAGCCACTATAGAAATCAGGTGAGAGCGAAAGTTGTAGCCTTGCGTATAGTTGTTCCTACAGTGTAACTTGCCAAAAGGACAAATGGGCCCCACCACAAGTTACAAGGCTCTTAAGTGAGTCACTGCAAAATGAACTTATGTCCAAAGACATCAAAAATTACTAAACACTTTTAAGTAGTAGCCCACCCGTTCTATTGATTGAGGGTATTTGTGAAAAATTCAATGCAAGAGCATAGATGGTTTCGCTCCCAAGATACTCACCATACATATTTCCTTGAGTAGAAACATAGTTTTTTAAAAGGTTACTTGTAGCCCGATAAAAGTGGTGACTCCCCCATCATAGGGATCATCTATTTGTTATGCTCGTGCAAGACTTAGTATATCACATCCTAACCTGCCACAGTGGGATTCATAAGGTATGTAGTACCAAAGTCGAAGAAATATCAAGATGTGGGCTGAAATTATCGCAACTGACCATTTGGCCTTAGGGATAAAAAGTGTTTGAAGTATTTTCATTTTTGAGTCAAGACCAGTGCAAATTAAGCCGACTCCAGGATTTGGAAACACCTAAAATACATTTGAAGGAAAGGGTCATAAAAAGTTAAAAAGATTGGGTTGATCTAGACCCATACTTACTTGTGCCTTTTGAGGCAACATTCTTGTGTTTGTGTGCTTGCTTTGTTTTCTTGTCAAAGAAACATCATAAAAACCAAAATCCAAAACAAGTATTCATCCAACACCAACATTTTTAAAAACACAAAAGATCAAAAACAAAGAGCAATAATTAAAAGTATCAAACTATATGACCTTTCTTCACATCTTGAGAAAGAAGAATCGTCATCAACACATCAACTTGAAGAAAAGACCATCAAGCTCAAAGGCTTTTATCAAAAGGAGGAAATTATTCTATCTTAATAGACAAATTTTTGTCTCTCATAGAACCTTCCTACATCACATGTGTCTATATCTTCAAGGGAAATCAAACGAATTTGATCAAGAGTCATTAAACCGCAGAGCTTTTATGCAATAGCGAGCTTTGAGTTATCATCAAAATAAGGGAGGCAAGATCAATCTTGCTTTCTTTCTAGATATTTCTATCACATATAACTCAGCTAGGGAAGAACCACCAACCTCTGAACAAGAAGAGGAAGAGTTTGTTCCTTTTGTAACATAGAGTTTCTATTGAAGTTGAACATTTTATCCATTATCACATTCACATATCATCAATCCATTTCAACTCTCAAAACATCAAAAGGTTTTTGTCCTAAGTTCTATTTCGATATTGCTTGAATCAAACACTATACATCACTTTTTAGAGTGTCTCTACATCTAGGATAAACTCATCCTAAGAGACATTTCTACGCAGGTTAAAACTAGTCTATGAGTTAATCCTCTCATTACTAGGTAGTTGAGTCTGTAACACATCTTAGATCTCTCTAAACCTTATCACATCAAACTTTGTCAATCAAACACAACAAGCAATTCAAGAAAGAACTTTGGTAACATCTACCTTTAGTGCTAGGGATCCGTATGCAAAGCACTTCACCAAACATCAATCTTTCATTTCATCACCAACTCATCATCATTTTCATCAAACTTCAACAAAAACTTGTAAACAAAATGGCTCATACCATATCCAGGTCTAGACAACAAGAAATTGAAGAGGAAGAGGAGGAAAATCTTAATGAATTCCAAGAAGCCCTTAGAGGAAACACAAATGATGAAAATCCAAGTACTCCTAGTCCCGCAGCAATAGAAAGGGCACAACACAATCCTCTCTTTAATAGACTTTTTGACAAAATACTCAGGAGCAATGAGGATGCTCACTTTTTAAGACTTGCTCAAGAGGGGGCTAAACTACCCTCTAACTTTGATGTTGCACAACTAAGACAAGCATTAGAATGCCAAAGTCATAATGAGGATGAAAGACGTCGAGATCACATCAGATATAACCTTCATCGAGGTAATCCCCCACCTCCTCCTCTTCCTCCAAATGAAATAGACATGTTGCAGCAACAAGTTGAGAATCTCGCCCAACAACTTCATAGTGGTGTAAAAACCAATCAATTTTCACTTAATGACATTTGTCCCTATCCCTTTGATATGATTCTTCATATGCCACCTTTTCCGCGAGGGTTTGAAACACCCAAGTTTGAAAAGTATAGAGGAAAAGGAGATCCTCGTGATCATGTTAGAGAATTCCATTCAGCTTGCCTCAAAGTGGTATATGAGGATACTTACCTAATGCGACTTTTTCCCCAAAGCTTGGGAGGAACAACCACATCATGGTTTTCCCAATTACCAGGTGGCATTAGGACCTTTGAAGAACTCATCTAGAAATTCTTGGCACATTACTCACACAACATTGAACGTGATATCACAATGGTTGATCTATGTAACACTAAACAAAAATCGGGTGAGCTATTTTCAGTCTTTCTGCAACGATGGCGTCAAATGTCTAGCAGACATTCTCTTTAGTTACCTAAACAAGAACTAGTGGAAATATTTATTTCCAACTTAAATGACGAAATGAAATTTCACTTAGACGTAAAAGACACAGACTCTTTCAATGACATGATCACCAAAGGCTTAAAATGTGAGCGGGCTCTCATAAAAAAAGGGCTTATCAAGATATATAATGAGCCAAAGGATGGCCCTCACCCATGCTTCAATAGTGACAAGCCTAACTTTTGGAACAAAAACAAAAACGTAGTCAATGACAGGGTTGTGGATGCAAGAACTATCAAAAGTGCACAACCTGTGGTTTGATTTGCAGGATAGAACCCTCGACCCAAGAATAACACAGTTGCTCCTCCAAATCAAGGACACAACACATCTCAAGAGGAACCCAGACAACGTCAACAAAAATTTAAACCAAAATGAACATACACTCCCTTAGGGGAACCCATCAAAACAATGTTACGTAAGTTGGTTTCTCAAAATCTGGTTACCTTACCCAAAACATCAAATTATGAACCTCAAGTCAAACCTTCATGGTGGAGGGATATTGAGCATTGTGACTTCCATCAAGGGAAAGGACATAAGACAAGCAATTGTCATAGATTGAAAGATCTTATTTAGGATCTTATTGACTAAGGTGAAATCAAAATTGAAGGACATGACCCAAAGACAACAAACAATGATCATCTCATGTTTAAAAATCCACTTCCATCACAAGATCAAAGGGGTCCTTCCACTTCAGGGAGAAACACAAATACTACTAATTATACGCAAGCCACGTATAATTACACTGTGAATCACCTATATGATGCCAGTGAACAGATTGCAACTATTACCATCAAAAATCCCAGCTCCACTTGCAATGTTGTTACACGTCATAGTAAGATTACCCTAAAAGTAGCTCCACAAGGCACCCCATCTATCCCAAAGCAGTATAACCTTGTGGAATAGTTAGACAAAGTACTTGCATTGATATCTATCTTAGAGCTATTGTTCCTATCTCCATCCCATAAAACAATTTTGGATCAAGCTCTCCAAGAGGCGTCAGTCCCTACAAACCTAAATACAGATCAGTTCCAAGCCATGGTTGGAAACCTAAGGTCATCACCCTGTCTCACTTTCTTTGAAAGTGACAACTCATCCTTCCAGCAACCTCACAATGCCTCACTACACATTGAAGGGTTTATCAACCAACATAGGATCAAGCAAGTCTTGATCAATAATGGAGCAACCCTGATATTTTGTTCTCTACAATTAGTCACAACTTTGGGATATGCAATTGAATCAGTGGATCCCTGCAAGAAGATCACAATCAAAGCCTATGGTGATGCAGAGCATTCATCCAAAGGAGTTGTTGTGCTACCAATCCAAGTGGGCCCTGTGGTGAAACACATCATCTATCAAGTTCTTGACCTTCCTCTGCCATACAATTTATTGTTAGGAAGACCTTGGATACACACTATGCAAGTCGTTCTATCCACCTACCATCAGTGTATCAAGTTCTTGCATAATGGTGTAGAAATTACAATCCTAGGCGATGCAAACCCCTTTTCATAATGTCATAATATAAGTCATCAACCAGAGATTACCGATCCCAACAATAGAGAAGCCATCTCCTCCACATCATACGTAAATCTAGCCTCTCTTTCTAGTTCAAACACCACTATACCCAAGCAAGAAAAGCTCAAAATGAAAATAGCAGAGGAAGGTCCTACGGAGTACAATTTGAGCCAACTCTTTTGTGTTGGACAAATGCCTACTTCTCCTAGGACACATGGAAAACCTCAACGATTATTTCAATTGCCACTGGTCAATCCATCATGTACTTTTACGCCATTCATCCTTGGAAAGAGTCAAGAAGAAGAGACCAGAGATGAGGATTTAGCAGAATGGATCTATAAAGATCCCATCACCACCAATATTCTGCAAGCTAAGCTTCCCATAGATCAATATGGCAAAGATCTTCTTATTATGCAAAGAATGGGTTATGATGGTCAGAGTGCTCTAAGACCTTGCAAACAAGGACAACATGAACCACTGTAGCCAGAATTAAAGCCCAAAGATAACACTGGCCTAGGATTTCAAAAGGAGATATTTCCTAAACTCAGATTCAAAGGGAAATCCAACAAATCACTATATCAACCTATTACAAAGAGGTCACCATTGGTTATAAAAGCAGTGTCAAACACCATAACAACTGCCCCATTGAGGCTAAAAATCCTAGCAAAACCATCTACAACACCCATCATCCCACCAATCAAACTAGTAACCCCATCAATAGTAGCAATAACATCCATAGCACCATTAGCAGCAGCAACAGTATCAGAACCTACAACAGTAACTACAACACCGATAATTCCAACAGAAGCAATAGAGTCAACATTACCAATACTCCCTGTATCAAATTCACTGATCTCCATAATCCTTCCCGCAACACCAATCATTTCACCTCCAAAGGTACATCAACCGATCACACCTGCAATGTTTAACTCAAAGGATATCCCCATATGGTACAGTAATCAACTATTGGAAAGTGACTCAGAGACTGACTCACATGAGTGGGAAATTTGATTCCATACAACTTAATACTTTAGATGAGGAAGACACATCACCACCTCCACCCTGCAAATACATCCCTATTTACGGAGAAGCGCAGATAAAGACCTCTTGGGTTCTTGAACTGGAAACTTCTTCCATGGACCCTACGTGACATCCTACCCCTAATTCTAATAGGGAGAATACCATCAACAACCTTCATCACAATGTCTTAACCCTCACTGACACATCTAATGAGCTTAACTTAATCAATGAGGTAATGCCCATTATCCATCTTGAACTCATCAAATGGAACCAACCTAATCCCCCATGTCTTGACCATTTCCAAAATGATGAGGTGATCATTGAATTTTTGGAACTACGAGATAACATACCAAGCGGGGATCACAAAGTTGGATTCACCATAGAACTTAATAGCACAACATACTTCGGGGCGGATGCCAAACCTTTCAGCTGTAAAAATATAACAATAAAAAATGGATCTTCCAGTGAAAACCACACTGTGGCACTGTTTGAACCTGCAAAAGTAAAAAGAAAGAGCTTATCCAATGGTGAAAACCTCTCTGAGGCACCCAAGGATGAAAGGTTTGGCATTCTCCCTTCTAGTACACATCAGGAAAGATCAACAATTCTCATTGAAGAGACAAAAGAATACAACGTGAGGACTCCTGAAACACCTCACCACATAAATCTGGCATCTCTTTTAACTCCAGAGGAACAACCTAAGTTTTTAGAGTTCTTCCAGAAGCGCCAGATCAACTTCGCATGGTCATATGCAGACATGCCTGGGCTTGATCCTAATTTAGTCATGCATCACCTCACCATAGCAAAAGGAGCCAAACCTGTCAAGTAGAAGCTTTGCAAGATGCATTCTCAGATTGCAGTACTAGTCAAACCAAAACTTAAGAAACTCCTAGATGTCGGTTTTATTAGACCAATTGATTATGTGGAGACATGCCATGCTTTCACTCATGGATGTCTTTTCAAGGTGCAATAAGATAAAAATTGTACCAGAGGATCAACATAAGACGACCTTCACATGTCCATGGGGAACATACTACTAGAATGTAATGCCTTTTGGTCTAAAGAATGCAAGAGTGACCTATCAACGTGCAATGACCACCATCTTCCATGACATGATGCATACTATAACAGAAGATTATGTTGATGACTTACTAGCAAAATCACTCACAAGAGAAGGTCATTTCGACATATTAGAGAAAATCTTTGATAGACTAGAAGAATATCATGTTCGACTCAACCCAAAGAAATGTGTCTTTGGAGTAACCTCAGGGAAACTTCTAGGATACATTGTCTCAAGCAAAGGTATTGAGGTTGACCCAGCAAAGGTCAAAGCAATCATGAACATGCCACCTCCCAAGAATATCAGTCAGCTAAGGACATTACAAGGATGGATTCAATCCATCCGAAGATTCATTGCACAACTGGCAGATAAGTGTCACCCCTTTACACACCTGTTACACAAAAACATCTGCTTTCAATGGGACGCCAAATGCCAGTAAGCATTCCAGATGCCTAAAGACTATCTCATGAATACACCATTGTTGATTCCACCAGATCCGAGTAGGCCTTTATTACTCTATATCTCAGCAACAAATACAATATTGGGTGTACTACAGGCACAACATAATACAAAAGGGAAAGAGTGTGTTGTTTACTACATCTCTCGCACACTGGTTGGCTATGAACTCAATTACACACCTATTGAGCAAACTTGCCTAGCAATAATCTTGGTAGCCACTAAACTGAGGCACTATATGTTAACACATAAAGTATAGCTAATTGCAAAGATTGATCCACTAAAATACTTACTCAGTAAAGCAGCATTGATAGGTCGCTTGGCCAAATGGGTGATGATTCTAAGTGAATTTGACATCAAGTATGTGGACCATAAGGCTATCAAAGGCCAAGTTATTGCAGATCAGTTGGCTGATGCTCCCCTCATAGGTGATCATCCTCTCATTTCCAATTCTTCAGATGAAGAGATATTCATGATCACAACAACACAACCATGGAAACTATACTTTAATGGTTCATACACTAGGCATGGCTCGGGGGCAAGCATTCTGTTTATCACACCTCAAGGTGACAACATCCTGAAGTCTTATAGGCTCACATTTCCATGTACAAACAACATAGCTGAATATGAAGCCTTGATCACAGGACTCAGATTAGCCATAAAATGGAAATTAAAAGAGCTACAAGTATATGGTGATTCCCAACTAGTCATTCGACAAGCAACAGGTGAATATCAGACCAAGGATGACAAACTCATGTCGTACAAAAAAATGGTGGACAAATTAAAAACATCATTCACTACTATCACCTTTGAGAAGATACCCAGAGGTCAGAATCGAGCTATTGATGCTATGGCTACCATTGCATCTCTCCTAGATCTTCCATAGAATTCAACACGCTACGAGTTCTTGGTCGAACAACTTTGGATTCTTGCTTATGATATCTCTGAATCTAAGATGATATGTCACCTTATCACTTCTGAATCCCCATGGTACAATGAGTTCTACACCTACCTCCGTGATCACACCCTTCCTCCTAATCAATCAAATAACCAACGTAAAACCTTCATTCGCCAAATCGCTCAATATACCATTATTACTGAAACCCTATACTAACATAGTCTTGATGGTACTCTCCTTCAATGTCTGGAATAGGATGAGATAACAAAGGCCTTGGAAGAGGTACATGAAGGAATTTGTGGAACTCATGCAAGCGGTCCGTTACTAGCCAAGAAACTCCTGCACACTAGATACTATTGGCCATCCATGGAAAAAGACTCCTACTACATTGTCAGAAAGTGCAAGAAATACCAAGTTCATGGAGACATGATACATGCACCAGCAAAGGAATTGCAACCAATCACAACACCATGGCCTTTTTATCAATGGGGACTTGACCTTGTGGGTAAAATCCATCCATCTTCATCCAACAGCCACAAATTCATTATTACCACCACTGAATACTTCACAAAGTGGATTGAGGCTGTTCCACTTACCCAAGTCACTGGCAAGTAGATCGCCTCATTCATCCTTAATTACATCATCTGCCGGTATGGTGTACCCATGTCCATCATCACAGATAATGGACTTCCATTCAAAAATCAAGATGTTCGTGAGCTCTGTGAGAAATTTCACATCCAACACCGCTTTTCCACTCCCTATTACCCACAAGGCAATGGTTAGGCCGAAGCATCAAACAAGAACATATTAAGAATCTTCAAAAAGACAGTCAATGATTCAGTCATGATTGGCATGTTCAATTGAATCCAGCACTATGGGCATATCAAACTAGCATTTGAACCCCTACAGGCACAACTCCCTACTCACTAGTCTATGGCGCAAAAGCTATCTTACCTATCGAGGTCGAGATACCATCTCTATGGGTTTCCTTGCACAATCTCATCGATGATGAAGAAAATAGAGTGTCCCGTCTCCAAGACTTAGAGCTACTTGATGAGAAATGACAATCTGCATACAATCACCTCAAGGCCTATCAGCAGCACATGAGCAGAAGCTATAATCATCGAGTTAGACCTCGTACATTTGAGGTAGGTGATCTTGTTCTTAGGGAAAATCCTCATAACCAACCAAACCAAGAACATCAGGGGAAGTTTGAATCAAACTGGCTGGGTCCATATGTTATCATTACTGTATTTGGGTCCGAGGCATATCAGTTGACTACTTCAGAAGGAGAACCGCTAGCAGATCTAATCAATAGCATGCACCTTAAAACATTTTATACATAAGCTGTACAGAGCATCAGGCTCCCATGCATACCGACAAAAACAACAAAAACATTCAGATAAATGTCCTAAAGAAAATACAAAAAAATCAAAATAGTAAATAAAAATCATGCATCCAAATGGTGAACAACCACTCCAGTGGCACCTTGGGTAAGTACGATGGTGAAAACTTGGCAAACAGGTGCCACTCATAAAGGCTATGGCTCCATTATCTTTAAGACTTGTTGCGATCACATTCACTACATTCACTCATCCATTAGTCCAAAACCATGCCTTGTTATTGATCTGCAATCTAGGATAGTACTTTATGCATCTCGCATCCCGCTTTTTCATAGTCATGTCTAACACTGGGGGCAATACCCTTAAACTAGTTGATGGAAGTGAATTCTACATTATTTTTTTATTCATTGAGTTCTTCATTCAAAACTATCTCACAAAATCCAAAACATTCAAAACAATCGCAAAAACTCTAAAAACATTCAAAACAATCATCCAAATACCAAAAACATTGAAAAACTATCTCACAAAATCCAAAAACATCAGAAAATTCAAGCCGATACCAAGCAAACATTGTGAAAAAAAAAAACTCAAACAAATGACCACTTATCTGATCAACCAAATAATCAACATCAAGATATCCACAGGTCATTTGTTTCCTATACTACTTCGAGATATCCACAGGTCAGGTTCCTACGCTACTTCAAGATATCCACAGGTGATTAGAGTAGTCGAGATGGTTCCTACAACATTGTTTGTATGTCTTCTGCGAACTATTCTGATGAAGTACTGGGGCATGTCCTAATGGTGTCTACGTGGGAAGTTCACTAAGCTATGTAATCTTATGCGAAATATAGTCATAGATCACTGTGGCTTGCTGACTACAGCGTATACCTCAACCATATGAGCATGAACCATTATCGAGGGTCCATATTCTTTATTCTTTATATATGTTGTTTGCTTGCAGGTACCATGCTCCATCCTTGGTTCCTACTGCCTCATCCAAACTCGATATTGGTTTATCTCTTACTACGGTGTGAACTTGTCTCGGGATATGATCGGCAAAAGATCAAGGAGGATGTTCCAAGTCATGCATGAAAGGAGGTAATCCTTTTCTTTTTCGCAAGAAATACTCAGGTCAACTTGATCCATTATATCAAGTTGCTTGTATTAACTCACTATATCAAAATCCATTTAAGGAATACTCAGGTCATCTTGAATCATTATGTCAAGTTGCTTGTATTTTCTTATAACATTTTAAAAGCTCAAAGATGAAAATAAAGCACTATGGATCGTCATTCCATCTCATCTGTTTATATTGCATTCCATTCCATATCGCCCATCCATTTACTCATTCATTATTCATATGCATGGTTTTGTATGCAAGTGTGAACAAAGTTAATGTGAGCAGTTATGTGAAATTGAGTTGGTCTTGGATACAATCGTGACAGAGTACTCTGATACATCATCAATGCATCTTGCAAAGTCTAAAAAACCTTGCATTCATCTATCATTATCATATCATCATCATTACATTTATTTGCATTTGCATCGAGTGCATTTCATACCCTTTAGTTGCAAAAAATTACATATAGTTCATTATCATTTATTGACAGTAGTCTTATTATATCATTTCATCATTGCATAATCATGACATTTAGATTCATTCATATGATAAAATTGTCCTTGATTGTATTAGCCATTACTATGCATTCATTTAGTGTCAGTTACCAAACATCATTTATCATCATTTATCGTTGCATACATCTATTTATCTATCCATTAGTTAAGTGAATTCATTTATCCATTTAGTATATTTTTATACTCATTCAATTCATTTCATTTAGGATTCATTACAAACATGCATTCATTCTACTTTTTAATTGCAATAAGGTGTAGTTATTCATGAGTTGCATTATCATTTCACTTCATCATATTTTCCAACATTTAGAATCATCAGACAAAATCATTTGCCTCAACATTGGTTCATACATTATCCATATGCAATCATTTAGAAATCATTATTTAAACATTTGTACTTTACATTTGTTTATCCATATTACATTCATCTAACAAACCATCTAGATTCATTTACATATATATATCATTCATTCCACACATTACATTAACATCATTGCATTGTCTCATCAAAATACAAACCAAAGTACCATCCAAATCATCATTGCATTATGCACACATAACCATCATGGCATTACATACATAAGACATCATGTAAGAATAAATCATCATAAAAACATGCATATAGGAATCATCTCATAAAAACACATACATATAGCAAGTACAAAGTATCCATCTAAGCATAAAATCATAAAATCATCATCCTGCATAAGTATCCATATATGTCATCAAAATTCATATCAACACAAAATATGGGATGTCCTCATATATCATATCATATCGCCACAAATATACATGTATCAGAGTACAATAAAGTCCAAAAAATTGGCTACCAAGAGCCATCCAAGGTACAGTCCAAATGATAAAATAAATGCATACAAAATGCTCTCTTAGATGCCACTCTGAATAGATGCTGCATCACCATCTCCACCTGCTCCCCCACTAGCCCCTGCACCACCTAATCTATCTCTCTGGGGAGGACCCATCACACCACCACTACTCTGCATCCTTTGAAACCGCTCTGATCTCTCCCGACGTATCTGTGAATAACTCAGTGTCCATCGACTAGATGGCACCTCCTGCTCGTATAAGCCCCACCAGTAATCAACCTCTCCACCTGATCTTCGTACCTCCCTAGCCAATTCATCCAAAGATGGCCCCTATCCCTATACTCCCTCCAAAACCCTCACTCTCTCCTGCAACTGGATCACCATGTCCATGGCTCGATCTCTCTCTCTCGCAGCACTACATTCATCTCTGACTCTCGTGTAAACAGCTACACATCTCTAGCTGCTACCTCTGCCTCCAAATCCTCTATGTGAGTCTGCAAATATCCTATCATATGATCCCGCAGATCTCCACCTGTAGCTCCCTCCCCCATATCCATAGGTGCATGTCCCTCACCTGCATCCTTGCCACCTAATCTCATGCCTCCCTGCATCAAAGGTCCCTAAGATAGCCGCAATGGCTTCCCACCTCTCCCTCTCCGCTGTAATCAACCACCACCCTCACCTCCACCTCTGAATCTACCACCTCCTCCAAACCCACCACCCCCTCCTCCTCCTCCTCCATCCCCAACACCACCATCCCCTCTCCCCTATCCACCTACTACTCTGCAACCTCCTCTCCTCCTCCATCTTCGTGCCCTCTTCTCCTCAAAATTTGGAATCGACTCTACCGGATCTGATATCTACGGAATCGGATGTGCTGCAATATACTATATATACTCCTTTGATACCCCACCATCTACTACCCCCAGCCTCATCTCCCATGGTCTCTTCTGTAAGGTGCAGAACTCTGCCAATGCTTGATCATATGGTAGCACTGGCCCCCATAAGTACCTCTCTCAGACTACCCGTGCATACTCTCCCGAACCACTAGGCAATCCCCTCCTCCGCCCAAACTGTCTCAACACCCTGTCAAGCAACTATCTCTCCACATTGTAGGTTGTCCTACCAATGAGGTACCATGTCATGAACACATATAACAATGCCTTTGTATCATCCTCCCACATCTCACACTCAATGTATGGCCTCCAAATCACTGTATACAAGTCATCTAGTGCCTGCCGCCACCACTCTAACTTCCCTAGGTGGGGCTGACTCATCATACCACCATAAATATATACATATGGCTAATCCACTACTCGAAATCTCAAATTTACTGGTCAGGTAACTGGTAAGTGCTTCCATGCCCAGATATGCAGCAGCGTGATACCCACTCCCAATGAGCCCCTCCCTCAATATGCTACCTCATATAGATCCTGATATAAGTGCAATAGCATGCATGGTCCCCATGCAAACCAGGTCCCCTTTGTAATCATCTACTCGATCACCTAACCCCAACCAATGACAAGTCCATGCAATCATCTATCTGGACACAGCAGACCCCCAATAATCCCTGATAACATTGCTGAGAATGGCTCATACAAGGCTGCTATGTCCTCCCAGGCTATCGACCCATCATCAATGAAGACATCCTCCTCAAAAAATCTCTACACCACTAATGTCCCCCACGCTCGGTCATAGCTCACCAGCTCTCCTCGAATGAGAATGTGCAGGATGCGCTATACATCCTCCAGTGTCACTGTCATCTCCCCCTACACCAAGTGAAACATACATGTCTCACTATGCCATCGCTTGGCCAATGCTGTGATCAACCCATGATTTGTCTGAATCAAGGGCATATACATGATGTCATATAGGTCGTTCATTGCAATACAATCCACCTCAGTCTCAATCAAACGATCGCACAATACCTATGCGGTGGGATGCCTCTCGCGCATCTGTAAGATGCGTAGATCCTCTTGCACACGTGCATTAACCATCATCATCAATTGTTTTGTTTCAAACTTTCTTAAGTTTAAACCTAGACTATCAACAGATACTTTGATCAAGTATCTTCGGGTCTCAACAGGTAAGAAATCATGGCACACCTAGACTTCATCAGGCATTTATCCTAATGACCTAAGTCTCATCAGGGCTGCTATGGTTCAAAACAACTCTCACCGCACATCTCCATCCATCCATCATTGGCATCAGGATATCCTTTTCAAATACACTGGGGCATCTATCTTCCTACACATCAGCACTATTTTGAATACAACAGTGCTACTACTATCACAAAAGCACTAAATCAACTATGCAATAGTGCTAAACCAACAATAGCACTACATTGACTATACCATAGCACTACTTCACAACAATATCTCTCAATCAGCTACTCAATAGCGCTACAAAAACAAACGCACCAAAACAACTATACTATAGCACAACTTTTGCCAAACATGCTAAAACCACTATGCAATAGCGCTATAGCGGCACAATAGTGCTAATTAAATTGACAACAATGCCAAAACACAGTTTTAACACTATTGTGTTGACTCAATTTGGACTTAGCAAAAAAAACATATAAAAAATGCACAAAAATCAAAAATTTAAATTCACATACCGCTGGTCCGTAGTCGTCTAGCCACTAGAATCATCAAACTCTCTAATCAGTTCTTTGCTATGGGAACCGGCACCTGACTATTGCTTGCTCTTCCAAAAGGTCACTATCAGAGCTCAAATTTCACTATGGATGCGAATGCAAATGAGCTTGTTTTCACCCCTTCCTCCCCATATATACCCTTCGTTGTAACCTTAATTTTCCCCTGATGACCGCTGTGGTCCCCGTGAACTTTCCAAGCCTCCCATTTCTTCATTTTATCTCCGTTTTCTTCTATTTTTCACCAGCGTTGCTAAAATCTTCTCTTCTACCACCCTGCCAATTTTCATTCTTTTTCGAGAGATCGCCTGATTTTTCAAATTTTTTCAGCCCATCTCTCAAGGGGGCATACAACCCATTAAATTAACATTTTATGAGGCATTTATTCACACCTATTTCTCTTGCCTCATATTCACACCTATTTTTCTTTCTTTGAAATGATGCGATAAACCGCACCGTCTCAAAGAGGGGCAAATGTAGTCACATAAATCTGTCCATTTTAATTAAATGAATATTTGCTATTTATTTGATTAAAAATCCACTAGCCATTAGTTAATTAAATTAATATTTAATTAATTCATCTTCAAATCATTCTCCTATTAATTAAATAAATTATTCAATTTATTTTAATTAATTCATTAAACCAAAATTCACAATCAATTAAATGAATAAATTCTATTTATTCAATTTAATCCCCTTTCTTCTTTTTAAATAAATTAAATAAAACATTTATTTAAATCACAAATCCCCCCCACTTGCATTTTCCTACATCTCCCACTTGCCTCCTAAATCCCCTTCCTAAATTATTCTAGAACCTATCTAATCCTAATCAATTAGTCTAATCCATCCCCTAACTATTGTCACATTCCTAAGCAACTTGGAGTCACTTCTCAAAGACTTCAAAGTCTTTGAAAAACATTTAATGCTTTGTGTGTTCAACAATTTAACTTCTAAAAGTCTTCTAAACCACTTATGGCTCTTACATGACCATTTATGGTTAACCCCTAACTCAACCCTCATATGACTCATATGTCTCCTCAAGCATTTATTGCTTTGACCATGGTTATCCCTTTTACCTTTGCACAAGAGTTTATCCATTGGATAAAAGCTTTATTCTTTGAATAAAGAATTTATTCACTCAACCCAACCTTGACCTTAACTCCTAAGTTAACTCTCAAGTCATGTCAAGCATTTAATGTTTATTCCCTCTCCTCTCAACCTATCTCATATTAACACTTGTCATCCTGGGATTGGGTTGAAAGCCATCACATGGATTGAATATCATTCAATCCTGACCCTTGTTGAGATTACTCAATCTCAACCATCCATTGCTCCATTTTTCTTATAAATAGAGCCCATTTCTTCATAATCCAGATCCTGAAAACTTGTATGTATCTAAGTTATAGAGAATTTTAGAGAGCATTTAGCATATCTTACTCATATTCACTCTTTTGGTTAAAATTAACAAGAAGCATTTAGATAACTCATCCTTATTTGATTATTAAGCTTGCATTTGCATACTTTTCATAATCATCTACAATCTCAAACCTCCATAAGCATCCATAGTGCAAAAAGCTGTGAGAGCTACACTAATTTGGAACTTGGAGAGGAGAGGAACGAGGGAGAAGGAGCTAAGAGCATGGTAGAAGGCATTTGGAGATGTCCTCTTGCATTTATATTCATAGTTAAATGCTTTACTTTGTTTTTAGTGTCTCTTTTGGTATGCCTGCTTAGACTAGTTTTTGGTTGATTAACACTAACATTTGCCTTTGTTTCTTTATTTTGTGTGTTATACAACCACAAGTTTTTAGTCTAATCTTGCTCCGTTTTGCAGAGCATCAATACTTAATAGTCCTGCCCCTATTAAACAAAAGGATGTGAGAAGTTTTCTAGGCCATGCGGGGTACTATAGGAGATTTGTCAAGGACTTTAGTAAAAAAGAAGGGCCATTATATCATTTATTGACAAAGGAAGTTGAGTTTGAATGGACCTTTGCATGTGAAAAATCATTTTCTCAACTCA
Source organism: Cryptomeria japonica (assembly GCF_030272615.1). Taxonomy (NCBI): domain Eukaryota; kingdom Viridiplantae; phylum Streptophyta; class Pinopsida; order Cupressales; family Cupressaceae; genus Cryptomeria; species Cryptomeria japonica. Next base: position 478,698,066 of record NC_081415.1, on the reverse strand, counting down.
AACAAGCGTTAACCTAGGACCCTGTGCTCAAAGGACCTAATTGGTCAATTCCTTTTCACATTCATACAGATGCATCTGATTTTGCAATAGGAGCAGTTCTAGGACAAAAGCAAGGAGTTTTGGAAAATGCAATTTATTACATCAGTAAAAATTTGCAAGGACCGAAACTGAATTACACTGTTACTGAAAATGAGATGTTAGCTGTCATCTATGCCCTTAATAAGTTTATACACTATATAATTGGATATCAATATTTGTACATATTGATCATGCAGCCATCAAGTACCTCATGAATAAAAGATCCATTATAGGTAGATTGGCAAGATGGTTATTATTAATGCAAGAATTTTATATTACTATCATTGATAAACCAGGAAAAGCAAATGTAGTGGCTGATTTTTTGTCAAGGATTCACACACCAAACAATAAGGAGGTCATAATGATTCCTTTCCAGATGAGCATTTATTCTCCATCATTTTACATAGTCCATGTTATGCTAATATAGCCAACTACCTAGTAGCTAATAAGACACCCCCACATTTCTCACCCAAAGAGAAAAGACTGCTAGTAGAAAAGAGTTTCAACTTCTCATGGATAGTAGATTTCTTGTTTTATACAAGGCCAGATCAAGTAATGAGGCATTTTGTAAGAGAAGATGAAACATATGATATACTTCGTGCCTGTCATGATGAACCTTATGGAGGTCATTTTGCAACCAAAAGAACAACTCTCAAGATATTAACTACAGGATACTACTGGCCAACCTTACACAAGGATGTTGTTAAATACACAAGGGAATGTGATAGATGTCAAATAATGGGCAGACCAACTCGGTCTAATGAAATTCCTCTCCACCCTCAGGTGGTTGTTACACCATTTGACAAATGGAGTCTAGACTTTGTTGAGCCAATTGATCCACCATCAAATGATCACTCTTATGTTCTTGTTTGTACTGACTATGTTACTAAATGGGTGGAGGTCAAATCATTCAAGCATGCAAGAGATAATAAGGTGGCAGAATTCTTATATGAAGAAATCTTCACTCAGTATGGAGTTCTTAGAGAAATAGTGACAGATCAAGGAGCACAGTTCACTTCCACTTTGATCACAACCTTAGTAAATGAATACAATGTCAGGCATAGGAAATCCACTCCTTATCATCCACAGGCAAATGGTCAAGTAGAGGTTACTAACAGAGAGCTTGAATCAATCTTGACCAAAATAGTAGCACTCAAAAGGAAAGATTGGTCTAGCAGATTATTTTTTTGTTGTATGGGCTTATAGAATCACCTGGAAAACTACAATAGGGTTTACACCATTTGAAATGGTATATAGGACAAAAGCAATGATGCTCGTAGAGTTTGAACATAAAACTTTGAGAACAACTATTTCTTTAGATATGACTCTATCCACAACACAAGAAGAAAGGCTCCTGCAACTTAATGCTTTAGATGAAATAAGGAAATCCGCCCTATAGCATACTGAATCTATTCAAAACCAGCACATGAAGTGGCATGATCACTATATAAAAGACAAATCATTCCAGCCAGGAGATTGGGTTCTACTCTATGATTCCAGGTATAAAGATAATTTGGGAAAATTACAGACGCGGTGTTTAGGACCTTATGAAATAATTGAAACATTTTCTAATGGTGCTGTTAGATTATCTACCATAAATCCTGTTAAGTTTAAATTGTTAGTTAACGGTCATCGGATGCACCTATACCATAAACCTCTAAGAAAAGATGACTTCCTACGGAAGTTTTCCACTACCAAGTATGCCGAGATTCCTACAGCCACTGCAGACAACTTTGTCATCACCACTCCATCCTAATCTCATTGTTGCATGATCATAATAAATACTTCCCCATCTGGTGGGAGTAATTTTCTGCATAATAAATATTCCCTTCCTTATTCACTCATTTCTTTCCTTTCACTCCATCCATTTCTGCATCATTTTCCATGCATGATGGCTCAAATATCTTCAAGTTGCAGTCATTTTCGCATGATGTCAGGTTCGCTCGTGTGTATTTATTCTTGTTGCATGTATATAATTAAATCATATTAACTCTAATTATGATATTTTGCATATTGTCCTTTCTCTGTCCTCGTCCGTATGTGTGGACACATGTCAAACCTTAGGTTGGGGGGGGAAGTACACTGATAATTACTCTAGTAGATAACTTTGACGTCCTCTCGAATTATCTTGGGTTGCGTTTTATTTTTTTCAAAATTCTCGTTTGAGGTGATATCTTGCATTTTACTTGTCTGTTTGCTTAGAGTTATTTCTAGACTGCATCTAGGTTCTGACCAAGTAAAAACATTGAGTATGATATAGCCTAGAACATAGTGCAAAAACTGAGGAGATTGACGTCATTTTAAAGTTGAAAGTGTTATTCCTGTAATGGGTGGTCCACCTATTCGACATGAGCTGATAGTCCATGAAATTCTCCTTCAGGATCAGGATTGTGAACGAGTATTTAGGAATAGTGGATGGCTGGATTATTTCTTAAAGTTGATGGGGTTTAATGAATAAATTGAGAGGGAATTTACCTGCACACTATCAAATAGAGAAGCTCGGGTAGAAGGTTTAAGAGTAGTGGCTACAGAGGTAACTGGGCTACCAACAGATGGGGAGAAGTACTCAGAGTCCAAGGATGCACATAGTGTAAGGGAAGAATTTACATGTCTAGGAGACCCCCCATTAGTAGTAGATAGTCAAGGAGCTAGGCGAGAATCCCTTTCGCCTGAATGGAGAGAAGTGGCATTGTATGTTTTAAAATATTTAACTTGCAAAGGAATATTTTCATGTCTGCATTCTCATCACTTCAAGCTCCTAAGTCATCTGTGCCACGGAAGAAGGATGAATGTTCCAAGCTTATTGTATAACCTTATTTCTATAAGTGCAACAGAGACCCAAAAAGGTAGGCCTCACTCTGTTTTTCACCATTGACTAATTAAGCTTTTAGTTGGAAAATCCTTGAGAGATGTTTCTCCAATTCTTTGGAATGAATTTGTTGAAACCAGAATGTTTAGGGTAGAGCACATAGTTATAGAGGAACCACTTCCATCTTAGGAACAAGAAAACCTTGTATAACCTGGTTCCCCTCTTGAACCCTCATCCTCGTTGAAATCCTCAGAACAAAATCTTCCTAAAGAAGAGGAGCCCTTACAAAAAGAAGCTGAAGAAGGGGTTCCTCTTCAAGGTTCAAGAAAAACTAGGTCTTCCACATGAAAGGAAAAGGGCAAAGAAAAATAAGTTGATATAGAGCATAAGGACAAGAAAAGTGAAAATGAGAATGTACCCCTTCCTCAGGCCAAGAAGAGAAAAATTGTAAAACTAGTTCCTGCACTAAATGTCGAAGTAGTTGAATAATTGGCTACAGGAAGTGTTCCTGTAGCCAAAAAAGGAAAAAATTGAAGAAGTAGTGGTAGGCTTCATGAAAAGTTTAAAAGCCATGACCAACCCACAGAGCCACATATTACAATCCCAATTGACTTCCCAAAACAAGAACAACATGTCCACTCCATGATTATATCTCTCCTTCTCCTCCAAATGAACCTTAGAGAGATCATGAAGAAGAAGAAGAACCACAAAATATTGAGGAAGAACAGGAATTACAGTTTCAGGAAGAAGGGGAACTCCAGGATATTGAGCAGCCTCAAAAGGAAGTAGGTTTTGAAAGACTGGATAGCTTACCCTTTTCTATAAAGCAGGTCATTGAAGCAGGAGGCAAAGTAGAAAGTAAGAAAACTAAAGCACATGTTCATAGGCCACCTACTTCCCTTACTAGTCATGTAGTAGGACTTTCTCTTTATGAGGATTGGGAACTTGAAAAGGTAAAGATGTAAATGATAATTGATTACCAAAAAAAAGTTATTGAGAAAAAGGACGGGGACATAGCCCAGCTTAAAGCTAAGGTGGAAACAGTATCCACCATGGTACCACAACTAATGCAATGCTGAGCTCCTCCTCGTGTTTACTCTCTATACTTAAAAGAGAAACACATTAGCTTCCAAATGATGAGGATTTTTAGAGATTTAAGTCCCTCATTACAAACACTAGAAGAATTTTACAATGCTTTTTAGACATCTCCTACAACAATCAAGAATCTACTCTATGAACTATATGTGCATAATTATGCTATTCCTGATGATGTTGATTGGAACCCTCTCCTTTACATTGGAGATATCCAATTGAGGGCTCTTATGTCCTGGATGTAGATTGAGATATCAAGGGGATAATAGTTTCAGGTGCATCACAAGGAAGAGCTTGATCTTTCATTACCCTTAAGGTCTGAATCAAGGGAACCTAGGAGAATTTACTTTGATTGGCAGAAGATTATATAGGAGCCAGATTATGCAAAGGAAATCCTACCCTTAAGGGAAGAAGTGTATAGATAATATGAACAAATGACTCCAAGGGAAGGACAAGAGGCAAGAGGACATGTAGTCTAGTGCTGGAACAACCTAATAGATGAGTTGAAATAATCTGAGCCACACTCTGCACAAAATTACCATGCAACATTAAACATAGCACCCAAGTATATGCACTTGGGAAGAACAAAGGGACAACATTGGCTGCCTCTCAACTTTTAGCCTCCAATCCTCCTATGGCCATTGATGGGATGCAAGGACAGTTATCCACCATACAGTGAAGTAATAGAATGTACCTGGTGGAAAAGATTGGAGAAAATGAATGGATTCTACTGGAGCTTATCTACAGGCGGTTCTAGACAGGTTACTCCAGGCAATTTCTAAATCAATGCTAGAATCTGAAATTTTTCTATTGCTAGAGGATCAACAAGAAGTTAGGTTAAGGGGTGATGATGAGCCTAAATAATGGCTCTATCTTGATATATTTTTGATACAATACTCCTTCCTAGGTCTTATGATTAGATGACATTTGGATTATAATACTCTATTAAGTTGATACCTTCTAAGTGTTTTTGAACTGGTTTAACTTATACCTAAGGATGTCATGTAATGATCTATCTATGCAAATATCTGAAAATAATTATTAATATGATTTGCATTATGACATGTTAACATTAGTATGTACACATGTTTGTTGTGCATTAATATCATCATGCAGGGTCAGCAAAGGCAAAGTAAGGACAAATGGTGGTTCAAAAGATCATCAAATACATAACTGCAACACAGACCCAACCAAAGAAATGTAGTAATGATCAGAACCACTTGACTATTTCTTCAGCAGATTGATTTATGAACATTTACAACTATTCTTAGTGGAGCTTATATCTAGGAGGCTATTCATGCTATATTTTCTCATTTACAGGACAAATGTTGTTCTATTGTCCTGCACTGACTTCTTCTCTTGTTAATAAATCTTGTTCACCTATTCCGTAGGAATGTGGTTGATCAGTTAGAAGTTTGTTATAAGTTTTCCTATAATAAAGGGATCTCTCTCCTCTCGGGGATAGCAGAGAACACCATAGTATCTTGTAATACATAGTCTTTTGGTACTATTTTATGTATTTTTCAGTCAAGATGAAATAAAGAGATCAATGCGATTTTGGATAATTACATAATTGTAATATGAAGTTCTTGAGATACTCACTCAAGGGGGACCACTTGGTGAGTAATCCTTTGTATGTTTCAGTTAGTTTTATAATTTTGTAGCAGTTGTTTCTATAGTTGTCTGTTCCTGCAGCCATAGGAAATAGTTCTTGTGTTTGTTCCTGCAACCACAATAGTAGAGTAGTTCCTACTACCCGCCAGAACTTTATCATTTAACAGTAGTTATTTAAAGTAATTTATGATTGCAAGATTAAAGTATTAGTTCATTTAAGATTATGTGTGTTTACTTTGAGAAGAATTCCCTTTTCTACAATCATAAAAGATGGTTGCAATATGAACTTGGTGCACATACAGTGCTGGCCCATTTCAAGTTTATGTCCCTGGTTGAGAACTAAATGAGCCTTTGCCACAGGAAAAGTTATCTATTTAAGAATATTCAATCTCTGAATTGTGATATATTACCTAGTTACCATTCTAGTTGTAAGGACCAACAATAATTATCAGAAGCATGAAAAGAAATTTGAGCACACAAATGCTTATATCTACCAATGAAATCAGTCACTTTTTCTTTAATACCTTGTTTACAAAGAATTAAATCAATCAAAGTGATTTTAGGACCAATTTTGTTTTGAAATTGTGGATGAAAGCATTTGCTAGTTGTTGAAAGGAAGTGATAGAATAAGAAGGCATAGAGAAATACCATTGTAAGGTCTTATCTCTTAGTGTTCTTGTAAATAATTTTGCAAGCAATGGTTGATCATAAGCAAAATCAGTACACAAGGTTTGAAATGTTTTGACATGTGTAAGAGGATCACCTTTTCCATTATAGAGTTCCAATTGAGGGATCTCAACATGTTTAGGTGGCACGTCTTTAACAATATTAAGAGAAAATGGGCTCACAACATCAAATGTGGGTACACTAAACTTGGATTGACTCATAGAAGCAATCTGTTGTTATAAGGAAGACACAATTTGAGCAAGATTGTTAATTGTCATTTTGGTAGAAGAGTTGATGTTAGACATAGATGATTGAGAAGGTGGTGATATGTTGTTGAAACAAGGTATGGACTAAGAATAAGGTGGTGGAACACTACGATAAGTAGGCATTGGTGATGATTGGGTGGGAAAAGGGACACTTAAGGAGGAATAACGTTGTTGAAGGAATTGCCCCCTTGCATCACACTGATTGGTTGAGGAATAGTAGGAATACTCATGGAAGACATAGGTATCGATGGAGGATTAAATGAAGAAGGTGGATTGCCCCCATGACCTATGGTTGTAGGACATTTTGATTTGAAGTAGTCATGATGTTAGATGTGAAAGTGGGAATACTAGTCATAGAATTGGTCAAAGGAATAGAGGAATTGACTTGTGTTGAAGGTTGTGAGTAACCTAGGATTTCAACACAACTCTTGATAGGCATGACATTAGAATCAACAATATGTGCGATACCATGCAATATTTCAATCCAAGTATTATCACTTTGAAGCATGCGCGTAAGACCTTCAATTAATGGAAGAGCATCACTACTAGGGTATTCTTGGGACATCCATTGTTTAAAGTTGTCAAATTGATTGTCCAATGTATAAATTTGATCTAAAGAAACCCTAGTTAAAGCTTCATCTTCATCATGAGATCTATCAATACGCACAAGTTTAGGTTGGGAAGAATTAGCATGATCCTCAGTAAAGAAGTCACCCAAATTAGGCTCTATATCCTCAGTAATTAAACCTTGGGAAGCCTTAATTATAATACTTCGTCTAACGGGGATAGAATAGGTAGGAATAATAGTGGTAAAACTCATGCATTAGAGGGAAAATTTGAATTTTGAATTGTGGAACAAAGTTTACAAAATTGAGTAATGCAAAATGTAAAGAAATAATGATTACATAATCTAAACTTTGTTGGAGGAAGGGAATAACACAATTTCCAAAAATGAAAGGAAATTGGAATTTGAAAATTAGGGCCAAGGGAAGATCAGTTAATTTTAAAATTAGAATTTTTAAAATTAGGGCAGGCTATAATTAACCTCTTAATTTTAAAAAATTTCTCGAAAGTTGAAATGTTGAATTTTGAAGGTATTTCCAATTCTAGAGGGATCAAAAATTGATTAAATCAGCCAATCTTCTAGATTTAGGCTATTAAATACAGTCATAACAGTCTCCCAAAATTTTGAGAAAAAAGTCGAGGACCGTGGCGAGAACACACATGGTCCGACCAACTTTTTCCAAAAATTTTCAGGGATGAATATTATGATGATTTTAAAGCTAACCCCAAAAAATTGGCGAATTTTATGATCTCTAGATGGGCGAAATGAAGGCACAAAGGTGAGAATAGGACCCTATTAGGGTTTTGAAGAAAAAGAGGAATTGAAGTACAATTTTGAAAAGGGTCAAACCTAATGGATAGGGACACCTTGGAAAATGTTTACAAATTTGAATTTGTAACTAAAATTGATTTAAAATTCACACAAAATCCAATTAATTTTAAAAATTAGGGTTTGATGACCTAACCACTTAATTTTGAAATTTGAATTGTAGGAATGAAGACAAATATGAGAGCAATCATAAATCTGAAAATTAAACGGAAATCCAATTTTTGCACAAGTTTAATATGATTTTTGAAAATTAGGGTTTTAACAAGTAACCTCTTAATTTTGTAAATTTTAATTGCAAATTGAACAAGACAATGAGGAAATTGAATTTGACAAACAAAGCAAAATTGCAATATTTAAGATAACCACAAGCAATTTTTACAAATCACAAGTTCAATTTTAATTTTAAAAACTAGGGTTTTTATTGAATTAACCACTAAGTTTGCAAAAAGTTGAAACTTGTAATTGAAAAATATGAAATATTGTTCAAAGGAAAGCATGCAAGATGTCGGGTTCACCAAAATGTAATGGTGGGAAAATGATGAGTGATGGATCAAGAGGAAAATAACCCTTTCCCTCAAAGAGAGATGAGAGTTTCACTATTGATTATCCTTCAAGCACTTTTTACCATTACATTAGGAAGGTAAGGGATGAGATAACTCACTAGATTTAATCTCCACACAAAGATGATAGATTGAATTATGTAGTGCAAAAGTGACAAAGAATTGATTATAACTTGAGATCGAAATATGATATGAAGTTATGCACCTAGATCTGGTAGTGAAATGTCGAGACGAAGTCACCCTATGAATTTGAGGAAAAATTCCTGGACCGTAGCGAGAATGTACACGGTCCTCCGAAAAATCCACAAAATGAAAAGGGTTTTTCTACCTCTACAAATGAAGCTCGAATCTGAAAGTACAGCTATGCACTTACAACACAGAAAAGAGAGGAAAAGGGGTTGGGATTGGGGGTTTGCCTTTAGGTCAAACCCTAGTTTTGGAATTAACCAAGTAATGAAAGAAAGTACTTGCAAGTAGATGTAAATGAAAGATTGAATTGTAAATCACCTCAAGGGAGGTTGTAGTAGAAATGTTGATAGAAGTGTTTGTGTGTAATTGTATGTTGGAATCAATCTCCTCTTCAATGGTTGAATCCTTGACTTGAATGCAACACCTAGCCTTGAAGGAAGACTTGAGAATGCTCAATGCTTGAATGCTTGATCACTTGTGCAACTGGAATCTCTCCAACTTTGACCTATCCAACTTATGCAAATGAGAGAGCGAATACCCCCTTAAATACATATTTGAACTATTTTAATTTTGTCACAAGCCGACATCGGGGAGGTTTCCCGCCCGAGGCACAACCCACAAGGCATGCTCTATGAAGGATCCTGCCCTAAAATAGGGTAGGGACATGCGTTCCATGCCCCTATCCTGAGACGATAAGGGTGCCACACCCTTGTCCAAGGGGGCACAGTGGCACCATGCCCCTTTCATACCCCTTTCTCCAGGGCAGAATGTGGACAGGGTGATGCAAAGGCGAAGGAAGAAGCTGTTTTCACAAGTCGAGCACTCTCTAGACTCCAATCAAGCTAGAGGATTCGAGATCGCATGCGTGAGGACCCTAATGCAGTCATAAATTGCTAAGGTAGCAATTTTATGACACTACAATATATATATAACCCACCACTATGGTTAACCCACAGGGGTCGGTATGCTCCCCCCTCCATCTCCACAAATCCCTCTCGTCGGGTCTCCTACAAATGACGAGGCTACTACGAGAATTTTGCTGCCTCCCATGCCTTGTAAAAAAAAGGGTTCCATTAAAAGAAAATAAAACAAAAGGTAAATGCTTATAGTATACCCTAATTCTAATTAGGGAAGGAGAAAATAAAAGAAGCAAATGAGATGAAACAATCTCATAAAAAGAAAGAGTAAAAATCCTAAAAGGGGTTGGTCTAAAATATAATCTTTAAAAAAAATAGGGTTAGGGTTGTTTTGGTGGAGAGCAAATATTATAATAACAAATAAAATAATAGTCTAGGGTTTGAATTTTAAATTAAAATATTATGAGGGGAAACCCCATTTCAAAAAGGGGGCAATTTATTATGTTAAGTGTGTCTATAAATTAAAGGGTTCCAATTTTAAATAGGGTTTTATTATTTTTATCTTATAAAGTATGGATTTAAATTGAAGGAGAGTGTAACTTTTAAAAAGGGATTCATTTAATATCGAGAGATATATATTTAATTATAATGTTTCAAGGGGAGAGTTTTAATTTAAAGTGGAAATATAATAATTTTGAATAATTTATAACAATATTACTAGGGTCACAATGAGAGGCTAATTTATTAATAAACTAATATTGTCTTAATGTTAAATCGATGTAAAAAAAAAATTAATTCAATTATCCCTAAACAAGATTGGGTAAATTAATTTAGATAAACTAAAGTCTTTAGAAGATTATTAATTAGTCATTTAAAAGATAATTAAAGACTTAAATTAATTTTTCCCATTAAAATCAATCGTTCAATTTAAAATAATATCATCTATTCTAGGGGTAGTCTCTTTAGTTGAATTATAAAGAACTACCCCCTAACAAGGACCATTGGCGAAGTGACCTAGGGGTGGTTTTACCCTGCTTGGATTAACGTTCGATCATGATACCCCTCAAGTTTGATTTAATTAATCCCGTTTCAGGTTGCAATTAAATAAATCTATTAGCAAAACTTAGTAAAAAAATACACCACTACTTTAGATAATCACTAGTTATTATGCCTTCTAGAAAAAAAAATTATTGTTGTGTTTTTGCTCAAAAGTTTGGACATCACAATGATCATCATTTGTTTTATGTCCTTCCATAGTTATTTCACCTTTATCAAGAAAGTATTGAACTAAATATTTTAATCTTTGTAAATCATTAGTTCTATGACCTTTGTTTCTATGAAACTCATAATAATGTGTGTCATTCCACCATGTTGGTTTGACCTTTGGTTTGAAAGCCCATGTATCGAGAAATGTTATGAGTTTGTTTACAAGGATTTCTTTGAATGTTGTTTCAAGTAACTATCCCAAAGGTATGAATTTTATTTGATATGGTGCAGGTGTTGGTTTAGATTTGGTGGTATCTGGATTGTTCAAGGGTGTAGTTCCTGATAACTTCAAAACTGGTTGCTTTATTTTTATGGTATGTGCATCGACCACACCATCATTCACAATGTTCTTGTTTCTTTTCCAAAATTTGGATTTGTTATTGTTATTCATGTTGTTGTTGTTGTTGTTGTTGTTGTAATTATTGGAAAAGTTTGTACCCTCTTTAGAGAATTTTAACAATTCTCTTTTAACCAAGGCTTCCTCAATCTGAGACCATTTTCGATTAGTTTTTGAAAACTTAGTGGACATTATAATTGGAGCCTATATATCATTTCACTGTTTAGTGTATCAATGAAAATATCCATCTTTTCTCTCTCAGGTACATGATGAGGATACTTAGCAAACAATCCTCACCATCTTTGTAAGAAGGCAAGGAATATTTTGCCATTTTTCTATTTGGTGTGGCATAAGTCAAGCATGGTTACTTCATGCTGAATATTGTATGAGTATTGAGATACAAACTTGTCTACTAGGTCGTCAAACATCCTGATACCTGGTGGAAGTTTTGAGAACCATTCCACAGTTTGTCCACCCAAACTTCTTGGAAATAGCCTCATCAAATAGGTCTCATTGTGTGCAAAATTCCAAACTCACGATGCAAAAGTCTCTTACATGGTCTTGTGGGTCAGTTTTGTCATTGTATTTATCATATCTTGGAATCTCACAATTTGGTGGAAATGTTATCATGTTCAAGTTCTGATCAAATGGATAGGGGAAAATGTCTTCCAAGGTATATCTCCTCATTGTTCCCCTTTGCATGTCTTGTATTTGTTGTTGAAGAGCTTGGATTTGTTGAGTTAAAGCATTCAATGGATTACCATCATTGGTTCCTACCTCAGCTTCTACTTGCTTGGGTCTTTCTCTTAGTGTTATTATATCAAAATCAACAGGTAGTTTATCACCTTGACTTGCCAACATTAGAAAGTATTTTTCTAGGTCAGTTTCTATAAGCCTTTCCATGAATTTTAAGAATTTGGGTTTTTTTTTAGTTTCTTGAATCAGATCGTCGGTTATCTCCTCTACATCAGTATCATGATACCTAGCAAAAGGGTTTGCCTCCCTTTCGGTCATGATTATTTGTGGTTCCATTCCTTTTTCTTTGAGTTTTTGTTTTTGAGCTTTAGTTAGTATAGGTATACGAGTGATCTAATTGTGACTATTTGAAAGGGAGGTTTGAAAATGTTTGATGAGTTATCTTGAATGGGGAATGATTCAATAGGTGGTCTCTGTTTAAGGTAGATATGAAAATGATATTTGGCCACTTCTATTGAGAGATTGGGACAAGGTAGATCTTAGTTGAAAAGCATGAGTTTTTAAAGTTTCTTCGTTAAACTCAATTCCATGAACATGTAGATAATCATGAAAAAAGTGTAGGAATGTTCGATGTTTTAACAAGAGTTTGCAGTTTATGTAGATAAATTTTCTCTTCTCTAAGATTGCCTTTTGACTAATTTTTTCTTTCTTCAAGTGATGGTGAATGGTCATACAAGTGAATGGGATTGTTCCAAACTTTCGATCTTTGATGTGAGTGACAATATGAGATACTCAAGTCAAATAGGAAAGATCCTTCCTATTGATAGACTTGGTTAAATCTAATTTGTATCCTTTGTTTTGTGATAAAGGATGACATATCTTGATGATGAAACTTTTCTATAAATTAGAAGGATGATTGCACTCCATTTTTTTTATCTAAGTTTGGTTGAAAGGTTGTAATTGTAATAACCAACTTTCTCCTGGTTTAAACTGATGTTTCCTTATGTCAGAAAAACTCAACTTTGAAAAGGGCATCTAGAAATGTTTTTGATTTTCTAAAAAAGTTTTAAATCTTCTTTGTCTTTAGTGATGACAAGCTTATGCGCTAAAACAGGTGATGGATGTGCTTAAATAATTTAATGAATGAGCTACTCTGGATCCCCTATGCACTAAGCTGCCCTCTGAATGTGCTAAGCTTCCCTATGGATGTGCTATATTGATGTTAATTTGTTCCTTGCAGTGGTTAAAAATTATGATTTCTCGATGAACTATCGTTGGCACTTTGTGCGCTAATGTTTCACTCATATGTGCTGCTAATGATCTTATGTGCTACTCTTGTGCTCCTATGCGCTACTGTTTTGTTCAAATGCGCTAAACTGCATTTTGACTCAAAATTTTGTGTTTTTGGATTGAAAATTCTAAGTGTTTAATGGATGATCTTCTGAAACATGAATATAAAGCACAACATCAATCAATAAGACAACATGTTTTTACTTGTGTTGCCTTATAATCTAAACAATATGTGTATGTTCAAGGATCTTTTCAAATCCCATTTATTTTCATTGGTTTGTATAAACAAGGCACATCAGTCAAACTCCTATATTCTCAAGGTTTATTTATAATACCTGAGCTCACATCCTGATACTCCATCAGCTCAAACAGCCTTGTCACACCCTAGGGTGCACCCATTTTTTTGGCTTTTTTCCAGAAGTTGAACCAAAGAGAATTTCTTCTCAATTGGATCATTTTCTTGGGAGATGTATGCTGAGTGTCTTGGGGGTGGATTCTTCCCCATCCTTGCACTAAGATATTACAAATGTTTGAATAAATGACTCATCTTGGCTTCTAATTGTAAAGTTCATAATAAGGGTTTCGTTCAGTGCATAAATTATAAACTCCCTCAAGAGGCTTCCCAACCTTTAGAACAAAGGATTTACATATCTCAAGGATACTAGGGGAAGGCTATCAATGAACACCACCATTCAATGTGATTTTTATCAAAATCAACATTTGATTATAGTGGGTTGGAATACTTGGCGTTAGTCATTCCCCACTTAAGTTGTTCCCCTCTCATCATCCTTATGAGCTTTTCGGAAAGGCAAGCCTACTAATGGATTTAGCCTAATTGCAATAAATGAAAGTGAGTCTAGCATTTTGATCACCCAATTAAGGGGAGAGCATAGGCCTAATCACAAGATAAAGTAGATTGGTGTTCTTTTTATCTCATCATTGCAATGTGATTTAATGGCTATTTGGAGATGTTTCCCCAACAATCATGGTGTTCTTCTTAACCAAGATAGCAACAATTGAACTTTGAAAAAGCTTTGCAAGAAAAATAAGAACTTGAGAATTGAAAATGTGGCTTGTTCCTTTACCTTCCAAAATGAAGTGTGGTTTATCCTTTTTACCCTTTGTAACAAGAAAATGAAATTTACTTGTTCTTTTTAAGTTGCTCCAAAATATAATGAGAACTACTTACAAAAAGAAAAGTTTTTTTTGTAGTTCTTTTTGTCCTTTTACAAGAAAAGAAGGTTAAGTTATTTTTATGGGCACCAAATGAAGAGTGTGATTCTTTTAAAGTTTCTCCAAACAAAATGTGAGATTCTTTTTAACTTGCAAGAAAGAGATTTTTTTTTTTGTAGTTCTTTTTATCCTTTTGTAACAAGAAATGAAAACTTGTAACAAAAAAAGTAAAATAAAACTAATCTAACTCCTTTGAAATCTGCAATCAATGTTAGCACCTGCAAAACCCTTGAAATGTTTAGTCCAATTGTGGGCTCACAAGACTAAAAATTCTCTTTGGTGTTACAAAATTTTACTCTTTGTCTGTGATTGAAGTGCTAAAACAAAGAGTAAATGCACTAAAGTTTTTGGTCAATGCGCCAATAAAAACAATATATACACTCTAAGATGTATTCAATGCATTGTGTTGATGATTCAATATGTTGGCATTATACACTCAGATGAGAATGGTTGATGTTGTCATTGATGGCAACCAACTGGTAACAAGGTTTCACAAGTTCTACCGGCACCGACAGTCACTACAAAGTTTATTCACACTGGCATCCAGCTACACCAGTAGCAAATTATATCGACAGTCCAAGCTGACTTGGAAATAATATTGTTTATCCAAAATGTATTGTAATGTAATATTATATTTGTATGACCGACATCATATATTGTAAAGACTCATATATGTATGAGATCTTGTAGGTCATTTGAAAATATGATAGGTAATGTAAGGAAGTGGTAATATGTGATAGATTATGTTAGCAAATAATTGTATATGCATTTTGATGTATTTATCTTGAGAGTGAATAAGAAGCAGAGCAGAGCGAAGAAAGGTTTTGGCAAAGGTATCAGACAAAGCTTAAACTGGTTTTGAATTCAGCATTATAGATGCTATTTTGAAGCAGTACATTATTATTGGATTTAACCATCCAATTGTAGTCAGTGGGACTCCATTTTGTTGTTGAGCAATGAACTCTAGGCAGTTGGCCTTCCTGTATGTGCAAGCCCCTAATGTACTAAGTAATATTTATTCATATTGGTCAGTGAGTAAATATTGTGGGTCACAAATCCCACCGAGGTTTTTTCCTTACCGGGTTTCCTCACCAAAAATATTTGCGTTATGGTGTGCATTGATGCTCATTCTTTTGTTTCTCTTTACTACATTATTATTTGCTTACCAGTATATTAGTTTGGGTTGTAAAGTTGCAAATAAGTTTAAATATTTCATCCACCAGTTAGACACTGATTCACCCCCCCCCCCCCCCCTCCCCCTCTCAGTGTCTTTGGGACAAACCATGTATCTAACAATTGGTATCAGAGGCTCATCCTCTATTTATAGAAGCCTAACAACTTGAGGAAGATTCTGAAACTGGTACTGATGGAAAGTTTGAGACAACAATTGGAAGGAGCTCTTGAAGATTTTGATGCAGAAAAATTGAAGAATATCAAATTGGAAGATGAACTCAGATCTGTTTGGGAATTCATCAAAGCACTTCAAGATAACCTGGTTATAGCAAAGAATAAGAGAAAGGAATTACATGCGCAAATGCAAAACCAAGATGATGAAGAAAAGGAAACTCTCAGAGATATTGCAAAGAAATTGAGACAAGAGAACAATAACATGAGGAATGAGATGTAAGATTTAACCATGAGACTATGCAAGGATATTGAAGATAGAAAGAGGAATGAGGAATATTTGGCCAAAAGACTTAATGAAAGATCAGATGAATCTCTAAGGCTTAGTTATGAAAATGATATGCTTAAAATAAATTTGACTCACATGCAACATGACAAAGAGGAACTTGTGAGGCAAGTTAGTACTTTGGAAAGTGAGTTGGTCTCTACAAATGAATACAAAGACAAATTCAAGAAGAGTTCAGACAAGCTTGATGATATGCTAAAAAGTCAAAAACCTGATGGAGAAACAGTTGGACTTGGATTTGAACATGGAGAAAGTTCTGGAACTGCAAACAATCATGATCACAGCAAACCGGTAAGGCAACCTAATGCTTATAAATTCAATGGCAAATGTTTTAATTGCAACAAATTTGGTCATAGAGAAAATCAGTGCAGATTTAGGAATAATCAAAATACAAACTCATCCACTGGTCAATATTCCAAATGCAATAAACATGGTCATAACTCAAAAAATTGTAGAATGAATGTGAAATGTTATATTTGTGGTAGATTTTGACATCTATCTAATCAATGCAGAACTCAAACCAGTCAAGATTATGGAAAAACTATTCTAAGAAACAATGTAACCTGTTATGCATGTAACAAGATTGGGCATATTGCAAAATTTTGTAGAAGCAAGAGTGTACCGACAAACAACAAAGGATCTAATGATAAAGGAAAAGAAAAGGTAAATAAAATCAAGAAATAATTCACTAAACAATGGATCAAGAAGAGAGATCAAAGAAATGATGAATCTGTCTCTGCACCAGCAGAACAGAGTAATCCTACACCAACAGGAGATTCTTCATCTAACTAAGGAATAATCCTTAGGGGTAAGGTAACTAATTGAAGATCATGCATTTACCCTTAGTTGGTGGTAAGAAGTCATATTTCTTCTTTACCGACACATATGTTGAGTATTCACTTCACTGGTGAAGCATTTATTGTGGTTGTAAGTTAACTTTTTGGTTATAAAGCACTTGAACTTCTCATTTTGACTCACCAAGCATTCAAGCATTCGAAAAAAACAAAAGTTGAGCACCAGCATTCAAGAAGCGAAGTAACAAAGGTCTTTCAGGGCATCCAAGGTTTTCACTTGCATTCGAAAATAAAAGGTATTTATCTTACGAAATGGCTTCTTCATCCTTCGTTCATGAATTCATTGCAAACCCTACTATTGTGGAAAATATCAAGCATCCTAGACCAATCTTTAAGATCATCCCTAAGATAGATAAATTGGATGACTCCATTAGTGTATTTTCAAAAATCTCAAAAGGAGTTGTGTTTGCTAAAGACCCTAGGGCATACATTCACTGTAACATTGAATATTTAGGGTCCAAAGATTTAAAAACATGTTCATGAATGTTCTCACTGACAAACAAGGTGTAGTCAAACCGTAACACAAGGTTGTTGAAGATTTAGGGTTCATGAACATCCTTCACATGCCTAAATTTTTAGATGAGATTGTCTGTTATGTTTTTGATTAAGTAAAAACAAGTTTTAGGGGACTTGAAACCCTATTACAATTTGAAAGATAATCATTAAAGAGATGAAACAAAATAGCTGCAAACACCAGCACAAAAACCAACAACAAAGAAAAAGACAGTAAGAAGCCAACAAGAAGTTGGCTCCAAACCCAGCATTACAAATTACTTGAAAACTTTAATAGATTCCTCAACATTTTGAACCAAGAGCATCATCACCTTGGCCGCTTCCCTCAGGTCGTTGTTTTCCTCTCTCAACTGGCTATCTTTCATATTGATCTCCATCCCAGTAGTGTTTTGCCTTGTTCTGCGCCTGGGAGTCTGGTGGGTGGTGCTGGAAGTTGGAATATCATCAATAACAACCAGATTCTTTATCTAATTTTTCCTTTCCAAATGATCCACCAAAGCATTCATGTTCTGTGATGAGACTTTGACGACCTGGAGACTATGGTTCATGAAGTTTTTTAGAGCCTTCTCGGTACGATCGACCCTGGAGTTGATGTTGTCTTTATCCTCTTCAGCCTGTTCTTTCAAGGTACTTATAACATCCTCCAGGTGTTTCAAATCCCCTTTGATCAAATCCTTTTCCAACCAATCCTCTATCTCGATTTCCTCTTCAGCTTCACTAGTTTTCGTCTCATCATTCTTTTTCCCAGCGTCCTTAATCAACTTATTAATCTTGTTGCCCAACTCCCTTTGTTTACTTTGCATGTTGGTAATGTTGTCGACAACCCATTTCTGGAAGTTGAAGGTCTCCAAAGCACAGTTATGGGTGGTATTCAGGATGGTGTTCGTAGAATCCCTACCCTGTTCTGTGCCCACAGAGTTAGGATTGTCATTCTTCTTAGAATTCAAAGCCACATTCCTGCTATCTGATCCCATAGGGTTAGATTGGGGGTTTTCAGAGTTACCCCCTTCATCCTCTTCACCAATGTTCTCATCCTTTTCATACTCCATATCATTTTCAGATTCCTTACCCTTTTCCTCCTCCACATCATAGTGCACCTCTGTGTCTATATTTTCTATGTCAGCTTTCCTTTTTTTGTGGGTAGAAGCGCTAGGATGTTCCTCATCCAAATCCGAATCTTTGCCACTCTTAGAGATATGTGCATTCATAATCAGAGGGTCATCTTTGGTCACCTTAGTCTTGTCCTTCAGATGTTCATAAATGAGCAATATAAGCCCCTGATGGGCTATAGGGTAGGAGTATAGCTTTTTAGTGTGGTTAGCAAGACTCTCATTCAGAGAGGACACTAAATAAAAAGGTAGGGAAATTTTGGCCCCATGATGGAAGTGGTTCAAAATAGCAAAGTGATAGTTATAATTTTTTGTAAATCTACCATCAATAGTTAAATACTCCATTAAAACCCTTAAAATGTTTTGCCAAAAGGGCTTTACCTGCTGTGGAATGTAATAGGAAATGTTGTCTTTCTTCACAAGCTATCCCTTCTCATCCTCCGATTTTGGGAAGATTTTGAATGCTTCAGCTGCATACTTCCGATCCGTGTAAAATTTGGTGCCCTCTATTTGCAAACCCGTGACCTCGGCGACCAGGTTCTCATCAATTTGCCATATCTCCTCGAACAAGGTAACTCTGTTGTTACTCGAGCCTCTGGCAAAACCGTGAGAGACAGAATTTTTGCTTCCGTGAAGCTTTTCCATATAGTCAGTAAAGCCATATCTGTGAAGTCTTCTCTAGACTTTTCTTTTGCTCTTCCAAGTTTTGCATCCTGGGGGCTCGTTCTTGTTTAAATTACCACCCATTTTGAGCTCCAGGTAGAAATACCAGTAGCTATAATTCACAGTCCGTAGATGAAACCCCAAATGCTTGTAAATTCTGGAGTTACTAAACAGAGACTCTTTTGAAGTTTTGAAACTTATATTTATGGCCGCACAAACCCAGCAATTATGATTATAATCTTTCTCACGCATATGATCATGGAAATGATGCCAAAAAGCACTCATTAACTAGTAGTTCATTTGCCCCCAAAATCTGTCTTTGGAATTCGTTCCCCAAAAAATAATCATGATATTAACTAGACCCATTGATACGATCAAAATATAATTGCTCTTTAACCTCCCTTTTACAATGAGTTTCTCCAATATAATTAACATCATTCTCTAAATTGACCCCTTCATTAGCTAAGTGGTCCGCTACCTTATTTCCTTCTCTTAGAGTATGAGTTATGCTAACACTAACATAGTTATTTAACAAATATTTTGCACTTTTAACTAAGTTAGTAATATTCCAAGAAATAGAGCTAGTACCTTATTTCCTTGTTTGTTATGTTCTTAGCAGAGTTCACGGTGAATTTTTGTGGTTAGATTCAGTTTTCAAGATCACTAAGGAAGAAATTAAGGTTGTTACTGGTTTACCTTCTACCAACACTAGGCTTGAGAAGAAAATGAAGATACCAAACAAAGAAGTTATGAACTTAACTGGCTCAACATCAGATAACAAATCACTTAGGGTTAGTGATATAACTGATAACAATGTTAAATATGCTAGTATGGTTATTGGATACAAAGTTGCTCATACTAATAGGCTGAATTCTGTTTCAAGTTTATGCATTCATAGTGCCTATGAGATGATTATGAATAATGCTAAAATTGACATCTGTGAATGGTTGAAAGATGAATTGTTAGAAAATTTGGATAAAATTAAAGGTGATAAGAGGGGAACATTCAGATTTTGGAATTTGATTGTATGCTTAATGATATATTTCTCAAAGGAGATTCTCGGTATGACACAAGGACTTTGCCTATGATATTTCTGTTGGAAAATAGATTAAGGAGGCAATTACGTCCAACATAGGTTCAGATGGTGACAAACATGTAAAAGAATAATTCAAAGATTTTCAAGAAAAAATGAGGCAAAGGGAAAGGATTCCTCAAAGCATTGTTGACAAATATGACAAACAGATATACTTTGTGATTAAAAGAGATGAAGTATTGATGGAGGTAGTTAGACCTATAACTATCTGGATAAAAGAGATGGGTTATGAAGTGGACTCACACATCTTGGAATCTTATGCCAAGATACTCCTAGATGCTCCACTAGAACCAACATAGAAGATCTTTGGTAATGCTGAAACTATAGAGAGTGATGTTACAATGCAGAAGTAGAGGAAGAAAAGAGACAAAGTAATAAAAGATGCTTCGAAGTTTGTTGAAGTTGTTAAGAAGGGCTTGTTGAAACTTGATTTGATGAGAGGTTTTGTTGAACAAGAAAGAAAATCAGAACAACAACCGGTAGCACATATTTCTCCTGTGGCTACCTCATCCAATTCTGACAATGACAAGACTGCAAAATTCAAAAGGATGGATAGAAAGAAAAGAAAACCCTCACTAGCACCTTCTCCATCACCAAAGAAATTTAGAACACTTAGAAAGAAACAACAGGTTGTGAGAGAACCCGGTGGTCAGAAGAAGAAAGTCACACCAAAGAAGCAACTAGAACTAAAAGAACCGGATACTCTTTCACCGACAGAACTGATAAATGAAATAACTCAAGAAGGAAATCGCGGTAACGTTAATAAGTTAATCATTGTTTTAAGGATTCAGATAAGGATACCATTGAGGAGAGAATTATTTTGTATTTGGATATATATAAGAAGGTCCTTATTGAGGTTATAGATGTTCTTCTTAATGATATATACTTGAGACTCAAAGAAAAGAGAATGTCCATTATGGAGTTAGATATGAAATTGAAGGTTGAGGCACTGTTAGTGGTTCATCCTGTTAATTCTAAGAAAGAAATAGATGGTTTAATATCAAAAGCTAACAAGATTGTTTTTGTGAGTGGTCACTGACAAGTTAGTCTTATGGTTGACAAAGTAAAAGAGATTGCAGATGAAACAATGGATAAGTGAGATATATTCTTTGTTGAGAAGGAGAAAAGAGAAGAGAAAGACAGACAAAAAGTTGATTAATCATTTACTAAACTATATCAAAAAGTAGATAATGGTAAGAGTAAGGTTGGAAGTGTACCTCACATCACAGTGAAGGACAACTTACCACCACTAGCACAGGACACCCCACGGGCAGTAGTAGAGGCACCAACAAAAATGCAAAATGAGCCTGAAGAAGAGAAGTCAAAGGAAGTGAAAGAAGATGACATTGATCCTGAGTCATACATTCTATTAACAATGAATGTTGACACTAAGGACATCAATATTGTATTGGATAAGGATATTGTAGAGGAAAAGAAATCGTAAGCTATAAATATTGAGAAACACAAATCACCGGTCAAGACTATTGACACTCAGTAGAAAAGGAACCAGAATAGACACAATCAGAACCAGTAGAGAATAAGAATGAGAATAAGAGTGAAAATAAGGAAGAGAAAGTGGATAAAGAAGAGGTTAAGGTAACTGAACAGGTATCTAGAGAAGAGAAGAAAATTATTACAGAACCTAACACTCCTCCCAGTACTTCTACTGTGGATTACAGACCAAAAAATGTTACTGATGTATTATTAGATTCCATAAAGAAGATAACAAAATGGAATGCCTTAGCATTTAAGGCTATTGATGATTCTTTACCAATTTTGTACATGATTGCACCGGCGTGCAAGGTTGATCACATTGTTGGGTCTATAGGTAAATTGGACACATTGTCCAAATTCATTTCTTCTAACATTCAAACTGTAGATAAGATAAATGAGGAGACCATTTAGGAAAGAGTTAATAGGGAGAAGGATGAATTCTTTGACAAAACAATAAAGGATTTTATAGGACAAATTGATTCATTGTTACCGACACTAAATTCCACCATTCTGGAATACAAGGAATTGTACAGGGAAGCCTGCAAACCTCACCATCTAACAAAAGATATTGATGAACAAATAAAGAAAACATAGAAAGAGATTGATGACATTGCTGACAATATGATTGGTTCTTCAGAACTCACATCATTTTTGGATCAAGAGATGGTTATTTATGAAGAAAAGATTGAGAAATTGGAAAGAGAGAAAGCAAGGTTGAAGATGAAAACCTGAGAGTTAAAGAACAAACTTGGTCCTAGATTGGATAATTTGTTAACACACCGGAATGAGCTATCTAAGGCAACTATTCAAGAGGAAAGATCACTAGAGAAACAAATGCATTATCTCACTGGGATGATCCGACAGATAGAGATAGTAATTTCCAACAGTACAAAGTTTTTGCAAGGTCTTAACTTGGTTTTGGCAGACATTTTTCAGATTGTACATAACCGGCTACAGGTTTCTAAGTAATTTTTGTATTTTTGATACTTTTTGACATCCTTTGTCATTGATGTCAAAGGAGGGGTGGTGTAATGAGAAAAATATATAGAAGGAATCATTTGCTCAGGGGGAGCACTCTCACTTTTCGGACTTCAAATTTTGGATATCAGTTTTAATTTTTCTCATGAGTGTTACCATCAATGCCAAAGGGGGAGATTGTTGGTATTATACACTCAGATGAGAATGGTTGATTTTGTCATTGATGGCAACCAACTAGTAACAAGGTTTCATAGGTTCTACTGGAAATAGACTTCACCTACTAGCACCGACAGTCACTACAAGGTTTATTCACATTGGCATCCAATTACACCAGCAACATATTATACCGATAGTCCAAGCCGACTTGGAAATGATATTGTTTATGCGAAATGTATTGTAATGTAATATTATATTTGTATGGTTGACATCATGTATTGTAAATGATGAATAATGATGAACAAAAAATACACTAATCGGTACTAAGAGGGGGGGTGAAATAGTACAGACAAAAACTTTCTCAACAACTTATCAAGTTAAAACAATACCAACTGGTTGTCTTCATCACTGAACTTAACCATGGCAATACCAGTTAAACACAGTAAGATTTCAGGCAACATAAACTGATAAGTTTGATCACTTCAAATACATTCAATACTTGATAACAACTTCACCCATAAACATATACATGTGGTATACTAGTAATACCATAACCTATTAGCTTTGCATGCATAATCACTCAAACACAGAATAATTAATCATCACATGAAAAATGCACAACTCATGAGACATAGATTTTTCACGTGGAAAACCAAATAGGAAAAACCATGGTGGGGATGAATACCCACAAGCTTTCTCTATTAGGAGCCTAGTTTGGTTAAAGACTTTACAATAAGGTTCTATTAGGAACCGATCCTGTTAAAGATCACCCGGTTAAGGGATGGCTATATACCCTGTTAAAGGTTACCTCACTAGAGGATTTGAAGAACTCAATGATCTTGAGTCACCTGGTTAAAGGATTTACAATAAGCCTATTAAAGCTACCCGATAAAGGGATTTTCCAACTATTGAAATGGTTAGAAGACAATAGGTAAAACTCTGATCTGATAACAACACTACATGCCAAGGGAGATCATTTTCATTTCCTCTCTTTTGCAATCATACTCTACAGTTTTCCTCTTATTGGTTTGGCAAGTATCTCATCACTTGAATACACACACAACATTTGCCAACAATAGACAATAACAAACATCATTGACCTTATAGACAAAAATTAGGTCGATAGCATAAACCCTAAACCCTAAGCATTTAGGTTTACAATATAGGTAGTCCAATCCTGACCATCCAAAAACTTTACATAGAGCAATATAATCTCAAATAGATCACAAGACAATCTACCTCATTCATTCTTCACCACATATGGAAATCAGTAACCCATCATGCTCGCTTCTCATACCGCTAAGAAGAATGATCATTCCCGAGGTAGACGTTTAATGCAATCGATCTTCACATGCAAGATCCTCAAGGAAATCCTTCACACGCACAAAACTAATGTAGCACCTCGATCTCATCCTCATTTCTTAGCTAACTCATCACAGGATGTCTTTGGTTGCATCACACAAGTTGGATTGCCAAACCGGAAACCCTAGAGCTGAGACTACCAATCGGTACTCACACTTAGTGAAACCCCGACACCGGTTCACTACATATCTTCAAATCGATTCACTGTCTTCTTCCAATCTGCATACCGGTTCACTTTCACTTATTGACATTAATGACAACATACATTATCATCATATCATCATGTCGGTTCATCATATGCCAACAATATCCAACAGTAAAGACTCATATATGTATGAGATCTTGTAGGTCAATTGAACATATGATAGGTAATGTAAGGAAGCGGTAATATGTGATAGGTTATGTTAGCGAATAATTGTAAATGCATTTTGATGTATTTATCTTGAGAGTGAATAAGAAGCAGAGTAGAGTGAAGCAAGGTTTTGGTAGAGGTATCAGACAAAGCTTAAACCAGTACTGAATCCAGCATTGCAGATGCTATTTTGAAGTAGTACATTGTTATTTGATTTAACCATCCAATTGTAGTCAGTGGGACTCCATTTTGTTGTTGATCAGTGAGCTCTAGGCAGTTGGCCTTCCTGCATGTGCAGGCCCCTATTGCACTAAGTAATATTTATTCATATTGGCCAGTGAGTAAATATTGTGGGTCACAAATCCCACTGAAGTTTTTCCCTTACCGGGTTTCCTCGCCAAAAATATCTATGTTATGGTGTGCATTGATGCTCATTGTTTTGTTTCTCTTTACTGCATTATTATTTGCTTATTGGTATATTAGTTTGGGTTGTAAAGTTGCAAATAAGTTTAAATCTTTCATCCACTGGTTAAACATTGATTCACCCCCCCCCCCTCTCAGTGTCTTTGGGACTAACCAAGTATCTAACACAATATGCCAAAAGAAGGTAATACAAAGGATAGAAGATGCGTTGGAGGTGTTTCTGTATGCACTACTCTGGACCTCCTGTTGAAATGTGGTGACTGATCAGCAAAGTACTATACACTCAGCACATATCCTCACCGAGGTCCAGTGCCGGGGTGGGCCTCGAGTAGGGGTTTGGGGGCAGTAGCCCATGAGAAAAGCAGGGGTTCGGGGGCGGCAGCCCCTAGAAATTTTTTTTTGCCATTTTTTCGTTGATGAAAACTGACATTGTAATAAAACCCTAAAAAGGATGACTTTGTTTGTTGCCCTAAAAACGCATGTTATAAGCGGCTGGGATGCTTAAGGCATTGTAAGGTTGATGTACTATTTTTGCTGGATAATAAGAAAGATTGGACGACTGTGTATGGTGGACGTAACCCATTCTGGGTGAACCACGTTAAATCTCTATGTTATATGTGTCCTATTTTATTTCTTTATATTTTGTATTTAAATCTACATATAATTGTTAGTTCATATTTGTTTCGGATCTGCTTGAAACCCTAACAATTGGTATCAGAGTGAGGTTTTTTGTAAATTGGCAGGACTTTCATATTTGAGTGGGAGCAATGGAGGATTCCAAATTCAAGGTCGAAAAGTTTAACGGCTAGAATTATCAGTTATGGAAAATGCAGATGGAGGATTACCTGTATCAAAAGGATTTGTGGCAGCCATTGGAAGGAAAGGCAAAGAAAGCGACCACAATGTCTGATTAAGAGTGGGACATTTTAGATAGAAAGGCACTGGGATCCATTCGATTGTGCCTTGCACTGTCTGTAGCATTCAATATAACAGAAGCAAAAATGGCTGTAGATTTGATGGCAACATTGGCTAAGTTGTATGAGAAACCCTCGGCTTCGAATAAGGTATTTCTTATGAAGCGTTTGTTTAATTTGAAAATGAGTGCGGGAGGATCTGTAGCGGAGCACTTAAATGAATTTAATACAATTACCAGTCAATTGTCTTCGGTAAAAATTACCTTTGCAAAAGAGGTTAGGGCTCTCTTGATATTATGTTCTTTGCCAGAAAGATGGAATAGCTTGGTTATGGCTGTAAGTAACTTTGTCTCTGGTAAAAATACTTTGGTATTTGATGATATTGTTGGTGTTATCCTAAGTGAGGAAATGTGAAGGAAAAGCACAGGTGAGACTCCAACATCATCGGGTAGTGTTTTGAATGTGGAGAACAAAGGAAGATCAAAAGAAAGAGGAAAAGGCCCCGGGAATGAGAAGTCACGAGGGAAGTCAAAGAAAGGACGCTCTCAATCTAGAGGAAAGAAAGATTGTTGGTACTACAGAAAGCCTGGTCATCTAAAGAAAGATTGTTGGTCTCGAAAAAACAAAGAAGGAGACAAAAATGAAAATGACAGTAAGGAAGCTAATATTGCAAGTAATACTTTACAAGATGCTTTAATCTTATGTTTGTATAATGTTAATGATTCTAGGGCTTCATTTCATGCTACACCCCATAGAAAATATTTTCTAGATTATGTATAAGGTGATTTTGGACAGGTATATTTGGGTGATGATGAGTCCTATCAAATTTTTGGAAAAGGAAAGATAAAGATCAAGTTGCAGAATGGTAATGACTGGTTTCTGCAAGAGGTAAGACATGTTCCTAATTTAAGAAGAAATTTCATTTCTGCAGGACAACTAGGTAGTGAAGGTTGCATAGTTACCTTCTTAGACAGTATGTGGAAGGTCACTAAAGGATCATTAGTAGTAGCTAAAGGTGCGAAGGTAGACACATTATATCTGTGTACTAGTAACACTTACTCCACCTTAGCTGCTACAGATAAAGTTACTGCAGGGACAACAACAATAAATGTTGCAAGAACATATTCGATAATGTGGCACCATAGGCTTGGGCACATGAGTGAGAAAGGGATGAAAACCCTTCACTCCAAAAATCTATTGCCAGGACTAAAGAAGATTGATTTAGAGTTCTGTGAAAACTGTGTTTATGGTAAACAGAAAAGAGTCAGATTTCTCAAGGTTGGGAAAGAGAAGAAGAGTGAGAAGTTAGAGCTTGTACATTTAGATGTATGGGGACCAGCTCAGGTATCATCTCTTTGTGGCTCTTGTTATTATGTTATTTTTATTGATGACTCAACAAGAAAAACATGGGTATATTTCCTAAAACAAAAATCAGATGTTTTTGAAACTTTTAAGAAATGGAAAGCTTTGGTTGAGAATGAGACAAGAAAAAAGTTGAAGTGTCTCAGATTGGATAATGGAGGTGAGTATTGCAGCAAAGCATTTAAAGATTACTGCTCCTTAAATGAGATTCAAAAGTGGAAGATAGTTCCAGGAACTCCATAGGAAAATGGTGTGTCAGAGAGAATGAATAGGACTATCATGGAACGCGCGAGGAGCATGAGATTACATGCGGGATTGCCCTTACATTTTTGGGCAGATGTTGTACATACTGCTGTCTATTTGATAAATAGAGGACCTTCAACCCCTTTGGATGGTGGTATTCCAGAGGAGGCATGGACTGGTAAAAAGGTAAATTATTCTTTTCTAAAAAATTTTGGTTGTGAAGCTTTTGTCCATGTTGATAAAGAAAATAGAACCAAGCTTGATGCTAAATCTCAGAAATGTACCTTCATTGGATATGGGATAGATGAATATGGCTATCGGTTATGGGCTTTTGAAAATAAGAAAATAATTAGAAGTAGAGATGTTATATTCAATGAGAATGTTATATATAAAGAACAGATGCAGGAAAAGAAGCATGAACAAGACAAACAAGAATATGTGGTGTTGGATGAGATTCCTGAAAATGAAATGCCACAAGTACCTGACGCTTAGCAACAACAAATTGTCCCACAAACTCCTGCAAGTGTTAGACGTTCTACGAGGACAAGTAGACCCCCTGAAAGATTTTCTCCTCCTTTGTATTCTATTTTATTAGTGGATTCTAGTGAAGCAAAAGAATATGAAGAAGCAATGCAAGTAGATGCCAAACAACAATGGGAGCTAGGCATGAAAGAGGAGATGGACTCCTTGATGAAAAATAAGACTTGGGACTTAGTCCCTTTACCTGCAGAAAAAAGAGCCTTGCCTAACAAATGGGTTTATTGGCTTAAGGAGGAGGAAGGAGGTCAGAAAAGATATAAGGCTAGACTTGTGGTAAAAGGTTTTGCACAGAAAAAGGGTATAGATTATGATGAAATATTTTCTCCAGTTGTAAAAATGACTTCAATTAGAATTGTACTTAGTCTTGTGGTTGTAGATGATTTACATCTTGAACAATTAGATGTCAAAATAGCTTTTCTCCATGGAGATTTGGAGGAGGAAATTTACATGTTGCAACCACAGGGATATGAGGTCAAAGGTAAGGAGAACTTGGTGTGCATGTTGAAGAAAAGTTTGTATGGCCTAAAGAAAGCACCCCGACAATGGTATTTAAAATTTGATAGTTTCATGGCTGAACACGGTTATCATAGATGTCATTCTGATAATTGTGTATATTTTAAGAGATTTGATAATGGTAGTTATATTATCTTGTTGCTTTATGTTGATGACATGCTTGTTGCTGGGTCTAACATGCAACATATAAATGATCTTAAATAGAAATTAGCCAAGTCATTTGCTATGAAGGATTTAGGTGCAGCTAAGCAAATTCTCGGTATGAGGATTACACGGGATAGGAAAAATAGAACCTTGAATTTGTCCCAAAGTGAGTATATAAAGAAGGTATTGAAAAGATTTAACATGCAGGATGCAAAAGTAGTTAGTACACCTTTGGCTAGTCATTTCAAATTGACTAAGAAGATGTGCCCAAAGGCATAGGAAGAGGTTAATAAAATGTCTAACATCTTGTATTCATCAGCTGTTGGCAGTCTGATGTATGCAATGGTATGCACAAGGCCAGATATTGCACATGCAGTAGGAGTTGTGAGCAGGTTTATGAGTAATCCGGGTATGGAACATTGGAATGCTGTGAAATGGATTCTTCGGTATTTGAAAGGAACTACTACGAAGGCATTATGTTTCAAAGGATCTAATGCTGCTCTAAGTGGATTTGTTAACTCTGATCTGGTGGGTGATATTGATTCATGGAGGAGTACTACAGGGTATGTTTTTACTATAGGGGGAACTGCAGTCAGTTGGATTTCTAGGCTGCAAAAGGTTGTTGCACTTTCAACCACTGAAGTTGAGTATGTTTCTGCTATAGAAGCCAGCAAGGAGATGATTTGGTTGCAATATTTTCTGGAGGAATTGGGTCAGACACAAGAGGATAGCCCATTGTATACTAATAGAAAGAGTGTCATTCATCTTGTGAAGAACTCTGCTTTTCATTCAAGGACAAAGCACATTTAGCTTAAGTACCACACTGTTTTGGAGGAGGGTCAGTTATGGCTTGAGAAGATTCACACAAGTGAGAATCCTGTC
Source organism: Cryptomeria japonica (assembly GCF_030272615.1). Classification (NCBI taxonomy): domain Eukaryota; kingdom Viridiplantae; phylum Streptophyta; class Pinopsida; order Cupressales; family Cupressaceae; genus Cryptomeria; species Cryptomeria japonica. Next base: position 478,668,435 of record NC_081415.1, on the reverse strand, counting down.
GATATGTTCACGAAGACAGTTCCACAGGAGAAGCTGATTTCTTCATCAATTTCTATTGGTCTTCTTGATTGATAATTGTGGAATTTATACCAGTCGAGTCCTAGTGTTTTATCCAGCGGATGTTGCATGTACAGTGGTGTCGTGTAGTATTAGTCTCCAAGTGGGAGATTGTTCGGTGCGGAGCCTGATCAATCTCCAAGTGGGAGATTGTTGAAATGTGGTGACTGATCAGCAAAGCACTATACACTCAGCATGTATCCTCACCGAGGTCCGGGGCTGGGTTGGGCCCCGGGCAGGGGTTCGGAGGTGATAGCCCCCGAGAAAAGCGGGGGTTCGGGGGCGAGAGCCCCCAAGAATTTTTTTTTTTGCCGTTTTTCATTGATGAAAACTGACATTGTAATAAAACCCTAAAAAGGCTGACTTTGTTTGTTGCCCTAAATACACATATTATAAGCGGCTGGGATGCTTAAGGCATCGTAAGACTGATGTACTATTTTTGCTGGATAATAAGAAAGATTGGACGACTATGTATGGTGGACGTAACCCATTCTAGGTGAACCACGTTAAATCTCTGTGTTATCTGTGTCATGTTTTATTTCTTTATCTTTTGTATTTAAATCTGCATATAATTGTTAGTTCATATTTTCTTCGGATCTGCTTGAAACCCTAACACCTCCAATGTACTTCTCTAGACCTCCAATGCGCTATTTCAGAAGTCAAATGCACTAAAAGGTGCATTGAAAGCTATATTGTTCGAATCCTATGCGCTATTCTGGTACTCTATTGAAACCTTGTACTTGAACCTCCTCACAAATTGTTAGAAATATTGGGGGTAGGCCCCATGATGGGTGCAAAAAATGTTTGCACAGAAGTGTGACTATCAAATAATAAAAAATGTTTAGTGACACATCAATAGAACATTATATATCAAAGGATAAATTTAACCAACAAGATAAACAAATTACCCTTTTAAAAGAGTTCCATTTTTTCTCTATCTCCAAGGATTCTTCAGGTCATGGTTTTGCTCTAAGATCATTTAGTAGTTGACCTTTCGAATGAAAACTCAAAGAACAAGTGTTATGATGAAATGATCTATATTCTTATGCAACTAAGATCTATGATGCTATATCAAAAGCTTTCTATAATGCAGATTTTATGCTATGATAATAAAACTATCATGCTATGATAATGATATTATAATCTAAATGCTTCTAAAATGCACTAGTGAGAGAGACTTGTGTAGCACAATGTATATATCTTGATAATAGAATAACCTTGATCATGTGTAGCCTTGATAAGAAGAGAACAATGCATGTATCACCTTGATAATGAGAGCATGAGCCCTATTTATAGAAGAAAGAGGCAATTGGATGGCTAAGATTGAATTGACTTAACAAGGGCTAGGATTAGATGAGAGAGGCATGATCCTTAATCCATGTGATACTTTCAAACCAATCACATGTTGACAAGTTTCGTCATGAGGAGGCTTGAGAGGAGAGATAAGAGGCATTAAATGCTTGAGGATACATGATGGTTACCCTAGGGGGTTTGGTTAGGGTTAGGTTAGTGGATAAATATTTTATCCAAGGGATAAATTCTTGTGCAAGGGTTAAAGGATAATCGTGGTCAAAGCAATGAATGCTTGAAAAGACTTGAGGGTTAAATGGATGGTTAAGTTAGAGGAAAATTATCTAACCAAGGGTCAAAAGTGGGTTAGTTAGATTAAAGCCTTTAAGGCTTATAAAGACTTTGGAGGTTAACTTGTAGAAGGGAGAAAGATTTTAATGCTTTTGAGAAGTGACCCTTTTAGTTTAGGAATGTGCAAGTGTTTTAGAAGAGGATTGGGCTAATTTAGAAGGGATAAGAAGAATATAGAAGAAGGGTTAGTGTGCAAGTGTGTTTTGTAGGAGGATGCAAGTGGAATGAATAAATAGGGATTTTTAAATAAATATAAATTTATTTAAATGTGAGGGGATGATTTAATTAAATGTGAAAGAGGGGATTTAATTAAATGGGAAAGGGGAAATTAATTAAAAAAATATGATTTATTTATTTAATTAATTGTTTGATCTTGGTTAGGTGAATTAAATCAAATATATTGAATAATTTATTTAATTAATAGAATAAGGGGAAAGATTAATTAAATGTGAATTTAATTAATAGGTAGATGAATAATAATTAAACAAATATAAAATCCATTTAATTAAGCAGGCAGAAATAGGTGTCTACAGGAATTATTTTTATTTTTTCTTTAATTTTTATTAATGTTTAGTTTATGTTGGAGGTAGGAATATTAATGTATGTGATTGAATTTGCTAATTGGTAAGAAACAAATTAATGAAATTGTATAGTTAAAATATTTTACTTAGATTTTGTAATGTAGACTTTTTGTCAAATCTATCTCAAATCACAAAATCACTTTATCTCTCATTCTATTGGATAATAGTTATGAATAGTTTTATTTTTTTATGCAATTCGTTAGAGTGTCAATATGATAGAATAAAAAAGTCACATCAATGATTCTAGCAATAGTAAAACTTTTTTCCTTCACTTATTCTTCAATGCACCTCTTCAATCTAATGAGAGACCTCTTTTTCATAGGCTTGTGACTTTTTTGTATTTTATTGTATGCTTGTAATCAATACAAATATTATTTTTTACTAGAGATTGGACTTTGACACCTTAACTATTTTAATAAGAGGTGTGAATTTCATAAAGCCTATTATTTTGGATTTGTTATGCTATGTATATTTTTAATATAACACATTAAATGGAAAGTTCTATAACGTTCAAAATTGGTTATTATAAAAAAAAAAATTATACAATCATACGCATGTACTTTAAACTAAATTTGAAGAACGTTCAAACTTTCAAGTCCAATAATATTAATTTTGGCATACACAAGTATTTTCAAATATGTAATGTTCTAGAAAATCTCATTTGATATGGAGAATCTATGAAAAGATTTTCCCAAATGTTTGTGCCTATCAATCAATTTCTTCCTGTGCATATTGTAGACTTATCATTGATTGAATATTGTTAAAATTAATACTTATGTGATCTTCAAAATGCATGATGTACCTAGAGACATCAAGTGTAAATTATGATAGCAAACCTTTAAAACATTATCTTTTGTGAGATTTTTTTGTTAGAAGATAGTGGCCTTCATTTGAGGTTCAATATATGCTATTGAAAAACTAATCTTTAGTGAGTCCTGCTATTACAACATTTTTAATGTCAATAAAGTATGCCTTTACCATTTTTATAATAGATGTATTTGCTCTCTTATAGATTTAATTTATTTAATCTATCATTTTTATTTAAATAATTAATATCATAAAAACTATCTTCACCTACATAAAGATTATGTTTAAATATTAGACAGTTAATTTAAGCATTTTTCTCTTACAGTAATTTTTAAAGTCTACTTATAAGCATCTAAATCATATTTCTCTTATCACAAACATTAAAATTTTAAGTAACATTGGAGAGACTAAAATTCATATATTCAAGAAAAAAGGTCAAATACATGCCTCAAACCAACTTGGAAAAATTATGCAAACCCTCATTTTGGAGGTACATTTTTCTGTTTATATTGTAGAAGATTTGAACTCAATACCATGTAGGTGCCTACAACATTGACTTGGCCATAAACATTTTTCTTCACCCTATTATTTTCTAAACTACCAGCCTAGTTACACCTAACTCCAAGGGTCACTCTAGTCTATCTAGAGAAATTTTACTAGTAAGCTCCACAAAAAAGATGCATGCAATTTATACCAGCTTAAAGGATAAACACTAGGAAGTGCTAGAACATAAAGTCCATTTAGAAGGGTTCTCGATCTCAATTTCTCTACCCATATATTCTAATAGGTTTCAATCTTTTCCTCCATTGTAGAAGCTTCAAAATCTTCTTCTCTAGCCTCATGAATGGTTATATTTATACTACCAGTCTAGGGACATTTGTGACCTTATTGGTAACTACACAATAGGGCTGCCATAGTGGTTTTATTAGCAACAAAATTCATGACTATTCTTATAGGTTGGGCAGGGGGAATGAGACATAAGCCATTCATCTATACACTGTCTATGGAAAGAATATTTACATTCTAACCAGTCTAAAAAAAATTCCCTATCTACAAACATTTGGGGTGGTCCAATTCCAAATGATATAGTGGCTCTATCTATGGTAGGTAATGTCTAAACATCTACATAATTTAATCCCCTATCAACTTAGTGCCTAACGTGGTAATTTCATTGCTTCTTTGGGCCTAGACTATGAAGAGTTGACTAGAGTGAAATGAGCAATGGATGATTTAGTTGATGCCCATGGCACAAACTAGAGCACACATTAAAGCTTATAATATTACCACTAAATTTTAGTTGAAAGAATCCACATCTTGTTGTAGTTGAATCTATGTCTTCTGATAAACTTCTTGTAGTGGATTGGAAAAATTTAGAGTCTAGATTTTCAAACATTGGAGCCTATTAAATTATCTTCTTTTAATGACAACTGTAGTGCCCTCTCTCTTTTGGCTTGTCAGACCTTATGGTTTTGAGTTTTTTGTGTGGTTTCAACCCTTTTGGTGTTGGTCAATTTTGTTTTGGATGTGATGTTTGTCTATGTTCCCTAGATTCATATGTGACATTTATACTCTATGCTATGTGGATTGTTAGAACAATGATGATTTTCATACTATTGATCATGATATGATTATTTGGTGTTATCTATGCTCTGATAGTTAGATGATCATTGAGATGGATTCTATATGTGATGTTAGGATTTAATCTTTATGCTTATTGATGAGTATTTATTTTGATCATACACTACATCTTATCTTTGATGTGCTTGGGTGAAGGGGAAAAGCGTCACACTGCTCTTTATGGGCAAGCTACGTCGCTTCCATTCCCTTTTCACAGTGTGTTATTATGTGGTTTATATGCACATGTTTGATGGTTTGCTTATGTAGTTGTAGGTACCAAGCATCGACTCCACCTCAATCTTCAAGTCTGAGCGTGTTCTCCAACCCAATGGTAAAATGGAAATTGGAGATATCAGTCAGACCCTAGACATAACCTTCATGTCAGGTATCCTTGTGGTCTTAGTTAGTTGTGTATTTTCCATTCATGCCCTTGTGTCTTCGTGCTATGTTAGTTGCAGTGTCATCTTAGAGTTTGATTAGTGTTAATTAAAGATTTTTGTGAAATAGATTAATTTTGAAAACAAATAATACTTGTATATTTTTTATTAATTATTTAATTGATAGATACAAATTGTGCAAAATTAAAATTAATTAAATTAAATTAAACCTTTAACTTGGTATTTTATTGTGCTCAAAGAAATTAATTATTTGATATATTTTTGGCACTCATTAAATAATCTATTATATCTTTAAATATATATATAAATATATATATATATATATATATATATATATATATATATATATATATATATATATATATATATATATATATATATAGTAGTATAATTTTAATTATTCTGATTTTTTGTATTGTGTCTGGGGAGTTATGAATAATTAATATATTGGTTAATGGAAAAAGAAAACTCTCACATGCATTGGGAGCTACTTTTGAAAAATTATTTGATACATCTTATTGAGGGGATATAGAGAGAAGCTCTTCCCATGAAGAAAATTTGGGGAAGCTCTGTGCATGAGAAATCTTTCTGTTTTTTTTTTGGGGGGGGGGGGGAAATGCAATGGAGTAGGTTTTGAATTTTTTTACAAAATTGGGGAAAGGGGATTGAAATTATTTGTTGAAGCATTTGGATTTGGTTTGTCTGGCTTTGCGGGCATGACAACCGAGGATCTTCTTGGGGATTTTTGTGTGTGATTTCCAAACAACGTTCTTGAGATAGGAACCACACCTTGCATGTAAAATTTATTTTCATGTTGAAGGAATCTTTGGGGTTTCAGATTTTAGATTGATGAAATTTGGGGGTTTATTGGAAGTTTTCTATCTGGACTTTGTTTAGATTAAATTTCTAGTTGATCTGATTTTAAAAGAAATTTAAACAAAATTGGGGGCTTGTATTTATATTTGATCTGGAAAAATATTGTTCAAGATTCTGGGCTAAATTTATGATTTATTGTGAGACCTAGAAATTATTTCGAATTTAGATTAAATTTAAGGTGTTATTGTGTATTGGGAATTTATGTCAATATGTATTAATGTTCTTGTTTTTACATATACATATACATATACATATACATGTATATACATATGTATATATATATGTATATATGTATATACATATACATATATATATATATACATATGTATATACATGTATATGTATATGTATGTATATGTATATGTACACACACATATATATATATGTATATGTGTAAATATATATGTATATATATATGTATATGTATATGTATATATGTATATGTATATATATATGTATATGTATATATATATGTATAAATACATATATACATACATATATATGCATACATACATACATACATATATCTATATATATGTATATATATGTGTGTATGTATACATATATAGACATATACATATACATGTATATGTATGTGTATATATGTGTATATGGATATATATGTATATATGTATATGTATATGTGTGTGTATATATATATATATATGTATATATGTATATATGTATATGTATATATGTATACATATATACATATACATATATACATATATACATATATATATATATATATCTATATATATATATACATATATATATGTATACATATATATGTATACATATATATATATATACATATATATGTATACATATATACATATACATATATATGTATACATATATATATACATATATATGTATATATTGTTAATACCATACTATTTTAAAAAAAATTAATATTTCTGGCTCTATGCATTTTTCTTGTCTCTGCGAATTTGTTGGGCCCACGACTGTGGGGAACACCTCTCATAGTCGTGGGAGTTCCCACGACTATGGAAAGTATCTCCCACAATCGTGGGCCCCCATGACTGTGGGGACTCACCCACAACCGTGGGTGAAACCGCCAAAGCTTCCCTCATTGCCTTTGTCATGTTTGATACTTCAGTCGAATTAAAATATATGTGCAGTGTGATGTTTGTTTGATTATTGGTCATTTGATAGTATTTAATAATAATAAAACAATAAATATAAATATTTTCAAATGACCAGTAATCGAACAAACATCGCATTGCACACACACACATATCTTTGACTGTGTAGAAATATATTTGAGTCAGTTTTCAGATTGGGTAGTTAATTTTTGTAATTATATATATAAACAATTTGTGCTTATAATTTCTTAAGGATTGGATAATTCTTCATTTAATTAGTTGTTAATTAGATTGTGTTAACAAAATTATTCAAGGAAGCCTCATCTTCTTAATGTTGGCAATTTGGAGGAATTGAATATGTGTTGCATTGATGTTTGTCATTGATGTCAACACTAGCTTGTTTGGCTGTCTATCGGGTTCCAGTAGAGTGGTTGGATTGTGATGTTGATCTGGAGATCATCTCCGGTATTCTCCAGTGTGTTCCGCTTGGTGTAATTGGTTTAGTTCGGTTATTCACATGTGTGTCCTTGTATCAATATGTTTCTTCCTTTCATCTCTTGGGTCTGACTGATACCTCCTAGAACGGGGGGTGGACCTGATGGTACCACATGGTTGGGTGGAGTGTTATTCACACCCATTGGGTTTTGGTTTGAATTACATCCTAATCGTGGTGGCTCAAGAGGAGATTGAAGACCTACATAATATTTCATATTTTGTACTCTCTTAATTATTGTACTCATGGAGATATATCCTCATGGATACCTTGTACTGTAAACAATGACCATATGTATATTCTCATGGCTATGTATTATGAACCATGTACCTTGTGAAGGATAGTGAAATCTTATTTGTAAAAGTTTCTTTTATTCATGTATGTTTGGTTGTGTTATTTTGAGTATCATCATTGTGGGGCCCTAAGGACTCTTGTTAGAAATTATATGTCCATTTTATCTCTGTATTGTATCACCATGATACTCATTGCATTTCTATGGTTTGATTCATTTCTATTTTATTTATTTTTTTAAATTATTCGCATTTTCATTATTTTATTTGTTTGGTCCTCTGGGCCTCATAGCAAGGCATGACAACAATACCATTAAGGGTAATTAAATCTCCATTTTGAATCATAGAAATCATAACATATGCATCTCAAAATATACAACATTACTTTAATGCAAACATGATATTTGTGCATAAGGTCTCTTAGACCTTCAACAAAACCAATAACATATGAATAAATACATAAATTCCTCACAAAGATCTTGTCACAACACCATACGTGCATCACAATGTAGACAATAATATTAATTTGCATACAAAGGAATACCATTGATGTAAATGTGTGGGTGATTTAAGCATATGATAGAAAATCCAACTCATTTGGAAAATATGTCAATCGATGCATAATCAATAATCACATTAATTAACATTTATAAAAATGGTGAAGTTGAAATAACTATAATAACTATAAGAAACATTCACAAACATGACTTATGCATCTCATTATACATAGTATAAAATATAATGTGGATACTACTCAACTCAAGGTATGGTTAGGGTTGAGTTAGTGAGTTAGGGGGTATGGTGCAAGAGTTAAAGGGATAACCATAGTCAAAGCAATGAATGCTTAAAGAGACCCGTGACTTAAAAGGATGGTTAAGTTAGAGGAAAGTCTCTAACCCAGGGTAGAAGGTGAATTAACCATTAATGGTTATGAAGACTTTGGAGGTTAACTTGTTGAAGACATAAAGCCTTTAATGGTTTATGAAGATTTTGGAGGTTTTTGAGAAGTGACCATTTTCTTAAGGAATGTGCGAATATTTAAGGGGTAATTAGGCAAATAGGAAGTGATTAGAAGAATCTAGAAGGGGTTTAGGCATGCAAGTAGATTTTGTAGGAGAATGCAAGTGGGAGGATTTTTAGGATTTAATTATGCGAACATTATATCTATAATTCCATGACTAATATTGAATAATTACATTAGAATGAACTAAATTAAGGTCTTTAAATATTATGAGGTATCTTTGAGAAATTCATTTTTTATGATGGTAAATTTATAAAGGCTCAACACTCAGTGACTATTATTGGATTTGTGGATTTTAATTAGGCTGAGGAGGTTGGTAGAAGAGAGATCCCATAGGAGAATGGACAAAGGTAGAGTACATGAAAACTACTCATTCTTGCAAGGAATATATTTGGGTTAAATGATTATTTTTAGATTTGGGGCTAAGTCCATGAGCTATTATAATTCTTTGTGGCATTAAAAATGCCATGTGTTTAAGAAAGAACCTAATCTTTCATGTGAGAAAAGACATATTATTGTCCATTAATATTTTATTCATGAAATGCTGGAGAATGGGAGGATGACATTGGAGAAACAAATGCTTGATATAATTTTGTAGATGCGTTGATGAAGCCAATGTGGATTGAAAATTTTAGATGGTTCTATGATTTTATGGGCCTCTTAGTCCCTAGCCTTTAGTTTAAAATCGTTGGTACTTTCTTTTCACTTGCAAGGTTTTTGAAAAGTGGGGGAATGTTAGCAAAGGTGCCTCAAACATTCTTCTAATGTTGAGTGTATGAAGAATATAGTTTTCAAACTATAAAACACAAAAACATAATTTATGGGTTATAAACTTTATTTTTTAGTAAAATACAATATTGGGTTGTCCAATATCCCTTCCAAGGTTATCATTGTGTAGATAATCATAAGATCTACAATTTAAAAAATATGTCCCAATAATCTCCCAAATTAAAAGTTATGGCCTCTAAAAGTTAGACCTTTTAAATTTCAAAATATAAAAATATATTAGACATAGTAAAGAGTTGTAAGAGGGAGTTACATTTGAGAAACCTATGATCCATGTTACATCACAAGGCATCTTTGAATGGTTTATGATGCACTTATGATAGGGAGAAGAAATATGCTATTTTTAGCATATGAATTCATCTTGGAATTTGGGTGTTAAATTTTTAACTAACCATTTGGGAACCAATTTTTTGGGTGACTTTAGCTCATAGTTTTAAATTAATATTGGATGGTTTCATGTGCCACTTATCCTATTCATATGGTACTTGAGCTGGAGGTATTGAAAGTGAGTTTATAAGTACTATTATGCTATAAAAAATACTCTAGATATCTTGTTGGTGATAATCGTGTAAAGTATTTCTCTATAGGTCTATTGTAACCATGTTTATATTAATGAATACTAAATTTTATTTGTTTGGGGTGTGGGGTTTTTCTTTTATATGTATTTTCTATAATTTTAAGGATTTTAAATTTTTCATAATACTTTCCTCTAATTTAGTTTAGGAAGTATTGATATGCATCTTTCCTCCCTTTTGTTGTATATGTAAAGGAATAATCCTATGATACTTTCACATAACAAAAAAATCCTCAAAAAGTGATCAAAGGATTACATAACAATAATCAATCATGAACATTATACATAAAAAAATCAATAAAACATTATTCAATGTCACTTGAGATCATAAAGTTGTCTATCAATCATGACTTGCATTAGCCTCAACATTACATTAGACTTAGTTGGTGTCATATATTTGTTTACATCAAACTTCAACACATTCAGTAATAATTAGGGATAAATTTAAGAAACCCCTTTTAAAAAGATATAAAATTGGTAAATCTTTTATTTTTGGGGGGAAAAAGTATTAATTTGTATTGGCAAATCTTTTCTTTTTTCGAAAAAAAATATTATTGATGATTTTTTTACATCACTAAAACTTGTAGAAAATTTTGATTAATCTTGAGAAATTATAGGAAAATATATTGTTTATCATAGCAAATCCTTCTATTAAAAAAAAAAATCTTATGGAAAAGTAGGGGTCTAAGGGTGGGAAACATTGATGGCTTTAAGGGGTAGACTTTATAATATTCAGTTGTTGCCATTCATTTGAAATATAATATAACAACCCTCATTGTATAAATTACAATGTAAAATGTACCCACTATTTGTAATTATCATGGATTTTGAGATTGCTTTTAGATTGTTGATCTCCATTGAGATCAACAATCCAAAAGCAATTTTGGGTCCTATAAGCAAATTGTGAATTGTAGGTACATTTTACCTCACGAAATATATTGATGAACATTAGATTATATTTTAAATTAATGGTTGCAACTAAAGATTGGCAATATAGATCTAAATTAACTAATAATTATGATATATTATTGGCACATTAATTTAGATTTCTATGAGAACCTACAAATTTTAGGAAAATCTAATATAATCATGTATCAAATATTTCGGTGAGTTTTTGAGTTAAAAGGTTTAATAAAATAAATTCTTTGGTGATTTAATTGAGACTAAAATAAAATTTTGTAAAAAAGTGGCAATTTAGGAATCCTTATTGCTTGAACTATTACCCAATTTGTTCTCCACTAAAAAAACATTGATAACAAGTCCATTAAAATTAATGGTTGCCACTTATCTCTTTTCTATTATTATTGAATTAATTTAGGTACTTGACTTATGGTTAATGCATTTTCATACTTCAACACTCACATAACATGTTATCCATAGTGCTCTTTAACACCACTAAATTTTCCTCACACATATATCTTATAGGTGAATATTTTCTATAGGTATTATTAACACAGTTCAATTGCCACTACACCAAAAGTTTGAACTATTAGTGAGAGCACCATTGGAGAGGTTAGAATGTCGAAGAGGGTTGATGGTCTCACACGACAACAGTTTAGCCCCCGAGCTGAGAGGTCCGTATTGGACACAGTCGACCATGAGACAAGTGTCTTAATTTAGTCTAAAACTTTAAAACCCTCAAATTTCAGTTGTCTTGAATCTCTAATAATAAATCTAATATCAATTATCAAGTTTCAAGTTTATATTTTAAACAATATTCACATTAAACAAATTTCTAAATAAACACCATAGCTCATTTTAATTTCAATTATCATTTATTTTGTATCTTTTTTTTTCCATCTTAATTAATCAATTTCAACTCAGTATAATATAAAATCTAATTATTTATTACTCCATCTAAGCATCTAAATAATATGTGTTAGCTAACAACACAAAACCATCTTACCTAGTATGGTATTCTCCCTAAGGAAAGAGTGAAATACATGGTATCATGAGTCTTTGTTAGAACACTGTATAGTAATGTGACTAAATATCCTCTTTAAGGCACTATGTGGTATGATTAGGTCATTATCATGAAACAACTAAACGTTGTTGTCATTACCCATATGATTCTTGTGCTCGATAATGTTTGAATTCTTGTGCTCGATGGATCATGACATTCATCCCCCATAATAATACGGCTCTTTACATGGATTCATATGAACCTATATCAATAATTATCTACCCATTTGTAAGGCCCACAACCAAGATTATTATTGAGAATTCCTATATAAGTAATAAAGTAAAATTTTAGTAGTAGGAACTCTATTTTTTAATATATTTGGCATAGAGGTACAAAGAGGGAATTTTTTTTATTTTTTATTTAATTTTTATTAATGGTTTGTTTATATTGGAAGTAGGAATATTAATGTCTGTGTTCGAATTTGGTAATTGGTAAGAAACAAAACAGTGAAATTGTATAATTAAAATATCTTAATTAGATTTTGTAATGTAGATTTTTTGTCAAATCTATCTTAAATCACAAAATCACTTTATCTCTCATTCTATTGGATAATAGTTATGAATAGTTTTATTGTTTTATGTAAATTGTTAAAGTGTCAATGTGATAGAATAAATAAGTCACATCCATGACTCTAGCACTAGTGAAAAAAAATTCCTCACTTATTTTTCAATGTACCTATTCAATCTAGATGAGAGGTCTTTTTCATAGGCTTTCGACTTTTTTGTATTTTATTGTATGCTTGTAATCAATACAAACATTATTTTCTACTAGAGATTAGATCTTGACACCTCAACTTTTTTAACAAGAGATGTGCATGTCATAAAGTCTATTATTTTGGATTTGTTATGGCGTATCTATGTTGACTATAACTCATTAAATGGAAAGTTTTATGATGTTCAAAATTTGTAATTATAGAAAACAACTTTTCTACAATCGCATGCATGTACTTTAAACTAAATTTTAAGAGCGTTCACACTTTCAAGTCTAGCAGTGTTAACTTTGGCATACACAAGTATTTTCAAATATGTAATGTTCTCAAAAATCTCATTTGATATGGAGAATATATGAAATTATTTCCTCTCTTGTTTGTGTCTATCAATCAGTTGCATCCCGTGCATATTGTCATTTTTTAATTAATTGAATGTTGTTAAAATTTATCCTTATGTGATCTTTGAAATGTATGATAAACGTTGAGACCCACTATGTAAAATATGATAGCAAATCTCTATAAAAATTATCTTTTGTGAGACTTTTTGTTAGAAGATCTTGGTCTTCATTTAAGGTTCAACATATACTATTGAAATTTACTAATCTTTAGTGAGGCATACTATTACAACATTTTTAATGTCAATAAAGTATGCATTTATCATTCTTATAGTAGATGTATTCAATGTTGTCTATTTCTTATAGATTTATTTTATTTAATCTACCATTTGTATTTGTTAGAGTAATTGGGTATTTACTTGATTAATTAAAAAATATTTGTTTAATTCTTTAAGTTCCCTATTATCTTTTTACACTTAAGCTAACATTAGGTGCATAATAATTAATTCTTTTATTAATTATTATGTGCAAGCCTAGGTTTTCCCTTTTAGGGTTTCTTGACCTATTAGAGGTTATTTTTCTTTTCTTTGTATCATTATGACATTACACATTTTTGGTGAATATTGAGCTCTCCTCTTTTGAGCATATTTTCCTGTGTTATTGTTCTTCAGATTATTTTTGCTTCATTGCTTCTCCTTGTAACAGATTGTTTTTAGCTTGCAGAAGATCTTTAGGCTCATGTGGTGTTGTGTTTTTCAACTCTCACATGGTATCAGAGCTCAGATTTGCAGCTCTCTATTCTTGTTTTTGAGAAATTTTGCATTAGAAGGAAATCTGGGGTTTCAGGTTTTTTTGTGTGTGCTTAGGGATAGGCCTTTTTTTTTTTTTTAGCACTTTGGGCCTAAATGGACCTCACCATCATTCTTAGAAGGCCCAAAAACCCCTATAGTCATATAAAATTTGTCCATTTTTTACTCCTGAGCATCTGGGTGAATTTTTTCTCCAAAACCAAGCCGTACAATTTTGGCATGCAAATCAAGAAAAAAATTCAAATTTTTTTTTTTTTTGCCTTTTTACAGCATGCAAGCTGGATTTTTTTTTTTTTTTTTTTTAAATAAAAAATCTCAAAGAGGGTTTCAAAAAAAAAATTGTTTTTAGGGCTGGCGCAGGGTACAAGACCAATAGTCCGGTCGTCGTACGATGACCGACCCTGCCCATCCAGCCCGCCTGCAGGCTCCTACCGACCCCCGATGGCACCCCTCCGGCCCTTCGCTGGCCTCGCATTCCGACCCCTGCCAACCCTCGCATTCTGCCCCGCTGACCCTCCTCCTCGCTGGCCCTCCGCCTTGCCGGCCCTCTGGTCATCGCCACTAGCGAAGTTCGCCTCCTCCGCCTGACCTGGAACTCACTACCTCCAGCTAGCCCAGCCACCACCACCACCGCCATCCTACCACCACCTCTTGGCTCCTCCACTAGACCCCCACCCTCTAGCCTTTTTGAGGGGGGGTTTGTTTTTTGGTCGTATCTTGGGCATCCAGAGTCATTTTTTGGAAAACAAATAGGCGTCGGAAAGTTGGTTCCGAGACGGACATCATGGTGTTGGATTTTTTTTTTGAATCTGCTATTTGAATATACTTTTTTTCAGTCAAAGTTGGGCTTCCTTTCTGCACTTTCGGGGCCGTAGAATGGGCAAATGGACTCCATTTTTCGAAAACGAATAGGCGTTGGAAAGATCTCAGCATGATCTATTCAAATTTGTGATCTTTTTTCTCATAATTTTCATCAGGTACATGAGATATCAGTTTGAATTTTTTTTTCTTATGCACTACTTCCTTCTCATCAGTATGTACTAGGGTTTGGGTTTATCTATTGTGGGGGGTGTTTTTTCTTGCTTTCTGTCATTTATATCAGAAATCAAAAACACCAAAACTCTAAAAAAAAAAAACCCCTTCTGCATCTTCTGTCTATTTTGAAAGATCACATAATAAAAAAATCAACAAGCAGATGCTGGTGTAGGTACAAAGTTTTGTTCTCATGGCAGATCCTTTAGTTGAGTTGTTGACTTCACACAACTATCACACATGGAAGCCCTGCATCACGAGGCTTCTTAGGGCACGAGGGTTGTGGTCTTGTTTGGATGAGGTTCAACCTATATTGTAGCATTCTTATGAGCTTCTTCAGCATAGGAATAAGATGGATGAGGCCATGGGTTTGCTCTCCTTGCATGTCTCCGACAGTCTTCTATTTCACCTTGATGAGTTGCTCACTCCTCGGGCTATGTGGTTGAAGTTTGATTCTCTCTTTGGGAGGGTTAATGAGATTCAGGCATTACAGATTGAGGTAGAGTTGGTTTCTTTGTCCCCTGATTCCTTTCCCACCATTGAGGATTTTTTGAACAAGTTCAAGACTACCCGATTTGTTCTTTAGGGATGTGGCAAGATCAAGACAGAAACATAGTGCATTCATTTGATTCTTTCGAAGCTTCGGGGTCATTTTTAGTTTTTTGCCTGTGCTTTCTACTCCACCATGGATGGCTTGGGTGCTCATTTCAATATGCCTATCTTTGATGTCTTTTGTGAGTGTTTGTCTCGTGAGCAGTCTCATCTTTCTCAGCTGGATATGCTTTCAGGATCGAAGAACAAAGCATTGGTTGCTCAGTCCTCTAAGGAGAAACAAAAGCAGAAACCCAAGCCGAAGAAGCCTTCTACAGGTAGTGAGAATCCCTCCAAGCTTGCTCCTAAGTCTGAATCTAACCCACCATTTCCTCCCAAGCATGAGAAATATTCACGGTCTGGTGAGTCTTCCTCCAAGACTAAGAAGAAATTAGGAGATACTTGTAGTTTTTGTGGCAAGGAAGGACATCTCGTTTCCAGGTGTTGGAAACGTTTAGAGGCTTTAGAGGAAGCCATGCAGTAACATCACATCTCCTCACCTCAGGCATCTTCTCCTTCCACAGGGAAAGGTCATGTTCTCACTGCTTGAGCTTCGACCTATGGGTCCACATGGATACTTGATTTTGGTGCTTCTCACCATATGACTCACACTCAATAGTTGGTTACTTCTCTTGCATCTTGTGGTACTTCACAAATTGCAGTGGGTGACTCAATTCAGCTTTCAGTCTTGGGTTCAGGTGCTATCTCATTGGATGGGGGTACTCTGCAAGATGTTCTGTTTGTTCCTGACATCTCGACGAACCTCCTATCCATTTATCAGATTTGCCACTCTGGCTCTAGTAAGACAATTGAGTTCTCACCACATGATGTGGTTATTTAGGACCTCCATGATTCTGATTTAGTTGTTGTTACTGGGAGTGTTGATACTGCTTCTCATTTGTACAAATTTGATGGATTTGAGCCCTCTGTGGATGTTGGTTCATCTCTTATAGCACATGCAGATTCAGTGAGTAAGGTTTGGCATGAGCGCTTGGGCCATGTCAATTATAGATATCTTCAACAAATGAGTACACAGGCACTTGTTCTTGGGCTCCCATAGATTTCTTGCACTGATGGTGTTTGTCATGGTTGTGTGCTTGGCAAGCATCACAGAGATCCCTTTCCTAAGGGAAGAGCCCCTCATGCGTTGGCACCCTTGGAGTTGATTCATAGTGATCTCATGTCATTTCCCACTCCTTTTTTTGGGGCCAAGTGTGTGCTCACTTTTATTGATGACTTCTCCAGATGCACATGGGTGTACTTTCTTAAGTACAAGTCTAATGTCTTTGATTCATTTCGAATCTTCAAGACATTTGTTGAGAAGAAGTTAGGTTGTTCTATTCGGCGGATACGTACAGATAATGGGGGGGAGTATGTGAATCAAACTTTCAGAGATTTTTGCACTGAGCATGGTTTGCAGTATCAGTTTACTGTTCCCTACATCCCTCAGTAGAATGGTGTCGTTGAGCACAATAACAGAACCTTACAGGAGATGGCGAATTGTATGATTTAGTCCAGGTCCATGGATTCATTTTTTGGGGCTGAGGCAGTCAATTGTGCCAACTATATTCAGAATCGGATGCCTCCCAAGGCTATTTGACATGTGACTCCTAAGGAGGCTTGGTCTCATGACAAGCCTGATGTTTCTTTTTTCCGAGTGTTTGGCAGTGAGGCATGGGCTTTTTATTCCTTATGCTCAAAGGAAAGCCATGGAGCGGAAGAGTCGGCCACTCTTTTTTTTTTGGCTACTGTGAGGATGTTAAGGTGTACAGGTTGTTTGATCCTGATTCTAGAGAGGTCTTGTTTCGACGGGATGTTCAGTTTGATGAGCGCCTTCCCACAGTGGATACCCCGACTCCAATGTCTACTCCTCTGCCTACTCCTTCCATTGCATCTCTTCAGGATCTTTTTGAGGATGATTCTGATGATGGTGTTGATGACCCACCATCCCCACCTCCACCTGCTCCACCTCAAATGCCCAAGTGGGCTTGCTTTACTATTGAGGCGGCAGGTCCTCTGGTCAGTGATCCTTTAGCTACTTGTTGGACCCGCTCTCATACTGCGGGTTCTAGTCTTTTGAGTCATGCTATTTTAGCTAATTCTCAGAAGTTTTCAGAGGCTACTGGTCACCCTGAGTGGGATTGTGCTATGGAGGAGTATTCTTCTTTGATGAGGAATCATACTTGGGATCTCTGTCCTCTTCCTAAGGGTAGAAAGATGGTTAGGTGTCGCTAGTTGTATCACACCAAGTATGCTGCTGATGGTTCCATTGATAAGTACAAAGCACGTCTTGTTGCGAAGGGTTTCTCACGAGTTGAGGGTATTGATTACTCTGAGACCTTTGCCCCTGTTGCCAAGATGAACTCCATTTGCTTTGTACTATCTCTTGCAGCTTCTCGGGGTTGGCCCATTTTTCAGATGGATGTGAAGAGTGCCTTCTTGTATGGGGATCTACGGGAGGAAATCTACATGGAGTAGCCTTAGGGATTTGTGTAGGATAGTTCTTTGGTTTGCAAACTTCGGTGTTCATTGTATGGTCTCAAACAGGCCCCTCGGGCTTGGTATGAGAAGATGGATTCTTTCTTGCTCTCCACTGGGTTCACCTGCAGTCATTCTGATCACACAGTGTCTATTCAACTTCTTGAGGGTGAGATCCTGATACTTGTGCTATATGTTGATGATCTCCTCATCACCGGTATCTCATCCTCTCTAACTCAGCATACTCAGCGAACCTTGATGGAATAGTTTGAGATGACAGATCTTGGTCTTCTGCACTATTTCCTTGGTTTTCAGGTGATTCAGTCTTCTGATGGGATCTACATTTACCAACAGAATTATGCTCTTGACATGCTTTGGTGCTTCGGCATGCTTGATGGCAAGCTTGCTCCCACTCCATTTCAGTCAGGGGTTGTTTTGATCACCACTTGCCCCACTCCTTCAGTAGATTCTACACTCTACAGGCAGTTGGTTGGCAGTTTGTTGTACCTGACTCACACCCGTCCTGATATTTCCTTTGTGGTTGGCCTTGTCTCTCGATTCTACCATGATCCTCATGAGAGTCATTGGCAAGCAGCCAAACATATTTTGCGGTACATTTAGGGCTTTAGTTCTCATGGCATTCACTATACATCAGGGGACCCTCACATTGTTGGCTACACTAACTCAGATTGGGCTGGTGATGTTACTGATTGGAAGTGCACTTCTGGCTTTGTTTTCTATCTTGGCTCTGGTCCTATCACATGGTCTTGCAAGAAGAAGACTGCTCATGCATTATCATCTACAGAGGCTTAGTACCGAGTTGCTGTGCTCGCTAGTCAAGAGATCTTATGGCTTTGATAGTTGATGACTAAGTTTGGTTTTCTTTCTGATAGTCCCACTGTTCTTTGGTGTGATAATCAGAGTGCTATTCATATTTCTTGTAACCAGGTAGAGCATCAACAGGCGAAGCACATTGAGCTTCACATGCATTTCATCTGCCAGTTGATTCAGGATGGTGTTCTCACTCTGGAGTACATTCCCACTGCCGAGTAGGTTGCAGACATCTTCCCAAAACCTTTTGGATCGCCATGCTATCTTCAATTGCACTCTATGCTTGGGGTAAAGGAAGTTGTCCTTGGGGGGTCTTTATGAGGCCTTCCTTCCTTCTTCTTCTTTCAACATGTTCTTTTATCTCTTTTTGGAGAGGAGTTTTTTCCCATTGGGTTTTCTCCTTTTTCTTCGTTTCATAGAGATTTCATTGTATTTAGCTACCTGATCGAGCCTTGTTGCCGGGACCCATCTTTCCTGCTTTTAGTAGTTGTTCTAGGTTTTAGCTTCTCCCTAAGTCTAGCTTAAGGGGGGGGTGTTAGAGTAATTGGGTATTTATTTGATTAATTAAACAATATTTGTTTAATTCTTTAAAGTCCCTATTATCTTTTTACACTTAAGCTAACATTAGGTGCATATTAATTAATTCTTTTATTAATTATTATGTGCAAACCCAGGTTTTCCCTTTTAGGGTTTCTTGACCTATTAGAGGTTATTTTTATTTTCTTTGTATCATTATGACATTACACATTTTTGGTGAATATTGAGCTCTCCTCTTTTGAGCATATTTTCCTATGTCTTTGTTCTTCAGATTATTTTTGCTTCATTGTTTCTCCTTGTAACAGATTGTTTTTAGCTTGTAGAAGATCTTTAGGCTCCTCTGGTGTTGTGTTTCTCAACTCTCACAGTATTTACATAATTAGTATCATAAAAACAATCTTCACATACTAGAAGATTATGATTAAATATTAGATGATTAATTTAAACATTTTTCTATCATATTAATTTTTAAAGTGTACTTATAAATATCTAAATCATATTTCTATTCCCACAAACATTAACATTTCAAGTAACAATGGAACTTGACTAAAACTCATATATTCAAGAAAAGATCAAATACATAGTTGAGACCAACTTGGAAAAATTATACAAACCCTCATTGTAGACACCTCTTTCTTTTCATATTGTAGGAGATTTGAACTCAACAACATCTAGATGCCTACAACATGGAGTTTTCCATAAATACTTTTCTTTGCAGTAATATTTTCTAAACCACCAACCTACTTACACCTAACTCCAAGGTTCACTCCATCTATCTAGAGAAAGTGTACTAGTAAGCTCCATAGAAAAGAGTCATGCCATTTTTACCAGCTTAAAGGATAAACTCTAGGAAGTGCTAAATCATAGAATCCATTCATAAGAGCTCTCAATCTCAACGACTCTATCCATAGATTATATTGGATTTCAAGCTTCTTTTCCATTGCAAAAGCTTCAAAATCATCCTCTCTAGCCTCATGAATGGTTATATTTATACTACCAGTCTGGGGACATTTGTGACCTTACTAGTAACTACAAAGTAGGGTTGTCATAGTGGTTTTATCAACAACAAAATCCATGACTCCACCTAGAGGTTAGGTAAGAGGAATGAGACATAAGTCATTGATCAATACATTATCTGTGAAACAAATGTTTACATTCAAACCAAACACAAACAATTTCCCTCTTTAGAGTCTTAGAAACATATGGGGTAGTCCAATTCTAAATGATCTAGTGGCTCTATGTAGATAATGTTAGGCAATATCTGAACTTCTACATAATTCAAAACCATGTCATTTAGTGCTCCAAAACTCGTCAACTCGGTACTTGGCATGAAGTTTCATACTTCTTTGTGCCTAGAGTATGAAGAATTGGCCAAAGTGAAATGAGCAATGGATGATTTAGTTGATGCCCGTGACACAAAATAGAGCACCCATTAAAGCTACTAAGATTGTCACTCAATTGTAGTTAGAAGAAAGAACCCACATCTAGTCGTAGTTGGATCCACGTCTTCTAATAAAACTTCTTGCAGTGAATTGGAAAACTTTAGAGTCTAGGTTTTCATACTAAAAGATGATTAAATTGTTTTCCAATATGTCAATTGGATCATGTATTTAGAGAAGGAATATGGAATCCTTGGGAGGCTTCCACTTTATATATATCTTTTGACCACTTATTTATTATTAATGTGTGGCCAGCACTTAATACATTTGTTGAAAAATAAAAAATATTTGGGAGCTAGGGGCTTGATTAGTTCTTAGAATAGATATTGTAGTTTTCTCTTTCAATATATTTTGTTTTCCCTTTTTAATAGAAAGGAAAATCTCTTTTCAGCTTGTTTGAAAGACTTTATATTTCCAATTTAATGTTTGAAGATGGCAAGCATAACAATCACTAATCAAACCCTCTTAGATACCAAATAGTTATATGAATTTTTTTACCTCTTTAGCCTAAAGAATGTGATTACTCTTCACCATTTTAATGAATAGTACAACCTAATATTAAAATGTAAATTCACCTCGACTCCTACAAAATTATATGTCTCCAAACTCGACATTTTAAAAATTGAATGTCTAACATAATTCAATGAGATTTGTAAGCTTTTTAAAATAGACCTTCCTTAAAAATTACAACTATTCTAGAACAATGATTTTCTAGAATATTGGGACTAGCATTAAAGGAAATCCCCTTTTGATTTACAATGTGGTAACATTATATTTAATTATTCCAAATTAAGTGTTTTTGTTAGATTATCAAATATTTCTATTTAGAACTAAAGTTACTTTTTAGATTAATTATGATTACATGCACATAATTCATATTTCTAGTAGCTTCTTGGTGATAAGGGTTTTGAATGAATATTAGGTTTTTTAAATGCTACAATTTATTATACAATAATAAGGTGAATTTTGAAAATGAGAAAATTAATGTATTTGTTGCCCTTACTCTCAATTAGAAAATATTTTCTTAAACAAATATTTCTATATCTTTATTTGTTATTGGTAGAAAGGTTTTCTTTATCAATATTTACATGTAAATATCTTTATTTTGACATTTTATAAGTAAAATGTCCTTTCTAAATAAAGGAATTTTTTTATAAACTAGTAAATTTTATATTGCATATATTTATTTAGATAAATTCATCTAAATTACAATTCTATATTGATTTTTTACTCATGGCAATATCTTTAAGGTAATTTTCATGCTATTTCTCTTCTTTGTCAAATAATTTATGCACTTATATTTGACTCAAGTACAATAGATGATAAGATGGATGAGCCTCTTTACAATGATATACTGTTGTGGACCTTTTCCATTGTAATAATTGATCTATTCATATTCATCTGGTTGTATTACTCTACCTTTTGTTAATTAAACAACACATCGTTTCTCCATCTTTTATTTTTCTCTCACTTTTAAAATTGAAAAGAGATCAATGAACTAATTAAATCTTTGTAGCTTTACATAATCACATATATTCAAAACATTGTAACCAATAAATTCGTTTTTTAAAGAAAATATGTCAAGCTAGATAAAAATTGAAATTTTTAATTAAATGCTAGTTATTTTTCATAAAAAATGTTAAAGATACTCAAGCACAATATGTACCTTTTCCATTGTAAATTTGGAGTTAATTAGTAAGTTTTTATCCATGACAAATTAGAGGGAATTTAGTAAAATCTATACAAATGGAACTTGCTTTATGCAATTGTATATCTTTATTCCCTGAAGCAAGAGAGGAAGATTAGGTGCCACTTTCCAACCAGCAAATGAATCGATGAAGAGGCCCTTCACATAGGTCAAAATGCCAATAGAGGCGATTTGGATAATTGTGCATTTTTTAAGGAAGATATGTGGATTTAAATAAAGGTGGAAATACTTAAAAGAAAGAGAGAAAAATGGCTCTCTATAGTGGGGGCAAGATAGGGAAATGTGAATATGAATGAAGAGGTGTGTTAAACAGGTGTATAATTATTAAAAAATGGGATGAAATTTTGAAGTAAAATTATGTTCATCTAAATAAATAGATAGTAGTGAATTATAGATGGAAATAGATTATAAAATAAATGTAAACAATAATTCAAGAATGAAATGGAGAGATCTTTATGAGAAGAAAACTTCATACTGATTTATATTTCTTTATTTAAATTGCTGCAATATTTTATCATATGTTTTCTTATATATAGACATAAAAAAAACCATAAATTACAAATGTTTCTAAACACAAATAAAAAAAAATAGAAACTTTCTCTTTCAATTTGTGTACTCAAAGATATTCCTTATCTTCTCCAAGCTTTCATTTAACTTCCCCTTTTTTCACTTTCTTTCTGTTTTAAGAATTAAAAAACACCTTACAAATTGTCATAATTGAATTTAACAACTTTTATGACAACTAAAAAATAACAACAAATTGTCAATTAATAATTAAATTCAAAAATAGTTAGAGCAAGGTTGAGACAATTTCTCAACAATAATCTGATTTTCAAACTTAAATCAAAAAATAAAATTAAAGAATAAAAGAAACAAAATAAGGGGGATGTATGATGTATGATATGGTTACTCTTGTACAAATTAAAAAAGGTTTTGTATTGCAAATTAAGCAGAGAGAAATGGCAAAAAAAACAAAAGCAAGGCATAGTAAAGAGATAGGGGAGGCAAAGAAGAATTTTAAGAACAATTGCAGGTTTGAGTTAAGCAGAGAAGGTGCAAGGTTGGAAAAAATGAAGAGTTTAAATAGGTGCAATTAACAAAAATAAGTGTGGTGTGTTGGGGAGAGAGAAAGATGAGGCATTGCAAATTCAAACAAAGAGGATTGTGGTTCAAATAGAAAAACATCTAATTGTTATTATTTGAGTATTAAAGCAGAGTTAAAAGAATAAGAAGATGAGAACACTGGAGAAAGATAAGAGTCTCTTTGGTAGTGAGAGAGCAAGGATAAAGTTTCTAATGTTGTATATATATATATATATATATATATAAACAAAATCATTTTGTTCTGATTAATAAGAAAAATAGGTTTTCAAGACCCAAAACCTTTAACATAGGAGATTAAAAAAGATCATCATAAAGTATCCAGACCATATAAAAATGTCTTACAAAATGATTGGCAATAAAGCCAGTAAACAGAAAGGACAACAAAAGATAGAAACAACAAAACAACAAAAACCAGGAAAACATTGCACAGTTATAGAGTCTTCAAGAGGTCCTCCGCCTTAATCACCAGTTGGTCGTAGTTGGCCGCAACAACTTTGAGTTCATTCAGGTCCTTATTAGGCTTCTTCTCCTTCTTTTTACCTCTGGTTCTTGTTCCGAGTCCTTGAACATCTCATGTGCCTTCAATGTCAAGGTCAATTTCCAGGATGTCCTTCTCCTCATCCAATTTGCTGATGAGGGTTTTGGTATTGCCAACATAGACCTTCAGAATGTTTAAGCTTTTCTCTGTGATACTTTTGAGACATTCCTCAATTTTGTTGACTTTACTGACAGTTTCTGACATTGTTTGATCCATAGCATTAGCATTTGCTTTCCTCTCAATCGGGTCTTTCTTGATTTGCTCAAATCTAGGGTTGAAGGAATCTCTTATATTTTCAGCTTTTGCAACAGTATTGGTCAAATCCTCCATATAATCTACCATAGTCTTCCCTTTGCCAGTGTTGATAGTTTCCAGAATCTGGATTATGTGGTTGAGCTTCTTGTTGTTCTCCATAGCTTTCTTATAACTAGTGATTAACCATTCCATGGTGTCTATAAAACCTTTCATACCCTCAGGGGGAGGGTTTGAGGAGGGATCTATCTTACTGGAGTCATGTTCCTTATTTGGGGTGTCACCAACAGTGGCTTTATCTTCAGCCCTTTGAACTTCCCCAATGGTCACCTCCTCCAAGTTCTGGTCAGCTTCCGAAATCTTTTTCTGCTTTTGTTCCTCCAGCTCCTTCACATTCTCATCCTTTCTCTTTTGTTTATTTCTGGTCTGAATATGGACTTTAGTTTTCTTTTTCAAAGAACCCTGGGGTTTCTCCTTCTCAGAGTCTTTAGAGACCTCCGAGAAGGAGGAGGAGCTAATTTGGAGAATTTTCCCTTTAGATTTCTTTCCCTTTGAGGAGGAAGGCCTGGTTTTCAAATGTTTCCTCTTCTTACCTACTTCATCTTCTGAGTCATTCATACTCTCCTTGGACTTGCTCGTTGAATCACTGTCAGAACCCTCATCCAAAGAAAAAATAGAGTCCGACCTGTCCTCCTCAGACTCAGAAATAGAGGGATGAGGGCAGGCTATTTGGTTAGACTTGAGGTGGTCATAAATAAGAACTATTAAGCCTTGATGCATGGAAGTGTCACCCGCAGGGTTCTCTTTATGGGCCTTAATGGTGGCATTCATAGAACATAACAGAAAATATGGAATGTTAACTTTCTCGTCATGCCTAAAATGATTCAGCAAAACAAAATGGTAGCCATACACTTTAGTGAATCTACCATCCAAAGTTATATAACACATTTTAACAAAAAGGACCTCCCTCCATGGTTTAACAAAAGCCCTAGGGGGATAGTAAGTTTTACTTAGCTTCACCAGGCGTTTTTTCTCCTTTTTAGTTTCAGGATATCTATCATTTTGTTATTAAAAGTTAAACTGTAGGTTTTATTGAGTTCAACTAAATTGAAAAGTTGAAGTCAATGAGTAATAGATGTTGGAAAAGTTAAAGGTATATATTTATAATAAAGTCAATTTAATGATTCGAAATTAGATTTAATAAATTACTTGAAAAGTTATTTTATAAACCATTCATTTGTAATGTGAATTTTTTTTTATGAACTCACAAATCAATATATTATTTATATGATTTTATTTGCTACAATAATTTGAATATTTCATTTTTATTCTGTTCTAATATGATATTAGAAAATGATCATTGGTAGAAACTGAAAGTAAATCTATGAAGAATATTGAAGCAATCATACACAACCATAAAGAGAAAAGTGTTAAGACATGTTATCCAAACAACATAGTGAAGGACATCATGAATCATAGGTAAGGAGTCATAAAAAAAATTGTTGACATCTATGTGTAATGTGTAAGGTTCTTGAGTCCATCTACACCCACAGATGGAAACATAGTTGAAGGAAAAAAAATCAAAATTGCATAATCATAGTTGAAGGTAGATTTATCTCCCATTTTATTAATTATACTACTCATTTTTTATATTCACAATGCGCATCCTATTCATCTTGTTGTACTACTATGCAATTCATTAACTGCGCACCATATATCAATTCTCTACCTTTGATTCTTCCATCATTCTTAAGATTGAAAAGAGATTATTGTGAAATTTATACAAAAATTGATAAGAGCTTTGTAGTTTCATATAATCAAATATAAAAAAATATTGTAACCAATGAAATTCATTTATTAAAACAAGGTATGTTAAGAAGTACATTGTGTCAATCATAAGAGTACTCTTATTAAAGACCAATTTTTAATTATAAGATAGTTATTTTTTTTTTAAAGTGTGAATATTGTCAATTTAATATCACATATATTTCATAAGAGATCAAACAAATGAATGAATTGGCAACATTATTTGAATATAATGGTTAGAATTGACAATGTTAGAGAAATTTCATTATAGAATGATGGCAAAATTGTTCAAGCAATCAACGTATCAAAATATTAGGGAAAAGTCAAGTAATTGTATATTTTACATTTATTCTTATGATGTTTAAACAAGAATTAATAAAATCTTTGTAGTTTCATATAATCACACATATTCAAAATATTGTAACCAGTGAAGAATTTTTTATTCAAACAAGGTATGTGAAGCAGTACATTGTGTCAATTATAAGAATACTCTTATTAAAGATTTTTAAATTTAAAACTAGTTATTTTTAATAAAATGTGCTAAGATGGTTAATTTAATATTTCATATATTTTTTAAGAGATCAAACAAATGAATGAGTTGAATGTGCAACATTGCTTGCATAAAATGGCTAGACTTGACAATGTTAGAGAAATTCAACTCAAGTGTAATAGACGTTATGATGGATGACCCTCTTTATAATAATTTAATAATATAAACCTTTTCTATTGTAATAATTGATCTATTTGCACTCCTTGTATATCCTTATTTCATTGATTATACTACACATTTTTTATTTTCACCATATGCATCCTATTCATCTTGTTGTACTACTATGTGATTCATTGACTAGACACCATATATCATTTCTCTACCCTTGATTCTTCTCTCATTCTTAAGATTTAAAAGAGATTATTATAAATTTTATACAAGAATTGATAAGAGCTTTGTAGTTTCATATAATCACATATTCAAAATATTTTAACCAATGAAATTATTTTATTTAAACAAGGTATGTTAAGTAGTACATTATTTCAATCATAAGAGTACTCTTATTAAAGACCAATTTTTAATTATAAGCTAGTTATTTTTTGTAAATGTGTGATACGATTAATTTAATATCACATATCTTTTATTTGTCACCATTAATTTCATAGTGTTGGCTGAAAAATTGGATGCAGAAACAAATCTAGAGAAGCTACTACATCTTATCACAATAAGACTCCAAAATGTGAAATGGGGAGTATAGAATATAGTCTAGGGATACTATGTAAGGGTCATGTCCCCTATTTTAAACATAAGTATATAACGAGATCCATTCACTATTAGGAGTAGAGAAGTAAAAGTGAATAGAAGGTTGTTAAACACACTCCAAGACTGAGAGGGAGGGTGTTCATTAGTCTTGATCAAATACTTAAACTTTATTTCACAAATAAATATCAACTTAACCTTAAATTTAACAACAACAATGAAAGATAAAACATTGAATACAATGCACAAGACAACACCAAATTTACATAGAAAAACCAAATAGGGAAAAATGATGGTGGGAGTCAACTCATAATATATGAACAAGATTACAATATTGTTTAAACTCACTGTTAATGAAGCTCAATAACTCCCAGAAGTACTTGTAGGCTACGATGCACTACCCTAAGGCAAGATACAAGGGACTTGCAAGATGACTCACTACCTTAGGGCAAGATAAAAATAACTTGCTGAGGAGAATCACTTCACTATATTTGAGTAAGGTACATGAATATATGAATAAAGATGAATAGGCCTTCAACAACATTACCTCCAACAATCTTCAAATATGAAGCTTCCCTTGAACCTCAATCTCAAGAAACCAACTCCAAAACAGTCACCACACATTGCCACAACTTTGAATCATATACATTACAATTGAAATGATCATGTAAGAACATACATATTATGATTCACACACCATGTAGACCAATCCATATTAATTTGATCTTCTATACATACCATCTTCTTCATTGCAGAACATGAATTAGGTCAACCAAAATAGGGAACAAGCATAAGTCTTATCAACTCGGCCACCAAACACAATTGTGGTGAAAGTATTCCAATCTAGGAGATAGAGAGGACCTAAAAACATCATACCACATATTTTTAAGCCGCCCCACACATTTCACATGCTACTACACATCCTCCAAAGTTGGCAATAGGGTGGATAAATGAGTAAACCCAAAAAACATGCCTTGCAATTGAATAAATCAATGTGGATCCCCACACACTAAAGTAGGACCAAAATTCAACATAACACAACCTCCAATATAAGAAAAGATACCCAAGGATACACCAAAAGCAAGGGAGCAAACTCAGTTGGCCGAACCACAACAATTACCTTGAAACACAAATACTAATCATAATTCAACACGATATAGATCATCTAACTCCATGCAGAGTATGTAATGACATTAATTGAACATCCAAAAATATTCCCAAATACTTATTTCCCACTGTCACATCAAAAACATGTTGGCACAACACAACTAATACAAAACACTTCATTTTAGAGGGTCAAAATACACAATCATAAACAAATCATCATTATCAACTCTTGTAAACTACATCAACATTTGTAACTTGAATTGAGACACAACATAAACATTATAAATATGTCCTCCAAGCTGAAACACTGTAAACATTAATGCAAAGAAATGCAGAGCATTTCTTCAGACCAATCCTGATAGCCAACCAGATTGCCAACAAACTGCAATCAAAAACCACATTGTCTACAACACTAGAGACTTGAAAAGATAGGACCGCAATGTCCATAGGGCATAAAAATTATGTCCAAATTCACAAGATGGTATCATTATATGTGGAGGAATACAAAGAATTCTTCCAAATAGTCTTCAACATACATTACTACAACAACTTCATCAAACTTCCAAGAGCAAGAATATCCTAGAAATAAAACCACCATCCTATAGCATGCACAAGATCAACACAAACACCTCCATTCTATTTCTATGCTTCTAATACTCATCTTAACAATTTCAATGCATCTTATCCTCATCTTAATATGATATCATCATCACACTTTAATAGATGATACTGAGTGTAGACATTAGACACCAAGAAGGTGGACATCCATAGCACAAAAAAATTGCAACCATTATCCATCTATACTCTATATCAGTGGCAACACCTTCCAACAATCTCCCCATCATCATACTTGACATATCATAAATGACAACACACAAACTGTAGATTAATATAAATGAAAACAACACAACAACTACCAATAAATGAAGACAACACACATTGTCAGACATTAGGTTGCCATCAATGACAAAAAATATTGCCAACAGTCTCCCCCTCTGTCATTGATGATAACACTTACCAAAGCTTACTTAATGTAATATTATCCCCTTCCATATCTGCATACACTCCTCCTTTCTCTAGTATCTCTCCAATAAAGTATTATCCAATGTTTCTCCAATATCTCTCCCCCTTTGACATCAAGGAAAAAGGGCACATGTCTTCATTTGAAACTGCATTCTACATGTCTATATTCTTCCCTTTCAACAGTAACTAACAAACTACCTACTTCCCCTAAGATAAACAATCACATCAATCCAAGAGACAAATAATATATCTTGGATCTATCCAACTAGATAGATGCACCAACTTATGCATCTAGTTAGAAGGAGGGGCAATAACTCCTAGCTTTTTTATGAGATACTCAAAAGTATCCTTTGAAAGTGCCTTAGTGAGAATGTCTACAATTTGATCTTTTGTGGGCGCATACACCTATATGACTTCTTTCTCTATAACTTTCTTTCTTAGCAAATGATACCAGATTGAAATGTGTCTTGTCCTTGAATGTGTCACTAGAATCTTTGAAATATTTATAGCACTTGTATTATCACACATAATATAAATGGGTTTATCGCATATCATATTTATATTTTTCAATTTTTTCTTCCTCCACATCACTTTAGTGTAGCAAGTGTTAGAAGTCTAAGTTATTTGATGATGTCTGAATTGTATTTTCATTGATGTCAAACTTGGTGTTCTAGATAAAGTTTGGTTTGGATATGGTTGTGTATTGTTGCAGGTTTCTCTAAATGGTGTTGTTGTTAAGTTCGATGAGTTTGTGAAGTATATGGCCAGTTCAATATGTAGGAAAGAGTACTTAATGTATGTAGGAAAGAGTTTTTAATGCTCTGGTGTTTGAATTATTTACATTCCTCTAGATGGTGAAGGTTATGTTTTGAGATTCTAAATGTGTTATATCATCATGTTGTCTAGTTCACAAATTATAAGAGTTTGTTGTCATTGTTGTTGTGTTTTGACAGTGAGAGCATCTATCAGACTAGTCTGGAAATTCTTTGGTGGCATCTAGATATGTTGAATCTTGTGTTACATTTTGGTGGACATGTTGATTTGGTTAGTGCAGTATTTAAGTTCAGTTCTATGGTGCTGTTTCTATTCTAGATATGAGTTTTGTTTCATTATGCTTGGTGTGTTTAATTTTTTGTCTATCCAATTGGATTATCTTGTTTGGATCATACTTTTTGATCTGAATATGCTTTAGGAGTTATGTTAGATGGTAGCTATGGATCTCACTATGGTGTGTGGAGATCTGCATTAGGTAGTTTGTATTAGAAGATGTCTTTTGGTTGACTAAGTGCTAAGTGTTATTGCTTATCTACACGTTAGGTTTGATGGTGACTTTGGAGGATGTGTTAGTGTGTACAGTTTGTTGGATTCGAATAGGAAGGATATATTATGATATTTTTGGCAATTGACACTAATTGGATTCATTTTGTTGTCATTGATGGTAACAAGATATGATGGAAGTCATAAACCGACACTAGGGAGCATATACCGATAGATACCGGCTTTGGAGCATTTAGGGCTACACCGACACCGACACTGGCATCAACACTTCTTTGGAAGCCGACATCAAGGAGGATTTACTTAAATATTTTTGTAATTATTATTTTCAAGGCCAACATTTTTGTAAATGTATTGTAAGCCGACATAAGGCATATCATTTGTAATAGGTATATAGGTCAGTCTGCTAGGATATTTTTGATATAGAGTAAGATATATGATATATGTGGATATAGGAAAATATAGAAGAACTGTATGATGCGAAATATATGTATGGCGATCATTTTGTATTAAAATGATATATCATATAATGATCTGTGGATAGTTTGGAAAGCATTCTTGGAGGAGAAGTGATACTGGTAGTAGTTCAGTGTTTATGAATCGGTACAGAGCAAAACCAAAACCAGAACTCTATTTGGCATAGCAGATGCATTTTTGAGTTCATTTTCAATAATTTACTTTGGTAGAAAGCTTGTAGTCAGTGAGGCTCTTTAGTGATGAGAAACATGCTCTAGGCAGTGGGCATTCTTGCAAGTGCAGGCCCCTATTATATGTAATATCTTTTTATATGGCCAATGAATTGATATTGTGGGTCACAAATCCCACCGTGGTTTTTCCTCATTGAGGTTTTCCATGTATAAACTTTGTGTGTTATGGTGTACATTTATGTGGATGGTTTATTTTCTTCTTGTTATATGCTTACTTGTTTATTGATATATATGCATGGTCTAGAAAGTTAAAAACTGTTCATTCCGGCAGAACACTGATTCACCCCCCCCCAGTGTTCTTAGATCCCAACAATTGGTATCAGAGCTTGGTACCTCGGAAGAAGTTTAACAGCTTGAGGAAGATCCTGAAACCAGAATCTTTGAACATGGCTATGGAGAAGCAACTTGAGATGGCTCTTGAGGATTATGATGTTGAAAGGATGAAGAACTTGAAATTGCAAGAGGAATTGAATTCTACAAATGAATTCATTCTTATCCTGCAAGAAAGGTTATCATCTGCTCAAGCGAAGAGAAAAGAAATTTTGCAACAACCAGATGATGAGGAGAAAAATGCTCTTAAGGAACAATGTCAGAAACTAAGTCAAGCAAACATGCTCATGAAGAATGAAATGCAAGATCTGACTATGAGGTTATCAAAAGATATTGAGGATAGAAAGAAGAAGGAAGATAATATGGTTATATCTCTGAAGAACAAATTTGATGAATGTGGTAGATTAACTCATGAGAATAATCTATTGAGAACTGATTTGGGACATTCTCGGAACAATGAACAAGAACTTGAAAGACAAGTAACCACTCTAAGAGATGATCTGACTATTGTAAGTGAGTATAAAGATAACTTTAGGATCAGTGTTGCACAGTTGGATGACTTATTGAAAAGACAGTTTGACGATTCTAGAGGACTTCGATTTGTACAAGGTGAAAGCTCCAATACTGCAAATAAAGATCAGACAACCAGTATGTAGAACTCATCAAAACAGAGGAAACCGGTAAGGAAATTTAATTCTTATAAATTCAATGGTAGATGTTTTGTTTGTAATAAGTTTGGACATATGGCTAAACAATATAGAAATAAGGTAAATCAAAACTACAATTTTGTTCCTGATCAATGCACAAACTGCAAGAAATATGGTCATAGATCAGAAGATTGCAAAATGATTGTTAAATGTCATGCATGTGGACAGTTTGGACATTTTTCTAATCATTGTAGGTCAAGAAATGATACCAGGCATGTCAAAGCAATTGAGAAGAACAATGTTACATGTTATGCATGTAAAAAAATAGGCCATATTGCTAAGTATTGCAGAAGCAAGACTCAACTGGTTAATAATGAGAAAGGAAAGAAGAAGGTAGATGAAATACAACAAGATCACACCAAGAGATAGGTTAGAAAATATGAAGAACCAAGTGGAGATGGATCTATACCGGTAACTCCACCGGTAGAATAGAGTATTCCTCCACCAGCAGGAAATCCCACTAGCAACTGAGACATGGGCCTTAGGGGTTGGCAAAGTCATTGCTAAATTTTGCATATTACCTCAGAAGAGATCTAAGGATATCTAGAGAGAAATCTAGAGAATTGTGTTCATCATCGATAAAGGTTCACTCAACACATAATTGTGAATCTGACATCCATAGGGTTGTTGGTGAAGCATTTATTATAGAAAATTAGGGTTTTATTCGCTAATAAAAGAGGGTAAGTGAATTCATTTTCACTCACCAAGCATTCAAGCATTCAGAGAAAAGTAAAGGTGAGTCAAGAATGAGCAGAAGTATTGTGAAAAGCTTTCAAGCAGTTATTGATCTTCCACTGGCATTCACTCTCAAGTATTTCTCAACATGGCATCTGGAACTTCAACACCTACTTTTATTGCAAATCCCACCGTTTTTGAAGTCAAGGATAGGTTAAGGCTAGTCTTTAAGGAGGTTCCCAAAATTGCTAAAAAGGAAGACTCTGTGGGAGCATTTTCTAGGGTTCCTAATGACGTAATGTATGTTGAATATGTGAGGGCATACATTCACTGCAACCTTGAGGACTTGGGAACTGAAGACATCAAAAGCATGTATCAATTCGTGATACTGGGAGACTCTGAAACCATTAAACTGGAATTCAAAGCAATTGAGGATCTAGGGTTAACCAATATTTTGTACATATCAGAATTCAAGGATGAGGTGGTCAGATATGTTCTGAGTAGGGTTCACAACAATTTATTTGGCTAGATAGGCCTTACTTGATCATGACGGAGGCAATTCAAGCTGTCACTGACTTTGATGAATACTAAGAGGGGGGGGGGGGGGGGTTAATTAGTATACCAAAAAATACCGAACTTAAACACTTAAATAGTTTAGCAGTAAACCGGTATAATAGTTTTACAAACAAACCAGTTAACACAAATGCAAACCAAATAACAAATAAGGCATTCACCCATAGAAGCACAATCACCATAACACAAGAGATTTTGACATGGAAACCCAAATGGGAAAAACCACAGTGAGATGAAACTCACAAGTAACTATCTACATAATTGTAACCAGACCGGTTAAGGTCATATAATGTTCTTTACCAGAACAGATCCTATTAGGAATCTCAATCTCTATTAGGAGATAAGTCTGATTAAAGACTACCTTGTGAGAGGATTTCAGATCCACAGTTGTGAAACACCTTGTTAGAGGATTTACAAAGGCTTTGCCAGGCCTACCCGGTTAAGGGTTTCAGACTTGTCGAAGATGTGAGTAATCAACAAGTGAGTGATCTAAATACTAGCACAGTATGCTTGGTTAGATCCTTGATAGCTCATTGTTAATGCATTTCAGCATTACTTCAGTCTTCAAAATCTCCACACTTTGTTTCTTCACACAGACCTAATCTTCTTCTGTGATCGCACATTCAAAAACCTCATCAACCACATAAAACCCTAACAACTCTTAACAACCTTTGAAACCCTAGACATGATGTCCTTACAAAGGAATCTGATTTCATGTTGGTCCAATAGGATTACATTGCAAGTTCCTAGGTTTAGTGCATCTGGACACATTTGGTAACACGACACAGAATCACCACCAAAGTGTTAGTGGATGATAACTCATCACAAAAATAATATTGGTTGGTAACTCATCACAGAGTAATACTGATTCATACATTTTCCTATTACCGGTTCACATATTTTACCGATTACCGGTTCACACATTTTACCAATTACCGGTTTGTCAAAAATGAAGACTAGGAAAATGATAACAACCACTTTGTTCCTTCGTACCACTTTGGGATCCTCGAACCACTTGAGGTCTTCATATCGCTTGAGGTCTTCATACCGCTTGAGATCGGTAAACACTTTCTGCAAAATACCAATAGTCTAAAGACTATAATACATGATATCGGTTTGGAATAAATACTAGTTGAGCATAACTCATACATCCAAAAAGTGATCTCAAAGCAGGTGTGTGTCCATCAATGACAATCACAACATCATCATCAAAAAATGCCAACAATCTCCCCCTTTGGCATTGATG
This sequence comes from Cryptomeria japonica, assembly GCF_030272615.1. NCBI lineage: Eukaryota > Viridiplantae > Streptophyta > Pinopsida > Cupressales > Cupressaceae > Cryptomeria > Cryptomeria japonica. The sequence goes on along the minus strand of NC_081415.1, from coordinate 478,633,161 downwards.
GTAACACTTAGGAAAATTTTGACATCTAAGTGCTTTACAACAAGAATATGCCATAATCAAAATTACTCCTCCTAAGCATATACACTATCCCTTTTGCAGAAAATACAATGTATACTACTCCCTTACAAAGATAAACATGAAAGTATACATAGCATGCATCAAAATTTTAAATACATAATATTACTCCCCCTTTGCCAACAATGACAAAGTACTACAGAATAACCCCCATTTCTCATTATCATTAAAATAATAAGTGTTTATGACAATAATGAGTGAAGCTTATCAAAAATTGATTTAAAATCCTACATAAAGGTCTTCATGGATAAAGACCATGACTCAAGCAATGAGGTGGCAACCTCACTTTCTATTTTCATCTAGGATACCTGTTCCTCCATAGCGTCCAAGGTACTCATCTTTTGAGTGACCATTAAGGCATCCAGATTGAGATAGCACTTCTAAAGTATTTGCAGTCATGGTAGTAGAACCAGTTGAAGTTCCTACAAATCTCTGGTCTAGCTGGTGATCTCTAACTCTATTCTAGCAGTTTGGAGTTGAAACCGATGAATGGTTTGCCCATATGTGGTGAAGGAATCATAGGGCGTCTTGAAGGTGCTTATATATGCCTGCAAATCAGATTGCAATTTGACTTTCTGAGCAAGCACATCATCACCAAATAGATGGGGTTGGCTTATCTTACTGAGCAGTAATTTCCCCTCATCCACTGCATCTCTTATGTCTTTCTGTGCTTTCTGAAGGTCAGATCGGAGCTCGTTTAATTTCTTCACTAAGGCAATGTTTAGTGCCTTTTGATGCTTCTTTTTTGCATTGGCTTCAGCAACATCTTCTAGACATTGCACCTGGTCCTCTACAACTATGCATAAGAGTTTCAATTGGGCTAGAGAGGAATCAGTACTGGGGAGGTTGGTACTGAGTATCAAACTAGTAAGAGTTTCCACTGCAGTTTGAATAACATCTTGTTCCTTCTTCCTCCTTAGTGCTTCCAGTTGCTCTTGGGCAAGCTTAATGCTTTCGAGAAGCTCTGTTTCATTTGCAGATTGGAGGTCAATGGGACTAGTAATGTCAGCCAGTTTGGCTTGACTACCAGTTGCCTTTGGGGTCTCCACTTGTGTGCTCTTTGCCGCTTCCTTCTTCTCTTTGGCTCTTTGCTTTTCCACTTCAGCCTTCTTTTGCACCTCTACTTCTTTCTTTCTCTTTTCTTCTTCCTTCTTTCTATCTTCTTCCTTCTGCTTCTCTTCTTCTTCTTTTTTCTCCTCTTCCTGTTTCCTTTTCTCTTCCTCTTTTCTCTTCTCCTCTTCCTGTTCTTTTTCTCTTCTTCTTTTCTCTTCTCCTCCTCTTATTTTTTCTTTTCCTCTTCCTTTTTCTTCTTCTCCTCTTCCTCTTTCTTCTTCTCCTCTTCCTCTTTCTTCTCCTCTTCCTTTTGATTCTTATCCTCTTCCTTTTTCTTCTTCTCCTCTTCCTTTTGCTTCTTCTCTGCTTGCACTTTTTTAGCCTTGTCCTTTGTTGCATCCGGAGTGACATTTTCACCATCCAAGGCATCAACGTCAATAGGGTCCATTTGTTCAATGACCAGTTCTCCTTCACTGTCATACACCTCATCCGGTTCTTGCTCAACCTTCTTGATGGCTTCAGACACTTGGTGCAATCTTAGAGCGGCTTTTGCATGCGAGTGGGTATCTTTTACCACTTCAGGGACTTTCCCTTCCAGTAACAGGAGTCTTCTTCTAATGAAGAAGAGGCCTTTGTACTTTTACATAACTTCAAAAAGTTCTGAATTTGACACATCAGGAAAATATTGTGCAAATATTTCTTCTCTTATTTCCTGTTCCTTTTCTATGGCAATGCACCATTTGTTATCTAAAGAATTATATAAAGTCCGGTGTCACAGATTTAATTTTTGATGGTGACCGGTCAGTAATACATAAATATTGAATACTTTTCTGTTTGACTTCCTCTTTCTCATTGTCATTGAAATCATCAAAATAATCTATTAAATCACTCAACACTTTTCTCCTAATATTCTTAATGGTTCTTTGACAATGTGTCAAAGGCTTGTAAGAGGAAATGTCTATATTTACTAGTGTTGATGATGTCGGTTCATTGCTGGTTGTCTTTGTCTTCTTCCTCATTTGCCTAGTCTTTTTAGGTTGTACCTCAAGTTTTGTATCCTCAGAATCTGGTGAGGTGTTCTTAGTTTTCTGCTTCCTTTCAAAGACCTTAGCAGGTGCAGCTTCTGGTTTCTTCTTTGTCGGTGATCGCTTGGTCACTTTAGGACTCACCCAAGTAACTGGTGTCGAAACAGATGGCACTGCCTTTCCTTTCTTCACTGAAGGTTCTTCAACCGATGTTACCCTCTCCAAATAGGTGTCAGTTCTCTTCTTCTTAGGATCAAGCAGTGAAGCAAGTAGGGTAGAGGCATACCCGTCTAGCATGTCATACATTACCTCATATCCCATGGGCTCCACTTCTTCTTTTCTAGGATCAACCACCTCCATTATGCACTCATCTACTCTGATGATAATGTAGATGTCCTCTTCATACTTCTTGACAATGTCACCAGATATTCTCACCCTTTGGCTCATGTTGCGTCTGAACTCATCAAAGTATTTGTTCAGGACTTCAGGATAACCAGTTCCTACCGCTTGAAGACTCTCTCTAATTTTCTTGGTAACCGGTTGGTCAATAGACCATTGTATATCACCTACTCCTGGGAAATGGCCTTGAAAGTAGAAAAACAATCCTACCAGTAGTTATCCAAATTTAAATCTCAAGGCATTGTCCTGTTTAATTGACTTCAGGTTCACCAAAAGTTGTCTTTGCATACAGGTGCATAAATCAAATGAGGCATCTTCCGTGATCATCCTGTAGGCGACATTTACCACTGCAGTAGAGACAGAGTTAATTATGCTAGCATAGAATGTCTGGTATCCTATCACCATGCAGGCATATTTGACTAGATCGTCCTTGATGGTATTGATGGTCATTCCCTGTTGGTTGCTCATAGAACCGGTGAGCTTGGTCATTTCGGTCTTGATGACTTTCCTTAGGGCTGGCACATCTCCAACATTATAGAAATCGGTGACGGCATGAATAGCTTCAGGTGTGATGTCATGTGTGCGCTCAAGATACATTTTGTCATCGTGCACTCTACTTAGAATGATTCGAATGTGATCTTCTGTGAACTCTTCAAGAAAATACACCGCATTGTGAAGCTTCTTCTTTTCCAGGATGCTATATTCTGGTTTGATCTTCTTGTCCTTCCCACAGAATAAACTTAACTGAGAATGGATCACTAGAGATCCTAGGTCTTTTATTTTGCAATCAATATAATTTGAAATAGCTTCCTCAACTATAACACTAGCACGTATCTGGGATAGGGCATCGTATTTCGCCTTCTGTTGGATGAAATCTACTGAACCATCAGGTGCACTAGGACTGGAGTGCGATGCAAAAGCCATGATAAATAGATAAACAAGAATTTCGATAAATACCTTCAGAAATCCGCAATTTAGGATTTGCAACTTCAGCTTCGCCACACACTACTTCGGTTGTTGGATTATTGCTTTGTGTTCTTCACCTGACTGATTGATATTATCTCTGGATTCTACTTCAAGATTTTGAATTCTCTCTGAATCGCAAGATAAATCGCCTTTTGTCGCTCTGCACTTGAAAATTTCTTCGCTCGCAAATTGATAAGTGAAAATGACTTGAAAATCCCATTTAAATGAATTCTTCACCTACCATAATAAATGCTCCACCATTAGGACGTAAACCCTTATTTTCCTTTTACCATTTCCGATCTTCTACCAATTGACAAGTATCACATACCAGTTAAGGTCTTTTACCGGTGTAAACCGGGGGTTCAAAACATTTTACCAATTTTCGCCCCCTAAGCTTTTCTGAAGCTTAGTTTGTCGGTTCAACAACTTCCACACTAGGTACAGAAACCGGTTCTTCTTGTGACACTTCTTCAGGTTTCTTCTTCCATGTTGTCTTCATATTTGCTTGAATAGTTTCAACATCAATCTTTCCTTTTGGAGTGACCGGTATATCATTTGATATGCTCTTTCTCATTCTACAGGTTCTAGCAGGGTGTCCCAGTTTGTTGCAATGATAGAAAACCATTCCAGGTGTTCTCTATGGTCCATTGTTCATTCTACCATTCTTCCTCCTACATGTTGCAGTAGTGTGACCACTGCCATGACAAATCAAACAGGTTGCTCTCCAACTGGTTGCCGCTTGATAGCCACCACCACCTGACTGATGGTCACAGGCATTATACCAGTTTGGATTCCAGTTCACAGAGGATTCAGGAAAAACTCCTTGACTCCTTTGAGGATATCTTCCAGTTTTGTGTATAACAGACCTGCATTCAAATGCTCTATGCCCAAACTTGTTGCATGCATAACAGTTACCATTGAATCTATTTGATCTAGGCTTATTGTTTAGAAAGTAGGGAAAATTATTGTAAGCCTTACTTCTACATACTTTGGCAGTGTGTCCTTCCTTGAGACAATTAAAGCAGACATGTTTGAACTTTTTCTTACCTTTATCCTTTTGTGTCGATTGCTTCTTTGATGCTCCATCTTTTGTTCCAGAGGTCTCACCTTCCTCATAACTAGAAAAACCAAGTCTAGTGGTAATCTTCACCGATTTTGCTGATTCAAGCTTTTGTTCTAGCTTAACAGTGCTCCTATTGAATCTGGCAAGTATTTCCTTTGACTCAATGAGTTCTTTGGAAATAGCAGCATTGGATTCCTTCAAGGTTGCATTCTCAGAAATATCCATGTTTAGTTCATCTTGCATTTCTTCTTTTTCCACTTTACTCTCTTGGAGATGAGCGGTAAGTGCACTGATTTCTTGCTTCAGCTTGGAGATCTCATGATCTTTGTCTTTTACCAGATCTTCAGCTTTCCTTCAGTTCTCAAGCTCTTGACACATTCTGATAGTCAGTCCTTCTAGTTCCCTTCTTAGGTTAGCATTATATTCATTTAGTTTTTCAACTTCTTCAACTAGGGCTTCCATGTCTGCTTCATCGGAAGAACTATTTTCAGTAAGCTCCATCAGTTTCTCAGTATGCTCTCTTCTCTTTGCTAGAGAGGCTTTATATTTGACTTTGAGTTCATCAAAGGCTTTCTCAGTCAAAGTGAGATGATGAGTAAGTTCCCTCATAGTGTATTCCCCCATATCTCCTTCCAAGTGGTTAAACTTATAGAAAGGTTGGCTCTGATACTAATTGATGAATACTAAGAGGGGGGAGGTGAAATAGTATACCAAAAAATACTGAACTCAAACACTTAAACAGTTTAGCAGTAAATCGGTTAACACAAATGCAAACCAAACAGCAAATAAGGCATTCACCCACAGAAGCACAATCACCATAACACAAGAGATTTTGACGTGGAAACCCAAATGGGAAAAACCACAATGAGATGAAACTCACAAGTAACTATCTGCAGAATAGTAACTAGACTAGTTAAGGTCATACAATATTCTTTACCAGAACAGATCCTATTAGGAATCTCAATCTCTATTAGGAGATAAGTCTGATTAAAGACTGCCATGTGAGGGGATTTTAGATCCACAGTTGTGAACCACCTTGTTAGAGGATTTACAAAGGCTTTGCCAGGCCTACCCGGTTAAGGGTTTCAGACTTGCTGAAGATGTGAGTAATCAACAAGTGAGTGATCTAAATACTAGCATAGCATGCTTGGTTAGATCCTTGATAGCTCATTGTTAATGCATTTCAACATTACTTCAGTCTTCAAAATCTCCACACTCTATTTCTTCACATAGACCTAATCTTCTTCTATGATCGTACTTGCAAAAACCTCATCAACCACACAAAACCCTAACAACTCTTAACAACCTTTGAAACCCTAGACATGATGTCCTTACAAAGGAATCTGATTTCATGTCAGCCCAATAGGATTACATTGCAAGTTCCTAGGTTCAATGCATCTGGACACATTTGGTAACACGACATAGAATCACCACCAAAGTGTCGGTGGATGATAACTCATCACAAAAATAATACCGATTGGTAACTCATCACAGAGTAATATTGATTCATACATTTTCCTATTACCAGTTCACATATTTTACCGATTACTGGTTCACACATTTTACCAATTACAGTTTTTTCAAAAATGAAGACTGGGAATATGATAACAACCACTTTGTTCCTTCATATCGCTTTGGGATCCTCGAACCGCTTGAGGTCTTCATACCGCTTGAGGTCTTCATACCACTTGAGGTCTTCATACTGCTTGGGTCTTTATACCACTTGAGATCAGTAAACACTTTCTGCAAAACACTGATAGTCTAAAGACTATAATACATGATACCAGTTTGGAACAAATACCGATTGAGAATAACTCATACATACAAAAAGTGATCTCAGAGCAAGTGTGTGTCCATCAATGACAATCACAACATCATCATCAAAAGATGCCAATAGGCTTAACCAGGGTCAGACAAGAACCTGGCAAGAAAATTTCCAACACAAAAGTCGAAAAAATCACTGGTGCTACACCTAACAGCAGATCAATGAGGATAAGCACAATCACCGACATGAATATAAAGTTTGCAAGCATGATCATAAGTTACAAGGTAACTCAATCCAACTAATTGAATTTTGTTGCTAGTTCATGCATTCATGTCACATATCAGATGCTGAGGAATAATGTGAAGTATGATTTATGTGATTGGATGAGGAGTGAGTTGATGTTAAACCTTGGAAAGATCAAAGGAATCAAGAAAGGAACCTTTAGATATGGAAACTTTATTGTTTGTTTAAAGCTTTACTTCCTAAATGAGCTACTCAATATAGGGAAGAAGCATTGGGCTTATGACATACCAGTAAGTATGCAAACCAAGGAAGCTATCACTGGTCTAGGTACCGACAAAGATGAGAAGCTTTGGGGGTGTTTTAAGACTTTTCAAGAGAACATGAGGAAAAGGGAGAGAATCTAAAAGAACATTGTGGAGAAATATTCCATTGATATCTGTTTCATGGTAAAAAGTAATGAAACTCTTAGGGAAGCAGTTGAACCGAGGCAAATATGGATTACTGCACTTGGATATGAGGTAGATGATAGCATTTTTGAAATCTATGCAAAGATTTTGTTAGATTCCCCATTAGATGATAAAGTAGAACATTTTGGTATAGAAGGAGAGAAGGCTCTTGAAGTGATTAACAGGAAGAGAAGAGAAAAGAAAATAGAAAAGATGTCTACATATGTACAAGATGTTCTTTATAAGATATACACTCAACTAGGCTCTAAATCTAAACAGGAAGCTAAACCAATAGAGATTGGTACTACAAAAGTAAAGAAGCCACAAGTTCACATTTCCCCTATCACTTCTAACTCTGATCCTAAGGATAATGAACCTCTAGCTTTCAGAAGGGTACAAAGGAAGAATGTGGTAAAACCACCGGTAGAGTAGAAGAAGGCAAAGCCTAGAAGGATACTTGTTAGAAAGGTAAATAAGCCTACTACACCTCCACCACCAGCAAGGAAGCCTATACAAAAGAGGAAAATAGTCACACCGACAACCACAAGAAAAAACTGAACTTGTTGATGAAATTACAAAAGATGGAATGTTAAAAAATATATCTAAGTATTATGAATATTTCGAAGAGAATGAGCAAAGTGAATTAGAAGAGGCTATTTTGTTATATATGGACATCTATAAGAAAGCCTTAATTGAAATTTTGAAGGAGATACCTTTATCTTTGTATAATAAACTTGAAGCTAGGAGACTTGACGTTTTCAAGAGGGATAGGGAAATCAAAGAAGTTGAACTTTTGGAATTGTGTGGTACTATAAATAATGAGGAAATGAAAAGGTGTATTGACACTGCAAATAGGACTATCTTCAGTAGTAAATCCTGACATATAAGTCTTATGATGGGAAGAGTAAATGAGGTTGTAAATGAGACAAGTAAGGGATGGACAAAATTCTTTAAGAAAAACCCAGACTTTCTCACATCTCAAGAAGAATTTGCAAGGGCAACATCTTCCACCATTCCTGATAAATCAAAAGGGAAAGGTATTTTGGGTAGTTCAACTCCAATTTTGACACCACCCACAGTAACTATAGATATTCAAACACAATTGGTAGCTAAGGAGAGTGTATATTCTGTACCGACACAGACCATTTTTTAGCAAGGCAATAAAAGACACTGAAAATACTATGGAACCGACAGTAACTGATATTGCACCAAGTGGTGAAGCCACAGGTGCAATAGAGGTTGAGATGGACAAGGTAACCATTGAGTCCATACTCGCAGGTAAAACTGATTCCTCAACAAAGGTTTTGGTAATTGACACTTCTCGAGTTGAGAAGAAATCAGTCTTTGAGTTGAGTTTAACTAAATTAATGATGATGGCTACTCAGAAATTACTGAAGGAAGGTACTATGGATAAGGGATTAATTGATCAATCAGTCTCTGTATTGCACAGATTATTACCTGATTGTTAGATTGAAGATGGAGCAAGCCCTTCTGGTAAGCTCAAGACTCTAACAAAGCACATATCCAACAATTTGCAATCTCTGAGGCAGATAGCAAACCGACGGGCTTTGGACAATTTTACAGCAGCAAAAAGAACAAATTTTTATCAACTTATAGAGACATGGAAGAATAAAATTGAAGACAAACAACAATATACAAATATTTGCATAGTGTGTTGCAACATAGAAAGTCTTACAGCTAATGTAGATAGCAGATTGAAGGAGTTATATGATAAGATGGCTAAAATTGCTAACTCTTTTGATGAATTGACTACACTAACCACATCTCTTGATGGACAAATTTTGTCCTTGGAGAACCAATTTTTTTATTTTGAGAAGGAGAGACACAAAATCATGAGAAGAGAAAGAAATCTAAGAGGATTGGTAAGTCCTAGACTAGATTTGTTGGGTGTTCACAAGAAAGAATGCATGGATGTGATAGCTAAACCCACACCGACGGCTATCCAAGAGAAGGAAACACTTGCTCACTTACTAGGTGGACTTGCATCTATTTTTTATACCTTCAAATCCGACTAGGATACATATCTTCAGCTATTGCAAAAGGCATACCCAGAAATCCTAAAGATGGCAAAGCTCCAGTGAAACTAACAGTATTCTTTTATTATTTCAATTCTTTCACTAGTCTTTGGAATTAATGTCAAAGGGGGAGTATGTTCATATGTGAAAAATATCAGAAATACACATTTCAGATGGAGTGTATTGCTCAGGGGGAGCATATCGACAGGGAATCCATTTTTCACATGAGTGTTGCCATCAATGCCAAAGGGGGAGATTGTTGGCAATTGACACTCATTGGATTCATTTTGTTGTCATTTATGGCAACAAGATATGATGGAAGTCATAAACCGGCACTAGGGAGTATATACCGACAAATACCAACTTTGGAGCATTCAGGGCTCTATCGGCACCAGCACCAACACCCGCATCAACACTTCTTTGGAAGCTGACATCAAGGAGGATTTACTTAATTCATTTTGTAATTATTATTGTCAAGGTCGACATTTTTGTAAATGTATTGTAAGCCAACATAAGACATATCATTTGTAATAGGTATATAGGTCAGTCTGCTAGGATATTTTTGATATAGAGTAAGATATATGATATATGTGGATATAGGAAAATATAGCAAAAATATATGATGTGAAATATATGTATGGAGATCATTTTGTATGCGAATTTTATATCATAAAATGATCTATAGATAGCTTGGAAAGCATTATTGGAGGAGAAGTGATACCAGTAGCAGTTAAGAGTTTATGAACCGATACAAAGAAGAACCAGAACCGAAACTCTATTTGGCATAGCAAATGCATTCTTGAGTTCATTTTCAGTAATTTAATTTGGCAGAAAGCTTGTGGTCAGTGAGGCTCTTTAGTGATGAGTAGTATGCTCTAGGCAGTGTACCTTCCTGCAAGTGCAGGCCCCTATTATATGTAATATCTTTTCATATGGCTAGTGAACTGATATCGTCGGTCACAAATCCCACCATGGTTTTTCCTCATTGAGGTTTTCCATGTATAAACTTTGTGTGTTATGGTGTACATTTATGTGGATGGTTTATTTGCTTCTTGTTATGTGCTTATTTTTTTACCTGTATATATATGCATAGTCTAGAAAGTTAAAAATTGTTCATTCTGATAGAACACTGATTCCCCCCCCCCCCCTCCCCCCCTTCTCTTAGTGATCTTAGATCCCAACAATCTACACGTTAGGTTTGGTGGTGACTTTGGAGGATGTGTTAGTGTGTGCAATTTATTGGATTTGAATAGGAAGGATATATTATGGTATTTTTGGGTCCCCTTCTTTCTCCTAGAGTAGACCACTTTGAGTATTTTTGGTCCAAGTGGCTTATTTGATGTAATAAAGTTTATCATGTTTGTGGTCAACCCTCAATTAGGTTTTTGATAATCTAACTTGTATTTAAGGTGTGAAGATGTATGAGTTGTGCATGGAATAGAATGTCAATTGATGAGAAGAAAAATGTAAATGATATACAAGTAGATTTGAGACTGTGGATGTGCAAAAGTTAGTTTGTGAAGAGCTTTGAAGTTGATACATTCAGTGAGATAGTGGTGGTTGTCAGATGTGTTTCCCATGATGTTGGTTGCTTGACATAGAGGTTCAACATCAATTTCATGATTAGGATATTCTTCTCATATCAGTTCTACTATTCTTTGTGTTGCTGCATTTTGGTGGACATGTTGAGTTGGTTAGTGGAGTATTTTAGTTTAGTTCTATGATGGAGTTTTTGTTCCGAAAGTGAGTTGTATTGGATTATGCTTGGTATGTTCATTTTTTTGCGTATCTGATTGGATTGTCTTGTTTAGATCATATTTTTTGGTTTAGATATGTTTTTGGAGCTATGTCAAATGGTAGTTATGGGTCTCACCATGGTGTGTAGAGATTTGCATTAGGTAATTTATATTGGAAGATGTCTTTTGACCAACTAAGTGCTAAGTTTTTATTGCTTATCTACATGTTACATTTGGTGGTGACTTTGGAGGATGTGTTAGCATGTAAATTTCATTGGATTTAACTAGGAAGGATGTATTGTAACATTTTTGGGTCACCTCTTTCTCCTAGAGTGGACCACTTTGAGTATTTTTGGTTCATGTGGCTTATTTCATGTAATAATGTTTATTTTGTTTGTGGTCAACCTTCAATTAGGTTTTTGATGATCTAACTTGTATTTAAGTAGTGCAAATGTATGAGTTGTATATGGGATAGATTTTTAATTGATTTGAAATGGATGTGAATGACGCACAAGAAGATTTTGTGTTGCACATGTGCAAAAGTTAAATTGTGAAGAGCTCTGGTGATATTCTTCTAGTGTTGACAATGTTGTGAGACAATGGTTTATGATAGATGTGTTTACCATGATGTTGATATATTGACACATAGGGTCAAGGTCAATTTCATGATCGAGGGATTCTTCTCTATCAGTTCTTCTATTCTTTCTATTGTTGGAAGATAGTGGGTCTCTTAGTGGTCCATTTGTATCTTGCCCTAAAGTAGTGTGCATCAATTGTGCAAGTCCAAGTATCTTTCCCTAAGGTAGTTCTATTTAGTTTTGCAAGTCCATCAGTTAGATCACATTATAAGTGTTCCGGACTGATTCATCCTCCCTCTCAATCCTACCATAGGTTTGACAATTGGTATAAGAGAAAGGTTCCTATTAGAAGAGATTAACCACTTGATGTAGATCCAAAATGGCATAGGAACTTAATTTCAAAGCACTAAGGTTCGATGGTACAAATTTTTCTTATTGGAAGGAGAGGATGGAATCTTATTTGGAAACTCTACTTGATGGAATTTGGGAAATTATCAAATTTGGTTATATGCCTCCATTGAATGGTTCTCATACTCTAGATGAACACAAGAATCATGACAATAATGCAAATGATACAACTGTGATTATTAGTTTCTTTAGTGATGATTATTTGGTAAGGTTAGTGAATTGAAAGAAGCCAAAAAGGTCTAGAAAAAATTAAGTCAATCATATAAATAAGATTTGAAGACAAAGTAGGCTAGGTTAATAAATATAAAATAGAAATATGAGTGTCTAAGGATGGTTGATGATGAAGGTGTTCAGACATACATGCATAGGGTGAAAGAGATTGTGAATTCTATTAGAAGTGTTGGTGAAAGATAGAAGAAGGTGATGTTTTAAGAAAGATTTTGTTGACTCTACCTAAACCCTACAAGCCAAAGAAGTGGGTTATTGAAGAATGTCATGATTTAGATAAGTATACAATTGTTCAACTCCTTTGGTAATTATTTTCCTATGAAATATTAGAGATGGAAGATATCAAAAGAGAAAAAGAAGAAGTTGCATTCAATGTTTCAAATAATGTTGAAGATGAACCAAAAGTAAGTGAAAATATGGATGAGATCGAGGCAAACTTCATTAGAAGTTTGAAGAGAGGTATCAGAAAATATAAAGGTAAGTTACCTTTGAAATGTTTTAATTGTGGTAGAATTTCTCATTATTCTTCTAAATGTATATATAAAGAAGATTATAAGAGATTTGATGATGAGAAGAAAAGTAGACACAAAAAACTGATACAAGGGAAAGGATAAATGATAGAGATAAAGCAAAAATGAGCCTATGTTCTATGGAGATACATTCATCTGAGGATGAAAATGGTGATGACTCGAATGAAGAAAATTTGTTTCTAGATATAGAAGACAAGAATAAGGAGATGTCTGGAAGACCAAAAAGAATGAAGAACAACATAAATTCAATAAGTGAAAAGATTGCATTGCATGCTAAAGTAGAACTGAAATTTTGGATCATTGACTCAGGATGCTCAAATCATATGAGCAGTGATAAGGAGAAGTTAATTAATCTTGATAAGTATGATGCAGGATCAGTGAGATTTTTAGGAGAGGAAGTTGCACCTATTTGTGGGATAGGAAGTACTACTGTAGATGGTAAGCATATAATTGATGATGTTTATTATGTAGAAGGTATGAGACATAATTTATAGAGTGTTAGTTAGATGTGCAATAAAGGCTATGAAGTATTATTTGGTCAGTCTAAATGTATAACTAGAAAAGGAAAATCGAGAAGATTAGCGGAAGCTGTTAGAAGAAATGGGAATGACTATTACATAAAAGATAACAGTGGGAGTTGATGTTTTCTTGCACAAAGGAGTGAATGTTGGTTGTGGCACAAAAGGATGTGACATGTAAATTTTGATAACATGGTGAAGATAAGTATTACAAAAGTTGTGAGAGATTTACCAAGAATTATCAAACCTATTGATGTTGTGTGTAGGGAATGTCAACTAGGAAAATAGATGAAGAGGAGATTCAAGAACAAGGAATATTCTACCTCTAAACCTTTGTAATTGATTCACACATGTCTTTGTGCACCTACTATAACAAAAGGACTCAACAGAGAAAGGTACTTTGTGTTTATTATTGATGATTAATCTAGAATGACATGGGTTACACTCTTGAAAGAAAAATTTGAAGCTTTTGAAAGATTTAGTATCTAGGTTAAGGGCAGGTTGTTGGGATATCAAAGAAGAGGTTCGAATCCTCTGGTTCTAGTCCACCCCCATAGAATTGTAGGGCTAGGAATGAAAATGTATGAAATAATGGACCATAGAATTGTAGGGAAGCTGGATCAAGCTGGCTCCACAGAATTGTAGGGAACTAAAAGGCCCTACTATTTTATAGGTGAGCAGGAAAACAAGCTGGAAATAAACCGAAAGGAATGCTAGATTAATATGCCTGCTAGATTAAGCACTCAAAAAATCTTCTTTAATATTGGAAATTGAACCTATCCAAGTGTTCAAGTCAATGGTTTAAAATCAAGTAGATACTAAAATCAAATGGTTGAGATCTGATAGAGGAGAAGAGTTTACTTCAAATGAGTTTGATAGATAGTGTGAAAAACATGGAATTAGAAGGCATTTTTTTGTCCCAAGAACCCCTCAATAGAATTTAGTTGTAGAAATGAAGAATATAACTATTATTGAGATGGCTAGAACAATGTTAAAAGATGCTAACTTAGCTAATGTATATTGGAAATAAGTTGTGTATATTATTTTTTACATTCTTAATAGGGTACAAATAGGAGTATTTAATCATACCAAGATACCTTATAAACTTTGGAATGGAATACCTCCTACAATGAAGTATTTCAAAATCTTTGGAAGCAAATGCTATATTAGAAGAGATGGAGATCATCTAGGGAAGTTTGATACTAGAGATGATGAAGGAATATTTCTAGGATATGCTACAAACAACAAGGCCTAGTAGTGTTATAACAATATATTAAACAAGACAGCAGAGAGCACAAATGTAAAAGTATGTGAAGGATGGGATCAAACTACCTCTAAACTTAAACAAGAGACTGAATTTGAGATTTATTCCAATTGTTTCTGAAGACAAGATTGATCTGGAAGAGAAAACTGGAAAAGAGATAAATGAAGAAGAAGAAGAAGAACTTGAGCAAGTGCCTAAGACTCTAGCTAGATATGTGAGAAAGAACCATTTAGAAGATCAGATTATTAGAGATAAAAATAAAGGTCTTAAGACAAGAAGAAGATTTGTGCAAGCAAATGAACAAGAAAATTATTGTTTTCTATCACAAGTTGAACCAAAATCTTTTGAATAAGAAAGCAAACAAGAGAGTTGGATAAAAGAAATGAAATTATAGCTAAATTAGATACAAAAGAATCGGGCATGGGAACTAGTATCCAGACCAGTGGACAAAATTGTGATAGGAATTAAGTGGGTGTTTTGAAATAAGATAAATAAGCAATGAAAAATTAAAAGGAACAAGGCAAGGTTGGTATGTAAAGGCTATTCATAAGTTGAAGGCATATATTATGAGGAGGTTTTTGCTTCGGTAGCTAGGATGGAAGCTATAAGGATGTTTCTTTCTTTTTATGCTTATAAGAACTTTAAGGTGTATCAAATGGATGTTAAGTCAGCCTTTCTAAATAGATAATTTGAAGAAGAGGTATATATTGAACAATTGGATGGATTCAAATTGTAAGAAGATCCAAATATAGTTTGCAAGTTGAAGAAGGCATTATATGGACTCAAACAAGCACCTAGAGCTTGGTATGCTAGATTGGATAGATATTTGTTACAACAAAATTTTAGAAAACATACTACTAACAACAATCTTTATTTCAAAGTTGAAGGTAACAAACTATTGATTGTTTTTGTTTATGTTGATGATATTATATTTAAAGGAAATGATGATCTACGCAAGGAGTTTGTAGAGAAGATGCAAAAGAAAGTTGAAATATCAATGATTGGTGAGTTGGCATTCATTCTTGGTTTGCAAGTTACACATCTAGAAGATGTAATTTTTTATTTCTCAAGCCAAATATACCAAAGAAATGTTGAAGAATTTTGAAATGGAAAATTGTAAACCAGTTGCAACTCTCTTGGTTGTTGGTTGTAAGTTGAGAAAAGATGATAAATAGCTAGAAGTTGATCACAAGAAGTGCAAATCTATGATTGGAGGACTATTATATTTAACCACCTCTGGACCAGATATTATGCAAGCTAGCTATTTAGTTTTAAGATTTCAGGCTAGTCCAAAGAAATCGCATGGTCAAGCAGTGAAGAGGATTTTTCAAATATTTGAAAGGTATCCCAAATTTTGGTCTTTGGTATAAAAAGAATGGAATATTTCATGCTAAAATCATATACATACGTAGATTGGGTCGAATGTGTAGATGATAGGAAAAGTACTAGTGGTGGTGCATTTTTCTTGGTAGATAGGTTGGTTTCAAGGTTAAGTAAGAAGTAGGATTCAGTATCTCTATTTACTTTAGAAGCATAATAGAATGTAGGATCATCTTGTTGCATTCAGGTTATGTAGATGAAATAGACTCTTAAGGATATTAAAGTAATATATGATGAAGTTATTCCCATGATGTGTGATAATACCAGTGCTATAAACATTTCAAAGGATTTCATGATGCATTCAGGAACCAAACATATCTCAATTAAGTGTCATTTATTAAGAGAGAAGGTTGCAAAGAAGCAAGTTAGACTAATGTATGTTTCTATAAGAGAATAGGTTACAATTTAAATGTTTAATAAAGAGTTGATGAAGGATACTTTTGAGTATCTCAAAATGAAATTAGGGGCAATTGTCCCTCCTTTCTCTAACTAGATGCATAGTTGTGGTGCATCTTTCCAGGGGGAGATTCAAGGCTTATTCTATCTCCTAGATAGATGTTGTTGCTACTCTTAGAAGGAGCAATGGAGTGTGTTGTTTCTGGAAATCCAGTTAATCTTTGTCTTTAATGTCAAAGGGGGAGAAGTATGTGCAAGTGTTGCCATCAATGACAAAGGGGCATATTGTTAGAAGTCTGAGTTGTTTACTGATATCTGAACTGTGTTGTCATTGATGTAAAACTTGGTGTTTTAGATAAAGTTTGGTCTAGATATGGTTGTGTATTGTTGCAAGTTTCTCAAATTGGTATTTTTGTTAAGTTTGTTGAATTTGTGAAGCATATGGCAAGTTTAATATGTAGGTGTATGCGGGAAAAGTGGTGCAATGAAACAAAAATTATGAAATCATGACTAGTCCACACACCAATGGGACTCTTGGTGCAAGTTATGGAGCTATATGGAATAGCTCAACTTCCCAAGGGATGTTCCATTGTTATCTATCCCACAAGACCGTTGAGCCAATGCCTTTTCTCTCAGGGCACTGAGAAAAGTGACTTAGGGATGACAATCATGAGAATGAGGGATGTTTTGATCAATCTAACATGAATGAAATCCTAATATGCATGATATTAATAAAAGATGAACTAAACTAGCATGCATATGATGATAAAATGAAAGGATTAGTAACAAGACTATCTGAGAATGCTATACTAGTCTATCATGATTATTATGATAACAATGCAAATGTCTATTAAAGATGTTATGAAGATTATATCTATCAAAGAGAGGCTAAATGCTAGATAAAAATGATTTAAACTAGATGCTTAGTAAAATGTCTATAAGTTTGATGCTAAAGACTTGGATATGAGAATGATAGAAGAAGGGCTCTATTTATAGGAAAAATAGGGCAATGAAGGGTCAAGATTGGATGGTCCTATCAAGGGCCAGGATTGAAAGTTATCAATCCATGTTTACAATTCTCACCAATGAAATGGTGATAATTGTCAACATAAGACTGCTTGAGAGGAGATTTAAGAAGCATTAAATGCTTGAGAAGACCTCATGGTTACCTTAGAAGGTAAGGGTTAAGGTTAGGTTAAGATTACCCATTGGATAAAGCTTTTATCCAAAGGATAAACTCTTGTGCAAGGGTTAGAGGAATAACCATGGTCAAAGCAATGAATGCTTGATGAGACCCTAGGGTTAGATGAGGGTTGAGTTAGGCAAAAGTATCCAACCATGTAAGAAGGTTGAGTTAACCATTAATGGTTATGTAAGAGACTTAAATGGTTAAGTTGTTGAGGATAAAAAGCCTTTAATGGTAATTGAAGACTTTAAGGGTTTGAGAAGTGACTTCCCTTTGTTTAGGGATGTGACAATGTTTAGTAGATGGGTTAGACTAATTTAGAAGGGGTTTAGAGATGCAAGTGGGAGATGTAGGAGAATGCAAGTGGATGGAGAGTAATTTTAATTAAAATAAATTGCTTTATTTCAACAAAATAGATGCAATTTGGGGATTTAAATAAACTAGATTTATTTATTTGAAGTGAACAATTTAATTAAATGTAGATTTAATTAAAAAAGAGAGAAAGGGGAGCTAATTGAATAAAATGATTTATTCAATTAAATGATATGAAAGACCTAGGTGAATTTAATTAAATAAATTGAATAATTTATTTAATCAAAATAGAGGATGTGAATGATTTAATTAAAAATTAAATTTAATTAAATAGAGGAATGAGAATAAAATGAACATTAAATATTCATACAGGAAAGTGGTCATTTTTATACGTCTACAGTAGGAAAGAGTACTTAATATATGCTTGAAAAAGTTTTTAATGCTCTAGTGGTTGAATGCTTTGCATTCCTTTGAATGGTGAAGGTTATGTTTTGAGGTTTTGAATATGTTGTATCATCATGTTATCCGGTTCGTGAATTGTAAGAGTTTTGTGTTACTATAACTAGTGAGAGTGTCTATCAGACTGGTCCAAAAAGTCTTTGGTGGCCTCTAGACATGTTGAATAATGTGATACATTTTGGTGAACATATTGAGTTGGTTAGTGCATTAGTTCAGTTCAGTTCTATGGTGGTATTTTTGTTCCAGAAGTGAGTTGTGTTGGATTATGATTGGTGTGTTCTATTTTCTACATATCTAAATAGATTATCTTATTTGGATCATACTTTTTGGTCTAGATATGCTTTGGGAGCTATGTTAGATGGTAGTTATGTGTCTAATCATGTTTTGTGGAGATTTATATTAGGTAATTTATGTCTTTTGGCCAATTGGGTGCTAAGTTTTGTTGCTTCTCTACACATTAGGTTTGGTGGTGTTTTTGGAGGATGTGTTATCGTGTGGAGTGTTGACATTTTACAATTAGATGAGAATTGTTGATATTGTCATTGATGGCAACCAACTGGTAATATGGTTCACAGGTTACACCAGCAACAGACTTCGCATATCGGCACTGGCAGCTACACAAAGTTCATTCACACCAGCATCCAGTTTACACCAGCAATGAATATGAGAGCGAATATTTGCATATGCATTTTGATGTAATAATTTTGATGAGAACATAAGAGTAGATTAGAGTGAAGAAAGGTTTATGGTAGAGGTATTTGATAGAGCTTAAACCGGTACTGAATCCAGCATTGCAGATGCTATTTTGAGCAGTACATTGTCATTAGATTTAATCATCTAATTTTGTAGTCAGTGTGACTCCTTTTTGTGATTAAGCAGTGAGCTCTAGGTTGTTGGCCTTCCTGCGTGTGTAGGCCCCTATTGTATCAGTAATATTTATTCATATTGGCCAGTGAGTAAATATTGTGGGTCACAAATCCCACCGAGGTTTTTCCCCTACCGGGTTTCCTTGCCAAAATATCTTGTGTTATGATGTGCATTGATATTGTCTCTCTTATTTCTCTTTGTTGCTTTATTGCTTGTTTACTTGTACATTAATTTGGGTTGTAAATTTGCAAACAAGTTTAAATATTTTATTTACCGGTTAGACATTGATTCTTCCCCCCACCCCCTCTCAGTGTCTTAGGGACTGATCAAATATCTAACAATTGGTATCAGATCCAAGTCCTCTATTTACAGAAGCCTAACAACTTGAGGAAGATTTTGAAACCAGTACCAATAGAAATATTGAGACAACAGTTGGAAGGAGCTCTTGAAGATTTTGATGGAGAAAAATTGAAGAATATCAAACTGGAAGATGAACTCAGAACTACTCATGAATTTATCAAAGCACTTCAAGATAACCTAGTTATAGAAAAGAATAAGAGAAAAGAATTACATGTGCAATTGAAAAATCAAGATGATGAAGAAAAAGAAACTCTTATATTGCAGACAAATTAAGACAAGAGAACAGTAACATGAAGAATGAGATGCAAGATTTAACCATGAGACTATGCAAGGATATTGAAGATAGAAAGAGGAATGAGGAAGATTTGGCCAGAAGACTAAATGAAAGATTAGATGAATCTCAAAGGATTAGCTATGAAACTGATATGCTCAAAACTAATTTGATTCACATGCAACATGACAAAGAGGAACTTTTGAGATAGGTTAGCACTTTAGAAAATGAGTTTATCACTGCAAATGAATACAAAGACAAATTCAAAAAAAGTTCAGATAACCTTGATGATATGCTGAAAAGTCAGAAACCTGATGGAGAAACAATTGGACATGGATTTGAACATGGAGAAAGTTCCAGGACTGCAAACAACCATGATCACAGAAAATCAGTCAACCTAATGCTTATAAATTTAATGGGAAATGTTTTAATTGCAACAAATTTGGTCATAGAGCAAATTGGTGCAGATTTGGGAATAATCAGAATACAAACTTACTCACTGGTCAATGTTCCAAATGCAATAAAAATGGTCATAACTCAGACAATTGTAGAATGAATGTTAAATGTTATGTTTGTGGTAGATTTGGACATTTATCTAATCAATGCAAAACTCAAACTGGTCAAGGTTATGGAAAGGTTATTCTAAGAAACAATGTAACTTGTTATACATGTAACAAGATTGAGCATATTGCAAAATTTTGTAGAAGCAAGACTATACCGACGAACAATAAAGGATCTAATAACAAAGTCAAAGAGAAGGTGACTAAAATCAAGCAAGAATTTTCAAAACATTGGATTAGGAAGAGAGATCAGAGAGGTGATGAATGTGTCACTACACCGACAGAACAGGGTAATCCTGCACTGGCTAGAGATTCTTCATCTAACTAAGGAATAATCCTTAGGGGTAAGGCAAAAAATTGAAAATCATGCATTTACCCTCTATTGGTGGTAAGAAGTTATATTTATTCTTTACCGGCAGATATGTGGAGTTTTTCACTTCACCGATGAGCATTTATTGCGGTTGTAAGTCAAATTTTGGTTATAAAGGCATTGTAACCTCTCATTTCAATTCACAAAGCATCCAAGCATTCCAAGAGAGTGAAATTGAGAAAAGGAATTCTCAAGGTGAAGCACCAAAGGTATTTTTAGGGCATTCAAGGATTTCACAATTAAAAGGTCTTTATCTTCACAATGTCATCTTCATCTTTTGTTCCTAAATTCGTAGCAAACCCTACCATTGTGGAAAACATTAAGCGACCTAGACTCATTTTCAAGATCATTCCTAAGATAGAAAAACATAATGATTCTATTGATGCATTTTCCAAAATCCTGAAGGGAGTCACATTCACTGAAGACCCTAGGGCATACATACAATGCAACATAGAAAGTTTAGGATCTGAAGATTTAATGAACATGTACATGAATGAAATTACTGACAAGGATGGGATAGTGAAACCATAAAAAAAAGTAGTTCAGGATTTAGGTTTGATAGACATCCTCCATATGCCAGAATTCTTAGATGAAGTTGTCCACTATGTCCTTAGAAGGGTTCACAGAGAATTTATGTGGTTGGACTCAGTATTCAAGATTACCAAGGAAGCTATTAAAGTTTTTACTGGTTTACCCTCCATTGGTTCTAGACCTGACAAGAAGAAGAAAATCCCTAACAAGGAATTCATGAGATTAACCGGAGCTACATATGACAACCGGTCACTTAGGGTTAATGACATAAAGGATAAAAATGTTAAATTTGCTAGCATGATAATTGGATATAAAGCTGGTCATACAAACAGGTTGAATTTTGTGTCAAGTTCATGCATTCACAATTCACATGAGATGATTCTAAACAATGCAAAGATTGATATTTGTGAATAGTTGAAGAATGAATTGCTAGAAAATTTGGATAAGATAAAAGGTGACAAGAAAGGAACATTCAAATTTGGAAATCTGTTAGTATGTTTAATGCTTTACTTTTCAAAGGAGATCCCTGACATAGGTCATAAGGATTTTGCCTATGATATTAATGTTGGAAAATAGATAAAGGAGGCAATCACCGATATGGGAGATAACAGTGATGAGTTGGTTAAAGACTACTTCAAGAATTTCTAAACCAAAATGAAATAGAGAGAAAGGATTTCCCAAAGCATCATAGACAAATATGATAAACAAATATACTTTGTAGTAAATAGAGATGAAATCTGGATGGAAGCAGTTAGACCCATAACTGTATGGATTACTAAAATTGGATATGAGGTGGAATCTCACATCATGGAATCATATGCAAAAATACTCCTAGATGCTCCACCAGAACCATTAGACAAAATATTTGGTAGTGCCAAAACAATTGAAAGTGATGTAGCCATGATGAAGTAGAGAAAGAAAAGAGACAAATTCATGAAAGATGCTTCTAAAATGGTAAAATAAGTTACAAAAGGTTTGATGAGTCTTGGCGGTATTGCTGCTAGTATGAAAGAAAGTCAATCAAAGCAGACATCGGTAGCTCATATTTCCCCAGTTGTTACTTCTTCTGGGACGGAAAGTGATAAAGAAGTTGAATTTAATAGAGTTGAAAGGAAGAAAAGAAAACCTTCACCTGCACCAACTCCATCTCCAAATAAGTCAAGGACACAAAGAAAGAAGCAATAGGTTGTAACAAAGCCTAGTGGTCTGAAGAAGAAGGTAACTCCAAAGAAGAAACAAGAACCTAAGGCACCAGATACTTTTACACTGGAAGAGTTGATAAATGAAATCACACAAGAAGGTAAACTTAGCAATATAAATAAACTTTATCATTCTTTCAAGGATTCCAATAAAAACACTATTGAGGAAAGCATTATATTACATCTTGATTTCTACAAGAAAGTTCTCATTAAGGTTGTAGATGATCTACCTAATGATTTGTATTTGAGGTTAGAAGCTAAAAGAATGACGGTAGTGGAATTAGATAAGAAATTGAAAGTAGAGGCTCTACTTGTTGTGCATCCTGTTAACACCAAACAGGAAATTGATGACTAAATTTTAGAGGCAAATAGAACAGTTTTTGTAAGTGGTCACCAACAAGTTAGCCTTATGGCAGGTCGAGTTAAGGAAATCGCAGATGAAACAACAAACAATTGGGACATATTTTTAATGGAAAAAGAGAAAAAACAAGAAAAGGATAGACAGAAAATGGATGTCTTTTGCAAAGGTATATCAGAAGGATAAAGGTAAAGGTAAAATTGGTAGTGTACCTAATATAATGGTCAAGGACAACCTTCCTCCATCGGCACAAGACACCCCACCAATAACTGCAGAGGCACTGGTACAAACTGACAGTCAATCGGAAGAGAAGGCAGAGGAAATAACAAGAGATGAAACTAATCTGAAATTTGAAGTTCTTTTTACCATGAATGTGGACACATAGGACTTCAACATTGTCATGTACAAAGAAACCACAGAGGTAAAGCAAAATGAAGCTACAAATATTAAGATCTCTGAGTCACCAATCAACACTGTTGACTCTCAGAATATTGAGATACCAGCAGAAGTTGAGAAACCTGATACTATCCCAGATGCTACTCAGCCTAACATTGAGAATCTGGCAGAAGCACAAGCAGGAGCAGAGGTAAAAGCACAAACTGAACCTATAAATGTTGACACTCAGTAGAAGGTAGAGAAACCGATAGAGAAAGAACTTGAACAGAATATAGCTGAACTGGCAGTTAACAAGACAGAGAGTAAGGATGATAGTAAGGTTGAAAACAAACTTGAAACACAGAGTGAGAAAAAGGTAGAAACAGTGAATAAAGAAGAGGTCAATGATGGAAACAAGGAAGAAGTGGTTAAGGCAATCAAACAAGTATCTGAAGAAAATAAAGTTATTGCTAAGCCTAGCACTTCCACCATGGATTACAGACCTACTAATGTGACTGATGTACTTTTGGATTCAATAAAGAGGATCAAAGATTGCAACACCTTAGCATTTAAGGCCATTGATGATACATTACCTATATTGAAAATGATTGCACCGGCATGTAAGATAGATCATATTGATGGATCTTTAGGTAAATTGGACACATTGTCCAAATTCATTGCTTCAAATATTCTAACTATGGATAAGATTAATGAGGAGACTGTTAAGGAAAAGGTGAATAAGGAGAAAACTGAATTGTTTGATAAAACTATCAAGGATTGTACTGAGCATATTGATTCCTTATTACCGGTACTTAATTCCACTATTTTGGAATATAAAGAATTGTATAAGGAAGCATGCAAGCCTCACAACCTGATAGAAGACATGGACGAAGAGATAAAGAAAACACAAAAAGAGATTGATGATATAGCAGACAATATGATAGGCTCTTCGAAACTTACCTCATTTTTTTAATCAAGAAATGGTAGTTTTTGAGGAAAAGATTGAGAAACTAGAAAAAGAAAAAGCAAGGATAAGAATGAAGGCACATGAGCTGAAAAAAAAACTTGGTCCCAGATTGGACAACCTTATAACTTAGCGGATTGAGATGTCTAAAGAAAAAATTCAAGGAGAAAGATCATCAGAGAAACAGATGCATTATCTGACCGGTATGATCCAACAGACTAAAACCATTATCTCTGACAACACTAAATTCATGCAGAGCCTTAATCTGATTTTGGTTGATATCTTTCAAATTGTACATAACCAGATACAGGCTATGAGGTAGAATTTTGAATTCTTTGATCCTTTTTCACATCCTTTGTCATTGATGTCAAAGGGGGAGTAGTAGTATGGAGAAAAATGTACAGAAGAGATCATTTGCTCAGGGGGAGCACTCCTATTTTTGGATCAGTTTTGGACTTCATTTTTGGATATCATTTTTTGGATTTTTATCATGAGTGTTGCCATCAATGCCAAAGGGGGATATTGTTGGCATTCTACACTCAGATGAGAATTTTTGATGTTGTCACTGATGCCAACCAACTGGTAATATGGTTCACAGGTTACACCAACAACAGACTTCGCATATTGGCACCCGCAACTACACAAAGTTCATTCACACCGGCATCCAGTTTACACTGGCACCCAGACCGACATAAGATAAAGTTTTGTTAATGCAAATTATATTGTAATGTAATTAATTATTTGTAGCCGACATGATGTATTGTAAATACTCATATATGTATGAGATCTTATAGGTCATTTTGTAAGGTGAAAAAATATGTATGGTATGTAAGCGAAAGAAGAAGATTTTGTAATTAGGTAATGAATATGAGAGAGAATATCTGTCTATGCATTTTGATGTAATAATTTTGATGAGTGAATAAGAGAAGAGTAGAGCGAAGAAAAGTTTATGGCAGAGGTATTTGACATAACTTAAACCGGTACTGAATCCAGCATTGCAAATACTATTTTGAGCAGTACATTGTCAGTGGATTTAATCATCCAATTTTGTAGTCAATGTGACTCATTTTTGTGATTGAGCAGTGAGCTCTAGGCTATTGGCCTTCCTGCATGTACATGCCCCTATTGTATCAATAATATTTATTCATACTGGCCAATGAGTAAATATTGTGGGTCACAAATCCCACCGAGGTTTGTCCCCTACCAGGTTTCCTCACCAAAATATCTTGTGTTATGGTGTGCATTGATGTTGTCTCTCTTATTTCTCTTTATTGCTTTATTTCTTCTTTACCAGTACATTAATTTGGGTTGTAAAGTTGCAAACAAGTTTAAATATTTCATTTATCGGTTAGACATTGATTCACCCCCTCTCAGTGTCTTAGGGATTGATCAAGTATCTAACATGCAGTTTTTTGGATTCAACTGGGAAGGATATATTGTGATATTTTTGTTTCTCCTCTTTCTCCTGGAGTGGACTGCTTTGAGTATTTTTTTTGTCTTGGTGGCTTGTTTCATGCAATCATGCTTATTTTATTTGTGGTTGATCCTCAATTAGGTTTTTGATGATCTAACTTATTTTTAAGGAGTGAAAATGTATGAGTTGTGTATGGGATATAGTGAATTGATGTGAAGTGGATGCAAATGATGTGCAAGTTGATTCTGTGTTGTGAATGTGTGAAAGTTAGTTTGTGAAGAGCTTTAATGATAATCTTTTAGTGTTAACAGTGTTGTGAGACAATGGTTTATGATATAATTTTTTACCATGATGTCGGTCACTTGAAAAAGATGTTTAATGTCAATGTTATGATCACAAGATTCTCCTCATATCAATTTTACTATTATTTTTGTTTTCGAAAGATATTGGGTCTCTTGGCAAACTTCTTGTATCTTTCCATGAAGCAGTGCGCCTCAGTTGTGCACATCCATGTATCTTTCCCTAAGGTAGTGTGTCTTAGTCTTGAAAGTCCATTAGTTGCTTGTTTCTCCTTAGTAGTAAGCCTAAAAAATTGTAATTAGTTCTATCTATATACTATTACTGTGTTTTTTCCTTGATTGGGTTTTCTACATAAGTCTTGTGTTAATGTGTTGATGGCTGATGTGTTTAGTGTTGTTATTAAATATTATTTAATATTAGTTAGATCATATTAGAAGTGTTTTGAACTGATTCATGCCCCTCTCAATCCTATCATGAGTTTAATAGCAGGATGTTGCAGCAATATACCCAACCTCTATTGTTGATAAAGATATTGAAACTTGTTCCTTATTGAACTAGGAGATCAATCTATCTACCAAGAAAAATACACTTCCACTGGTACTTCTTTTATCATTCACATAGCTAGCTAAATCAACATCATTATTAGCCTTCAAAGAGAAATCATTGTCTTTCCTCTACCACAAACCATAATCTAGAGTTCCTTTCAAATATCAATATATTCTTGTAACAACTTTGTCATGAGATTGCTTAGTATTATCTTGATATTTGGCAACCAAACACACTGCATGCATGATATTAGGTCTAGAAGCAGTCAAATATAACAATCCTCCTATCATAGACCTATAGTGAGTCTTATCCACTCCTAGTGACTCATCTTCCTTACTCAAATGAAAACTAGGAGTCGTGGGGGTAGTCATTGGTTTGGAATTCTACAAACAAAACTTCTTTAAAATCTCCTTAACATAGCCTAAGAAATGAAGATGTTGAACAACCAAAATATTGAGAGGGGGAGTGAATTAGTATTCCCTTTTTAAACTTTAGAATCAACCCAATTATCACTTAACATATTTACATCAATAAGTATGTAACATCAAGAAATGAATGATCAAATAACCAACAAAAGTAGAGATACCATCCACAACAACATGCACAAGAGAACACCAAATTTTTTATATGGAAACCCATTAGGGAAAACCCATGGAGAGGGTTAACTCTCAATATAATATAACTAGTTATAAAATATTACAAAATTCTCACTACAAGACTCACTAGATGAGGCTCACAACCCAAAACAGAGCAAGTAGGAAAAATGAACTACTATAGTTGTATCTAACATATGCATGGAGTACAATTCCAATTAGCCTCAGTAGATAGACTTCACACACTTCATTATCTCTTTGGTCATTCGTATCTGCTTCAATCACATATCACCAAATCATATTACATCCAATCACTATACCACACACCAATTTCTATATCTCTATAAATATCATCATCGAAAGAGTATATCACATATATATATTGATCTATATCTCAAGTCAATCACACATGCCTTACAAAGAAAATACTTTACATGCTACCACAATATACTTCATACATTTCACCCACATAGTGATGAATACTAAGAGGGGGGCTGAATTAGTATGCCAAAAATCAGTGCACTAAAATACTTCCACAATCTAAAGATAAACCGGTAAAACAGTCTAACAGACAGACCGGTTACCACACATGCAAACCAAAATGCAAAAAAAACAATCACCCACAAAAGAAATACAACCATAACACAAGATATTTGACGTGGAAACCCAACTGGGAAAAAACCATGGTGAGATGGAACTCACAAGTCACTATCTGTAGAATAGAAACCAGACCGGTTAAGGTCTTACAATGTTCTTCACCAGAACAAATCCTGTTAGGAATCTCAATCTCTGTTAGGAGATAAGTCCGATTAAAGACTACCTTGTTAGAGGATTTTAGATTCACAGGTGTGAACCACCTTGTTAGATGATTTTACAAAGGCTTTGAGACCTACCCGGTTAAGGGCTACAGACTTGTCAAAGATGTGAGTAATCAACAAGTGTTTGATCTATCTAATAGCACCAACTACTTGGTTAGATCCAGTATTGCTCACAGTTAATGCATTCCAGCATTACTTCAGTCTTCTCACTCTCTCTAAGCTACAACTTGATCTTCTCAGATAAGATCGTTCTTACAACAACTCAACAATCACCTTAAACCCTAACACAACATTAACCCTTTTTAGCGACAACTTAAAACCCTAGACATGATGTCCCTTTAAAGGAATATGGTTTCATGTTGGTCCAATAGGATTACATTATAATTTCCCAGGTTTAATGAATCTAGACATACTCAATAACACGACACAAAAAGCACCGTCAATGTGTCGGCACCGTCAAACAATCGATGAATTGGTAACTCATCACAAAATGCTGGTTGGTAACTCATCACAGAGTATTGCCGGTTCATATAAAATACCGGTTGTCGGTTTGACAAAAATAAAGACTGGTAAGAATGTGTTGTGATGCTTTGCTCCCTCGTACCACTTGGGATCTATGAACCACTTGGGGTTGACATGCTGCTTCAGACCAGGAAACACATTCTGCAAAATCACCACTAATCTAAAGACTAGAATACAACATACCGGTTGGAACAAATACCAGTTGAGCTCAAGCTCATACATATAAAGGGGATCTCAATACAAGTGTGTGTCCATCAATGACAATCACAATCATAAATAAACAAAAATGCCAACACATAGGTCAACCAAGATATAACAAAAGTTAATGCCAACTAGAATACACATGTTATACACAATGTTTAATCATGTCCCAAAATTGCAATACCAAAAACAATCAATTGATGAAATGTAGGTCTCCAGATAAATTGTTTTGTTCTAGAGGAATAGAGCAACTAACATGTTGAACTGTCGAACCATGTATCTCACCTTCTAAAGATCCTTAACACGTACAATGTAATGCCCACCAAAATACCCCAGAGAAATATAGCTAAATACACAAAATTTAATTTTTTATATTTTATCTAACAATACAATACATAACATCACTTAAGCAATGCAGCGAGCACACAACAATATTTAAGTGTTATGAACATAGAATAATTCACTCAAGCTAATCAAACAATTATGCAAGTGGAGTACAATAAATCATTACTGCTAACTCCCTAGGGTATCTCAGCACCATTACTTAATCTACCTACGTAAGCCATAAACATTTACTTTCTTCCAGATCAATACCTAATAATCTTAATCATTTTTCAAGCATAGGTACAACATAGCAATACCTAACACTCATGGTATACAACCTACTTAATCTCTCATTTAATATGAGATTCTATCTTTTAATGCATAGCTATTTCCCTTTTTCTCTTAGGTTCATTTTATACACCAAGTCCAAATATTCCTATTACCACCAACCTTCAACTATGAACATCACCACTCACATACCAAGATTAACCCTTACATTGCATTAACATTATTTCCATTTACAATTAACTTCCACATAATCATTTATGATTCTATGCTCCTAGCATACTTATTTTTTCATCGTGATTCCAAAAGCACATAATGCAATAATCACAAAGTTATTCTAAATATTTAACTCCATATCTCATTTGATACTCATAAAATCTCTTACACTATATCAATTACCCAACAATCATCTTATTACAAATTAAGAACTTCACAAATTTATCTCAACACAAACTAAGATACAATATCCTAATACCATCTAACCATACACCTACTAGTAATTTCTGTTAATAAGATTAGTAATTCATTCACTAAGAAAATCCATACAATATTTGCATAATGATCCTCCAATTGAATCCCAAGCATTATAAGATTTCAATCCCACTATTAGATCACTAACTACAAAGTATGATACTATAATTTCAAATTCTTTAATCACCAAACATAAACATGTCCTAATATATCTTCTAATATTACTCATACTCATACATCCTATCAAGACATAACATTTCTTCTACTTAAATCATTAGTTAAAGACATCATTTCAAGACTAATACCATTATCATAACATTTACACCATTCCTTTTAACATGGCTCATCAAGAATACAAATTGCATCTTTTAATTCCAAACCATATTACTTATCCACATCTAATGCATCCATTTGATTCAATATAAATGTGTTACAATACAACTCAAGGTTCATCGTTATGCTCATCTACCATAACCAAAGTTATCACTACAACTAGAACAACATAGTCATTTCTCATTAACATGATTCCTTTTACAGCCATTACATAAATCACACCATCATTTACATTCTTCCTGCAATTATTATCCATGAACAATCTGAAGAAGCATCCTCATCCATGCAAGAAGAATCCAAAGATAGGAACATCCCAATGGTTTAAAAGCACCAACCACCTGACCATGTGGAACCAAAGGAACCACCCCCTTGTGCTAGGAGATGACACAAAGTTCCAACACACACTCTACATCTAGGCCAACACTCAAGCAAGAACCAATCACAAGATAGCACAAATAGAAGACTCCCAGAGGTGCACAAATCATCAAGGCAACAATACATCTCAAGCAAAGGACACATGTAGGAGCAGAGTGTCATCACATGCTATCATCCCCCATAATATTGCCAAAACACAACTCTTCACGGTATAACCCCGACAGACATGTGGAGCCATTTCTACCCATGAGAGAATCAAGGGAGATTTGACTTACCATCTTCACGGCCTTCTCATGCTTATCCTAAAACATCCTCCCTAGGAATCAGCCATGAGGCTCAAACTATTAATTATCTTGTTTAAATGAGATGTTTAAATGTTATCACTTGTTTACAAATCATAGAAAACTCCAATGTGCCCTGGTAGTCTAGACTTCATGCATCCTTACAAGGAACCTCATGCAAGCCTATCTCTCATGACCCCAGTCATCACAAGGAAGCCCACTCCTCCGAACATGGCCCAACAATAAATTACAAGAGGCTATAATTCAAATTCCAAGAAAAGATCCATAACTTCATCATGCAGCCAAATAACACATGAAACATACAAGGAAAAACCATAGCTAAAGAGTGCAAAGGGCTTAAATCCATTATAATGCAAAAAGAGCCTCAAAGTGGAAATCCATATCATATAAGAAAATATTCCATCAATAAAATATATCAATTCTTCTGTCTCCACGACAATATCACCTTGTTGTCTCCACAACATTAACATCTTGTTGTCTCCACAACAATAACATCTTGTTGTCTCCACAGGAATACCATTTTTCCATTGCAACATCTCAATATAAGAAAAGACTCAAATCTTCAACCAGGGATAACTTTAAGAAACCCCCCCGGGCAATTGTGTAAAATCCTAGCGAATCAGACATTATTTTTGGGGAGAAATTTTCATATCGATGGCAAAAAAAAAATTATAAATGAGGAAAAATTTATTTTGAATTGGCGATTTTTTTCTAGGGTACAAAAATGCCATAAATTTATGGCGAATAATACCTTGTTCTATGGGGAAAATATTTATTGTGGGAGGCGAATAATTATTGTTAAAAGGAATAAATATATAGTTGTATGAGCGAAAAATTTTACTCCGAAGGAAAACTTATTTAAATGTATTGGCGATTTTTATCCATCGCTTGAAAATTATTTAAATGTATTGGCAATTTTTATCCACCGCTTAAAAATTGTTTAATTTGTTTTGGCGAATATTTTGTTATTTATGGTACAATATATAATTCATTGGCGATTTCATAAATTCATTGTCATTAATAGACATCACATCACATAATACATTAAGTCCTAACTCTGCACGATGTATCAATAAGCGCGGCCTCTTTGACACGTAGAGGGTGACACATACCTAAAATCTATCAATGATTTTAAACCATTCAATGATTGTAGATCAATGACTGGATTTTTATTTCGGCCCAATTTTCTGAAGAGAACATAGCTCACCAGAAAGTGCTCAAAATGGAATTGTATTCAATAGACACGTATCAAATGTCATGAATCATGATCTATAATTTCATGCATTTAATATATATCTATTCACTTATGGCAATTCACTCTGTCCCCATGACTTCCAATGTGATACTTGCCAATTTGGTACTAGTTCATAGATGTTTCCATTTTTGCACAATAGTGCATTTATGGGAAAGATTTGCAGAGATACGAAAGATTTAAAAAAATTTATAGCAATTAATATTGTTAAAGAAGTAATTATTACAATCAAGAGCTTCAACAATTTATATACGATCTCTGCTTCTTTCATCTTCAATTAGCCTTTGCTCATAGTATTTTAGGTTTATAGGCTCACTACTCAAGTTGTTTAATTTGTTAATCTATTTTCTCAAGATGGACACTCCCATCCGCTTGAGAAGCATTTCTGCAGAGGACCAGAGGGCCTTTCTAGGCTCTGTTAGAGACCCAACCCTCCAATCAGTTTGCAAGGAGGTTGGGTCATTCACCAATGAGGCTGTGCGAATGGTGTTGGGTAGAGAATTTATGTGAAATGAAAATAGGTACCGTGTTAACACAGACCTTACATCTCACTTCTTAGCATCTCTTCTAGACCTTGGAGGAGACAAGGTGGATATGTTGATGCTGGTGAGGAAGGTTTTTAAGGAATACTTCCTCGAAGATGACATTACTCTTGTCATTCTTGCAGAAGTAGGGGTGGGGATCCCTTGGGTGAGTGATTTATCCAAGCTTCTCCTCCTTGACCAAACACTGTCAGTGGCCAGGCAATCGTTTCTCCTAAACCTTAATGCAGAGCAGCTGACGCGTCACAGAAAATGGGCGCAGATTGGCAGGGACTTCCTCTATAAATGGTTCCTCCTGGATGACTTTCCAAACTACATGTGGATTGAAGAATTCTCTCAGCTTATGCTATCTGGAGAATTCTACATGGAAGGAGGGCCAAATTCTTAGGGCAAAATTGTAAACAATTCCACTAGCTGTGCCCTAGCCCCACCCCCCTGTAGTTTTTTTTTCCTATGTCCTTGAACCCTAACAGGTGCCAGTGGCTCACTCATTTTGGCTTTTAAGTTTTTGGGGGACTCAAGTCTCAGACGAAAAAATTGTAAATTTCAAAAGCATAAATATTAATGATAATTTTTCAAATTCTAGTTTGTTTCACTTTGCCTCTTATAATCTTATGGATATAAAAATGCTTTCTATAATTCTATTTCATTTTTATTAATTAATTTCTTTCAAATGCTTTTTGTATATGAGTTACATTATTTCAATTATTTGTTAAACAATGGAAATAAATTTAATATCGTGATCTTTTTATGTAATGCTATAAAAAAAAATTCAATTTGTTACATTAATTATTTGTACATTGATTATGGTTGATTATAATTTATAAATATATACTATATAGTCATTCAAAATACAAAATTTCAAAAGTTGCAAGATACAAAAGATTATCGATAAAGGTTTTTTCATTCAATTAATTGAAAAGTTTCAAGATACAAAATTTGCCCACAGCTTATAGCAAGCAGACAAAAAAACTAGTTCATTGCCGATAGGCCACTCACTCAGTCTCACCATCCCCCTGGGTCGCCTCCTCCCAGTCCCTTCCCTCCTTGGAGGTCAATGCTTTGGCTTTCCCTTTTGCCGCTTCAGCTTTCATTTTTGGAATGCAGTTTAGGAACCCGAAGTCGAGGTCACCCTCCAAGCTTGCCAATAGCTGTATGGCCCTTCCTTCTTCAGCCCTATCTCTCAATGCCCTACCAACCTCCATCCTTGCCACCACATGCAAAGCATTCAGGACTTCATCCACCCTCATTAATTTAACAAAGAGTTTCATCGCTTCCCACCCCACTCGGGCTTGTTCATGGCACTGGTATTTGATTTCATCCTCCAGACCATGAATAAAAGGAAGCAATTCCTCCTTGTCATCCCCTTCCTTAATTTGAATGCCAACTCCCGGCACCACCCACTCCAAGATTGAATCCAGGTTAATCAAAAACTCCCCATCAATCAATTTGACCAATGTGAGTTTTAGCTTTTCCACTTCCAGTTCGAATTCACAGGCCCACGCCATAATCAGAGAGTAAACCTCCATGTTAGTTCGATACTGATGACTGATATGTGCCACCTCCTCCGCAAGCATCAGTCGAGCTGCTGCCCACAACTTCTCCTCCTTAAACTTGAACAATCCTTGCATTCGTTTATCAGATACTTTGCCCAAAAAGGGCACCAACTACTCGTTTGTTCGAAGTGTGAAATTGGCCTCCATTGTCACCTGCAATTTCAAAATCACTTCCT
Source organism: Cryptomeria japonica (assembly GCF_030272615.1). Classification (NCBI taxonomy): domain Eukaryota; kingdom Viridiplantae; phylum Streptophyta; class Pinopsida; order Cupressales; family Cupressaceae; genus Cryptomeria; species Cryptomeria japonica. The sequence continues at coordinate 478,599,230 of NC_081415.1, read as the reverse complement.
GCAAAAAAATGTCTTACAGAAGGTACGATTCTACGAACTATGGATTTGTTTTGCAGCTGCTTCAAAGCAAAAAGTGGTACACAAATCAAAAGGTAAAAAAATTTGCCTCTGTCTTATAGGTCGGGTAATGAATGTGCACGATAAGACATTAATGCCATGAGATCAGGAAAAAGATTTCCTGCCATCCTCCCCTTCCTCCTTTCATGTGACATGCCATAGACAACTCCTTGTGTAACAATTAATCACCACCTTGGCATTTGTACTTTCCAAATTTGCTCGCCTTAATAGGTTGAGGACTGCGGTTGCACATTTTTTTAAATTAATAGACTAAATTTATGTTGAACTTTTATATATATTTTTTAACTATTTTTGAAAATTATATATCGTAAACATATTTTCAAAGAATTTTGTTAAACTTTAAATTAATATTTTAGATTTAATATCTAATGTTTTCTTTTTAATTTTAAACTTTTACCTTTCAAATTGCATATCAAAATTTATATTTTTATTTAGTTATTTGTTTTATTCTAGAAACTAAGTTTCATGTTTTATACTATTTTTGAATTTAAATTTTTTACAAATAATATTAACATTATATTTAATAGTTATCTCAAACTATTGCCCAGAATTGAACATTTTAAATTTAATTAAATAGAATTAAGTCTATAGTCTATAGAGTCATAGACTATAAATCTCTTTTTTGGGCAGAATTTCAAAATGATTAAATAGACTTTAAAAACAGACCCCAAAAAGTAACACAACTATGGTGACGTGCCAGAAAAATGGCAAAAGTTGTGGGACCCACTTCATCTTAAACAGGTACCATCGACCGTTGGATGAACAAAGATCAATGGCTAGGGTGGATTTTGGCCCAAATGTGGGAAGTGAACACCTTTTTGAGAACTTCGCCTGAAATTGGACATTTTAAATTTAATTAAATATAATTAAGTCTATAAAGGTTTTTTTCGGGCGGAGGCTTAAAATGATTAAATAGACTAAAAATCAAACCCGATAAGTGACACGAGTACGGTGACATGCCAGAAAAATGGCAAAAGTCATGGGACCCACTATATCTTAAAACAGGTACCATTGACCGTCGGATGAACAAAGATCAACGGCTTAGGGTGGATTTCGGGGCAAATGTGGGAAGTGAACAGATTTCTGAGAACTTTGCCCGGAAAAGTGACACGAGTATGGTGATGTGCCTGAAAACTAGCAGAAGTGATGGGACCCACGACAACTGACAATAGGTACCATCATCAGTAAAGATCAATAGCTTAGGGTGGAATTTGGCCCGAATGTGGGAACTGAATACATTTGGGAGAACTTCACCTAGAATTGAAACGTTTTAAATTTAATTAAATATAAGTAAGTCTGTAAAGCACTTTTTTGGATGAAAGTTTAAAATTATTAAACAGATTTAAAAAATAGACCCGTAAAGTCACAACAGGTACCTTGGTCCCTCATCCATTGGATGAGCAAAGATCAATGTCTTAGGGTAGATTTTGGCCCGAATGTGGGAAGTGAACACATTTGGGAGAACTTCGCCCGAAATTGAACGTATTACATTTAATGTCCCCAAAATTTATACTGAAGTAGTGAATGTTTTGTCCTTCAGCATCGAATAGTTATTAATAATAATTAATAAAATTACAACATGATTCTTAATGTCCTCGGAATTTATACTGAAGTAATGAATTTTTTGTCCTTCGGCATTGAATAGTTATTAATAGTAATTAATAAAATTACAACATGATTCTTGATATTTTTCCCTTTAGGTTTTACTTTTCTACTTTTTAGAGTTTTCAAAATAAGAGACTCATAAATCATAATTGTCTTTCATTTCTTGGATAAACCTATAAATCGAGGGAGATTCAGAAACAGCTACTAGATTGAGGAATGCAAGTTGCAATAGAGACTATCTGCGCCAATCTAGTGAAATAGAAATTCCAATTTCCGGGTAAAATCTAGAACACCTACATCCCGCCTTTTTTTCTTTTGGTAATCTCGTGGTCCAATTTGAGGGTTAGCATTTTCAGGTTTTTATCTAGCATTATTTTGAATTATTGACAATAATAGTGATGGGGAAAACGGGAAGTAGTAGTTCAAGAAGAAGCCAAGTGAAGAACAAAATGTACCTAACCGAACTGGTTAAAACACCAGGTTTCACTGATGAATACCATGATATTTATGACCCTGCTATCTGTGGTGAAAAGCGTAACATAGATATTAGATATACATTGTCTAGTAAGGTGGGAGATGTAAATAGGGTAAAATTTACTATTTTCAACCCAATGTTACAACAAAAAACAAATAAAATCACATCATGGGATGTTGGATTGGGAAGCATGGTGTTTCCTGAACTATTCCCCTGCCCTGATTTTATCATGGTCTGCGCTGAAAATTATGATGAAGATAAAAAAGCAATTGTCAATAAAAATACAAAAGAGGAAATTCTATCCATAAACGAGGGAGAATTTGCTCGTCTGTTGAACCTAGGATTTGAAGCCCAAAACTCAAACATCCAAATTGACCTTGAAAAGCTGGTAGGGAATTATGAGAGTCTTGATCCAAGTTGCAGAGATTCATTTATCAAAGCTCTAATAAAGAGTGGTACTGGTATTGTTTTGGATCAGAATCATAAGCCTCCTTATGATTCTAACATTTTTGTTCCATGGGTTGGGGATACTATTTCCTTGCTGTCGTTTTGCCTGGGATTGGAAAATGATAGGGAAGTGGGTGCAAGCCTTCTTGAAATGATTTATAATATCCATTGTGTAGGTCAGCCAGTAAGATATAATTTTGTTGAGCACGTTGTTCAATCCATGCAAAAACAATTACTAATGATCAAAAAAGGTTCCTGTAAAGGTTCTCATCCTACTTGTGCTATCTCCTTCTATCCAAGTATCGTGCAATATTCGAGACCAACAAGCTTCAAATTGTGAGCTATAAGATTGATGAGAAGACTGGGAAGAGAACAGAGTGTCCAATATATGATTGGATGCCAAAGATAAGGATGCATGATAACAGGAAGAACTACAACCATTTTGTAGACTTCTTTTTGGCACCAATGTATAATGAAATTACAAGCACTCCAATGTCTAGGTTGCCTGTGTCTTGTAGAGATTGCATTCAACTCGGAAGTCAAATACAATTAGTTGACTGGTTCTTCATGGAATAATTCATTGTGTTAAGGTTTTACGGATCGGCAGTAAAACCATACAGACTTCCAATACATGTGACAGATAGGGTATTTGCATTAGAGTATGTACAACAATTGAAGAGCACAGATAGGCACTTCCATGGTCAGCAAAAGAAGAGCATATTTCCTTCCTTGCCTTTCTCATGTGGAGGGTTCACATTTGAGAGAAAAGCATTCAATGTGGCACATGATTTTTTGAGAGTTTTTAACTTTGGTGATGAGGGTCTCTGGCAGTATGATCCAATCGGTGTAGTTCAAACAAGGCTTAAGAAAAATGGAAACTCTTTAGCGTTATGTCAACATGAAAGTAAACCATTGCTAGAAAAGCTTAGAAACATGGACTCCTAGGATAAGGTTAAAAAAGAGATGGAGAAAATTGCAGCTGACAAAAACATTTCAACAGAAGAAATTTCATCACAAATTATGGCATTGCAAATGCACACAGAGAGGACAACAGAGGAGGGCTAGGGCATCCAAAATAGGAGGTCCTACAATTTCTACCTAAAATCTGCTAATCCATCTAACAAATCTATTCCCAAATCAATTCTGCACAAATGTAAAGAGAATTATTTTACTCAAACCAAAATAAATGATTTTTGGAATATGAGGAGGAATCTCGGTGAACCAAAGACAAGTGCAAAATTTGAGAGCATCGACGAGGATGCAGAGTTTAGCAAATTGTGGGATATGGAGCATGGTGGGACTGAAGGTGATGATGATGAGCATGAGGTTGCCATTGAGCCCCCTCCAACAACTACTACAATCTCAAAAATATTAAGTGGAGTTAGTGAGTCCATGAAAGAAAAATATAGCAAAGTGGAAAACCTTGTGGAAAAAATGGGTTTTGAAGGTGGTGGTCTAGGTCCCATAGGAGATGGCATTTGGTATCCACTTCAGGTACAACTTCCATCATAGTCAAAATCAAAAATTCATCTTAAACCAGTCATTGGACCTGATTCTTCAGATTCATCACGGATAGGTACTACTCATTACCCTCAGGGTCCACCTACATTTGTTTCAGGTTCAAATCCACAACCACCAGGTCCACCACCACATCATGGTATTCCCATTGGTGGTGAATCAAGTGCCACTGCCACTAGTGGGGAATCTAGGGATAGTATTCCTATTATTGTTCAGTCAAGTTTCACAGTGATTGATAGGGTTGGCATGGGTACTACTACTGATACTAGTTGTCTTGGTGTTGGACAAGGGAAAAATCAAAATATCTCTCGCAAGAGGCAACTAGAGGTAGATACTCAATCTCATACTATTGAAAATCCTATATCAAGTGCCACTGACACTAGGAATCAATCATTTGCAGCTTCAGATCAGACACCTCAAAAGACTATGAAAACTAAACATGAAAGTGTTAGTGGGAGTGGGACAGCATCAGGAATTGTTGTTGGTAATCCTAGTCAAGCATTAGTTAAAACCACAAGAATAAGTGGAACTGGAGCCTATGGTATTCCTATGTCACCTTTCAAACATTCAATTGCTTCAGCAAGCCCAGATTTTCAATTTCGTGATAACTATGAAAAATATGAACACACAAAAAAAGTAAATAAAGAAAAAAAGAAAGCATTTCATAGGAATTCTATGTCTGAAGTTGTAAATGAACAACCTGCAAGGAATAGGGTATTTCCAACATATGACCCACAGAAAGATATGATGGAGTTCATGTTTGTTATGCCCCCGGGCCCATCTAAAGATAAAAATCCACCACACAGTCAGATAGATCCCTCTCAATTTTAAGTTAGCACCCTCCAAATGGATTTTTCTAAAGTACATAATGTGGACAAAATTAGTGTGTCAAAAAGGACTAACGAAGTGGTCTACACTTCACTGCTAAAGGTGGAGAGAGAAAAAAATAAACTAGAGAAACAAATAGAAAAGTTACAGGCAGACCTGGAAAATGAAAAAATTAAGGAGGAAAGCAGCAGATAGCAAGTGCAATAATTTACAAAAAAGGATAAAAAATTCAGGCTCTGCAATAGAAATTGTAGAGCAAGAGAAGATGGATGTAGAATTGAAGGACCTGGCAAAAAAACTGGCTAAAAGCAGTAAAAAAATTGTTGAGGAAAAAGCCAATTTTCAAAAATTATACAAAAGTTATGAGTTTGTTGCTGCCAAAATGAGAAAATTATAGGACCTATTGGATCATGGGAAGGAAAAAGAAAAACATTTGCAAGAGGAAGTAGAGGGAGAAAGAAAAAAATGTGCACAAATGAAAGAAGACCTGCACAATGCAAATGATAAAATAAAAACTTTGGAGGATAGATTGAAAGATAACATGAAAAATACAACGAAGTATATACAAGAAAATATTTGGTGACAAATAATGCAGAGGAGTGAGAAGTTGTGTGAATGGTTTCAATTCACTGAAAGTATGAGACATTTTTTTATAAAAATCAAAGGGCACTATGAGAAGAGCGCACATGTTTATTCAAAAGAGGAAATGGCAAAAAAAATTCTGAAAGTAGTCTACAGTTCCAGTGATAGCTACTTGGCATCCAAGGCAATTAAGAGCCACATTGATGCCACAGTTAAGACATCATCTATCATTCAAAAATGCCAGAAGCTAAGGGAAACATCAGAAGTTATGGAAAGTTGTAGAAAAAAGATAGCGAAGCTGCAAGAAAAGAAAAATAATTTGATTAAACTTGGTTTGCCTAAGCCTATTGACACATCAAATAAATTCATTGGAGAAGAAGCTTACAAAAAAATCATGGAGATAAAAATGAAGTCTGATTTAGACTTGCTTCCAAAGGACACAACTCCCAAAAGCTTTCTGGAATTCATCCAACCATTTACAACTCTAAATTCGGTATTGGATGAAACAGTGATGTCAAGTAAATCTTCTAAATATGGAATGTTGATGAAGTTTGAGTTGACTTTCCATAGTTTACAAAATATTGACCTTCCATCAGACGAAGAGTGGAGCACCCTACAAAAATTGGCATAGAATTCTTAAGAATCATAGTATGTATTGCACAATTTTCTTCTTTTATTCTTAATTTCAAGGTTTTATGTTTTTTCTATTTGCTATTTTGCTAATCCAGCCTATGAATCTATGATGCACTCGCTATTGCTATTTTGCTAATCCAGCCTATGAATCTATTTTATGAATAGGAAAAAAACAACACTCCTATTGGTATTTTGCTAATCCAGCCTATGAATCTATGATGCACAATGCAGAACTTCAACCAGTAAATTTGTATTCTCAAATTCTCCCTTGCTTTAACATTTATTCATTTCTCTATTTCTAATTAGTAGGTTTTAGGCACTGCTATTATCTATGTTTGATTTGTCATGGCATGAATTAATTGTGAATTAATAGTTAAATTGTTAATACGGCCTGTGATGGCCATATAAATATGTGTTGAGTTTGTGATTTTGATGTTCAGTGTTCACATGTTGCAAACTTGCAATTCGACTTGAACCTGTTGTTGCTCCCTTGTTTCTATAAAAGGGAATTTAGGGTCATTTGCAATTTTGCAAAGGGTTCTGAAACTTTGTATTCACTTTTGCATGGACATTGGAGAATCACACAAGAGTTGTTGTTGCTCACTTGTTTCTATAAAAGGGAATTCAGGGTCTTTTGCAAAGGGTTCTGAAACTTTGTATTCACTTTTGCAATTAGCATGGAGAATCACATAGATTGGTGTATTACTATTGAATGAATTGTATCATATGGTTTTGAAATGTATCACATAGATTTGAGACTCAAACATGTATAAATAAACAATAAACATCTCTGTAATTGTATCAATAAACACATTATGGTTTTTTTTTTATTATGCTATTTTAAATCTGGAAATAGAAAGTTGAAAAATACAATTACAAATCAACATTAAATTCTAATTGCAAAAAGTAATATGCTTTTGTAATATGAATGATGAGATACAGTAATAAGATTAATAAATACCAATCTCTTACAATTTCCATTCATCCTCATCAAATTCAGTGCTTTCTTGATTTTGATTCTTGTCTGTGGTTTCTTCACTCTGAGTCTGAGTCTACATATCTTCGTCGCACTGCATCTCAATGCTATCGTTAGGTCCAGTAGTCCCACTGGCACTTTGGTTTGAAGTGTTGCCCAAACCTCTTCTTTCACATTTGAACCTCCAAATTTGTAGTGCCCTATCATAAGGAAAAGTGTGGACATCATACCTAGATGTATAGAGCCTCAAGCAATTTTCCAAATTTTTGTCTAGTTTATTTCTTAGCTTTGATTTTAGGAACCCCAAAGCACTAAAAACTCTCTCATCTTCCACCAAACCCAATATCATGGTAAGAAATAAATCAGCAAGCTTCACATATTCTGTCATTGAATCACGCAAGGATGGGTTCTCAGCTATATATTTCCAAAGCCTTGTTATTGATCCCTCTTCGTGGGGGTTCTCCATTATGGCATATTGTTGTTTCATAGTGTATGAAAAATGAGATGATTTCTCTTGAAGACAAGTTTTGTCTAATATTCCATTTATAGTTACTCCATTAAATTCTCTGGATATGCAAAATTGTTTTATCAAAGTCAGTAGCTTACTTTGAAAATCAGATGCATTGTTGAGGCTCCAATAATGAGGAAACACAATAGACATGGCTTTGAGTAGGTTGTCAGGAGGGAATTATTTGTGAGGAAAGATCATATGCAATTTTCTTCACAGAAGTAGTTACGGTCTCAACAATCTTGTCGAAATCTTCCTTTGTAACTTTTGCTAGTTTCTTCCTGGGGCGCTTTCCAGGTTCCTCGGGGTTGACCGTGGCATAGAAGTGCATTGGTATCTCAACTCCCCATACATTGGCACATACCTCCCCGTCTGCACTGATTTGTAAAACGTTATCAAGATTGTTCAAATCTGTGAGTGTCCGCTACTTAACAAATTTTTCATCAGATAGTGTTGGTTGATTTCGATAGAGATTATCGAGGGTCATGCATGTCATCTTACGCAGCGTAGCATATTCTGAAATATACAAAGCTCTTTTTTGGACAGCCTTCATAATATTCCTCATTTTCTGTAGCATGGGTAGAAGTGTTGCTAAAGTTAAGAGTGTCCCTAAATTACTTAACCTGCAAAGAAGTTCAGGAAATTTTGGTTGATCTGATTTGTTGCGAGTTGTGTGAAATAGTCCAATCAAGGATGGATATTCTGAAAACACTCGATGCGTTGGACCATCCAAAGAGATCCATCTAGTATCATTATCCTTGAGAAGCTTGTTCGCATCAGTTAATCCATCAGCAAAGTGTTAAAATTCCATAAATCGTTTGGGACTTCGATAGAAGTGTGAGTAGAGCTCTCTGATTAAAATTTCAATTTTTTTAACAAAAGCAAACTTGCTCACAATTCCAAAAGATAGATTCATTCTGTGAGCCATGCAATGAATTGCAGTAATGTATGGTGTAAATGAAGTTTCAATCTTTGTATAAAGACCATTCCTATGACCTTGCATTACCAAAGCTCCATCTACTCCAACACAAACCATTTTTTTGGCTACCATCATGTCATACCTCCATATTCAATTAAACTTCTCTTTACTAGTTGAAATAAATTTTTTGTTGTCGCACTCTCCTTCATTTTAGCAATAGATAGTAGATGAGGTTGGCGAGTATGATTCTCTATAATATAAACATGCATGCATACCCATGAAGTATTGTCTACAGTCGTAACTTTGTCTAAAGAAAATGCAAAGAAATTTGACTCTCTTATTTTTTTCTGTACATCTTCTTTTTCAACCTCAGCAAGACAACTTACCCATTCCCATCCACTATTTACTGACCAGTGTCTATTAGGATAGTTAGGAACATTCAAAAAGTGTAATAAACCACTAATTGATGGGAAATCTGTCATAGCACACCCTCTGCTCAAAATATGAAAAACAACGCTTAACTGAACAATTTTTCCCAGTTGTTCTATTTGCATTGCTTTTCCAAAAATAGCTTCAATAGAACCTTTAACTTCAGCAGGCTTTGTCTATAATTTCTCATGAAAATAATACTCTTCGGCATTCCTCACATGCTTACATTCATCCTTTGTTTTCATTTTATCACTGATTTTTCAACCCCGTCTATCATTTGTTTTTCAAAAACTTTACCCATTTGCTTTTCTATGGTGTCAAATTTTAGCTACAACCTAATTTCCTTGTTATGTTTCCAAGTGAAAATCTTACACTTGCATTCTATTGGAGGCTCGCCTTCAATTGGATTCTCGACTGGTTTAATGAATGGATACTTTGATCCCAATTAATTTGAAAATCCCTCACTGACATATCCCACTCCCAATCCTTTTTTGATTGTGGTTCACCCTTTTTTGATATGGCTTTTCTTTTCCCCTTTCGTGCATTATCATCAATGGCATTATAACCCAAGTCGATTATATCATTCCGGCTAACTTGGGTATCTACCAGATAATCTTCTTCAAGATCATCCTGATGTGAGATATCAGGTTCGTTGCCGTCTTCAACATGCGGTGCAGGTGGCAAATTTTGTACTCGTACTTGTGATGATGTACCTTCCTGATTTTCACCAGTATCACAATCTTTTCCAATGCCAAAGTATGAAGACAATGTTTTTCTTTTTGTTGGCCTCTCCTGGCCTTCCCCACATTCAAGTTTCCTACCCCTCTTCTTGTTCGACATCTCCAATGAAATAAAGGCTGCCAAAAAAATATCAATTTGTTGAAGAAGCAATAATAGACTATAATGTATAATATACCACTTCAAAAATATGATCGCTCACCTTTAGGCTTTAGGTCACTAGCAGTCGCCAATACAATCACCAACAATGATTTTCCTTGGTCTGAAACTTTGCTATTGATCAAAATTCAGAGCCTAGAACCCACCAGATTGTGTTGAGATAGATCTGATCTTTGCATGTATTTATACCAATCCTTATATGGCAAATTCTGTGGGAATTTTATATGGTATACAAATATTTGGTGAATCCCGTGTAACTATAACACGACTTATGTATTTTCAAGGCGATTATAGGTCATCCAAATATGACTTATGTGATTTTTGAGGCGATTATAGGTCGTCCAAATAATAGGCGAATACAATATAGTTGGTGAAAGTTGGGGTGAATGGACACACGCGTCGGCAAGATGTCGAGTGAATTGGGTCTCCCTGGCTAACAAATCTTCACATGCCTATAGGTGAATTAAGGTCATCTATTAAGGCAACCTTGGAGAGTGTAGGCAAAACAATTAAATTTACCGTGTGTCCACCATATATTGTATTGGCGAAATCATCACATAGAAATATTTAATTGCATAAAACATATGGTGATCGGGCCGTGACTTTGATGGAAATTGATAATATTCTGGCGACATGGCCACCCCCAGATGGTACAAAATATTCGCCATTTCCGACATGGCCGACGTGAAAAATTCGCCATTGGTGAATATTCACCACTAAAGTAAACTCTGTCTTCAACAATAAATAAGCCAAGAATGTTTCAGCATATAAAACATAAAATCACATCAAACTAATAAATAACAATGGATGGAAAATGTCTGCAAAAATCCCAAAAAGCCTCTGGAATGAAACCAAACTTGAGAATCCAAATCTGACTGGAAAAATAGTGAAAACACCAAAGACAGGCAGAACAACGCTTTTGCATTGAATTTTAGCGCTTTAGCATTACAGGTTAGCGCTTATGCATTGCAGGTTAGCGCCTCTGTTAAATAGTTTAGCGCCTGTGCAGATAAGGACAATACTTTTGCACAAAGGATAGTGCATATACACCGAAGGACAATGCAAATGCAACAACAGACAGCGCAAATGCATAAAAGGACAACGCAAATGAATGAAAGGATAGTGCAAACACAGAATCAACGCTTTTACATAAATAGGATGGAAAACACAAAACTTTCGATAGAGATTAAAAATCAAACTCTAAACATAAGGCTTCAAAAAACATATACATAGAGTCGCCCAAAATAGTAGATTTAAAGGGCATAAATGAAAAAAACAATAACCACTTAAAATCCAACATTCAATCAAAAATCCATTCACGACACAAGCTCAGAAAAACAATAGAAGACTCACCAATTCTAGAAATATGAATATTTCCCATAAACTATAGAATAAAACCTTGTAACAAATTTATGCCTTCATATATTTCCTTCCATACTATACAAACTATAGATTCATTTCCCCAAGCTCACACATTCAATCTGCAAACACGGAGCATACAGGAAAGCTGTAAAATAAGATACAAAAGAAGAATACATCTCCAACTTGCAACCCGTGTGATGGAAAGAAGCTAAAGAAGAGCTCCCCAAATCCAAAAGCCAAAACCAACAAGCTCCAGCAACAATCCAAGCCAAAACCCAAAAGAAAATCTTGCAGAGAAAATTTTTGCAAAAGAAGAAGCCAACCCCAAAAACTTCACGAGAAAGAAAATAAAAAGACAAACGTTAACCAAAAACCCTAGCCTCAATCTCAGCCAATCGAAATATTCCAATCTATAATATATTTTACCAACCCCACCATATAATATAATTTTACCTCCCTTTTCAAATTCAACCAATAAGAGAAGAGGGTAGGTAAGATAAATATAAATCATGTTTTTACAATTAGGTGGGAATGTTTTATTATTTTATTCTAAAGTGTATTTATACAACCCACTTAATATAAAAGTCAACTAATAAATAAAACATGAGCCACAATTAAATAAATCAAATGGAGAAATTAAATCAAATAAACCAAAGGCTCATAAATGAATTAAAGAACCAGATAAACATTAAATACCAAATAAATATAAACCATAGGCGATTAAATAAATAAACAATTAAATACCAATAAAAGGTCAAATCACAAATAAATATAAAACCACAACATAAGCTAAACATTAAATATTAAATAAATACTAAATCATCATTAAAATAAATAAATATTTAAATACCAAATAATTAAATACACAAAAAGGAAAGAATCCAATAAATTAAATTAAACATTAGATAACCAAATAATCAAATCACTATTAATCAAAATAATTAAAATAAACATTATCAACTATTTAATCTCACATTAATAACCAATCAACCTCAACATAATAGGATTAACCAACCAATACTGACATACTCACAACATAGAAGAAATCAAGCTTACTAATTGACATGGCGAATTGCGCCAAGATGCGAACGACTCACAGTGAACAACTTAGACCTAGAGTATGTGAGGGGAACCTGTCTCAACTCCGAACCACATACCATTAGGATTTAAAGACATGCTTAGACCCATGGAGCCAGGTGGAGTCAATGTCTGGTATCTGCAAACCCTGCATCCACAAAGAAACAATATGACATATGCATATATATATTATAACAGACAAGGGTTAGAGAATCGTAATGACACATCTCGCTCGCAATGAGTGATGTGGCATTGTCTCTATCCCAAAGACAGACATACAACAATCAAACACACCATAAGATCAACTCATCCTAGATAATCATTAAATATGGTCAGTACATAAAAACATCATCAAGTGCATGATTAGTATAATTCGTGATTATAATACAACATGTAGAATTCATCAACACTCATTCTCCTCAAATTACATGATCAATATAATCTTTCGATAGTCAATCACATAATAAGTATATAGTGTCTAATAAATCACATGATCAATAATGATAGTATCAACATCATATGAATCATCTAAAATAGCCTATGCCCAATAATGTCTATCACGCATGAATTAAAAGTCAACTCTAGTCAAAACAAGTCAAGTCAAGGGTGGACCCTACATCCTTCCCCACTTAGACTCGACTTACTCCTGGAAGTCGTAAGAGTTAGGGTGACAACTAGCACACATAAATCAAAAACTTCCTTTTAACACAAACATATTATAATATTTTCCAACTCCAAGAAAGATAATGACAACTAAATTTCCTCCTTATGCTTCAATTATTCGAAATAAACACATTACACAAGAGGTAAATGAAGCACCGACTGCTATTAATTACGATATTTACACTAAATTGTTAAAATATTTACAAGGGAACTTCATTTTAACCACACTTGCAATACAAAACTGTAACTTTAGTCACTGAGTTAAGAATCAATAAGAATAAATCACTATATTTCACACCAACATTCATAATAACACTCCTCCAACATCTAGTTGCATGTAAATAGAGAGAGAGATATATATATACATTTACACAATATCTTACACATATGCACCTATTATATTATTGAATAAATCACATCATAAGCCTAAATGAGGGAAAATTTCTCAGAACTAAGCTTCCTCAAATTAAATATACTCAAGACATCACACAATAACCAAGCATATATAACCTATTTATTTAAAAGAACAAATTTCATGACATTCTAATGTCCTAATTTCCACCATGCTTACATTGTGCTACACTTTATACAAACATTAGATGCAATCCTTATCCAATCAAATCATTCAAAAGACATCCTTAATCCATCATGTGTACACAAATATTTTGAAGGCAATAAATCAACAAGTGCTTTTTATTTAACTATTCCATAATTTTAGACTTCACAATTCCAAGGCACTTCTATCCACTATAAAATCCAGAAAGTTACCAATAGATTTCATCCTATTAACACTTTTCATTTACTCAGCTAATAACAATATTATCTAATTGTTTTCTTATTCTAGTGCACTTTTCAATGATGCCCCCCCTCGCACACATTATCAGAGGTTCAAAATGAATATGATAGAGACAACACTGGCTCAAGATTTGGGCCCACAATACATCAACACTCAGAATGACCACCATAGACGACAAAAGATGAGGTCAAAGGAAATATCGTCAAATCAATTCATTAAATTAAAAGAGAAGAAAAGTTGTCGGTGAAATCAATCAAGAAATTTAAGTGTGACAAGTGTCACCACAAGGGTAAAATAAAAGAAAGAAGAACTCAGTGGTCATCCGAAAGGTAAAGAAATCTTAGAAATATACATTAATCCTAATGACACTTCACACAAATCATAAATTAACTCAAGGCAAATTAAACAACTCATCCAACCCACATCACAAGGTGACCAACATTAGTCACACCAAACGGAGTAATCGCTACACAACATCCAAGGGTGAAATGCCTTGAATGTGTTAGAGAGTGCATGCCATATTTAAGACCTTTATATGTCTGCATTCTTTTCATTATTTTTAATGCAATTCAATATTTTTTGAAAATCTAGGCAATTATCCTTTATGAAAGTTGACATTGTTAGTATTCCCAGAGATACTGAGAGGGGGGGTGAATCAGTATCTGACCGATGTAAGAGTTCTCTTAACTTATAACATGAAAAGCATATTAAAATTGTGTATTGGTAAACCAGAAATAATGCAACAAATAAGAATAACAACAACAACATGAAAAGTACACCATAACACAATATTTTAACAAGGAAAACCAGTGTGGGAAAAACCTCGGTGGGATTTGTGACCCACAATATTCACTTACTAGCCAATAAGAGAATATTACTGCTTACAATTGGGGCTTGCACATGCAAGAAGGCCAAGTGCCTAGAGCTCACTCCTCAATTACAAAAGAAGTCACACTGACTTACAAAAATGGATTATACTAATCCAATGTCTTGTACTACTTTAGATTAGCATCTGCTATGCCAGATTTAGTTTAGTTTTAAGCTCTGAAATATACATAAACCCTTAACCTAATAATTCACACATTAGGTCTGCTATATCCCTTACATCAATTGCTTTTTAAATGATATACAATGATCTCATACATATATGAGTCATATTACAATCCACAATGTCGGCTTACAAAAGATTTTACAATTAATTACAAAATACATTTATACAAAATTGTTGTCGGCCAAGGTGTTGGTAATCTTCATTTTCGGTGTCGGTGATCTGTATACTGGTGTAGAGTATTGGTGCTGGTGCTTGTGTCTACCTGCCATTATCACATGATTTTAATGTTGCCATCAATGACAATACCTTCAATCACCTACATTGTCTCATTGGAGTGTGCATTTTCCAACAATCCCCCCCTTTGGCATTGATGGCAACACTCATGAGAAAAATCAAAAGGTGTCCAAAAAGAATATGCCAAAACTGTGTGTTGAAAAATGTATGCTCCCCCTGGGCTGATGATGTCTTGTTCTAATCATTTTTCTCATCACACTACTCCCCCTTTGACATCAATGGCAAAGGTTGTCATTCGCTGTCAGTGGAGTGTGGTTCCTGCCTAGATTTTTGTAACCGGTGGGTTACATCCTGGAATATATCTACCAAAACCATATTTAAACTGTCATTGAATTTTTTGTTTTCCTATAATGCCTCTTGAGTTCTCTGAACTGTACCGGTGAGTATGTGCATTTTCTCTTCTGGTGTCTTAAGTCCGGGAACTAGAGCCTCAAAAATTTCTTTTCTCAAAGAAATGAGGTAGTCTAGTTTTGGACCAAGTTTACATTTTAAGCTCTTTGCTTTATGCTTAACTTTCTCTTTGTCCTTCTCTAACCTCTCAATTTTCTCTTCTAGATCTGCAATTTTCTTTTCTATCTCCAAAAATGAATTAGATGTACCTATCAGATTGTCAGCAATATTGCTAATCTCATCTTGTGCTTTGCTGATTTCCTTGTCTAGGTCTTTTGTCAGAATATTTATTTTACAAGTATCTCTATACAGTTTATTTAAATCCAAAATTGTTTTTCCTAGATCTGGTAATAAGGTGTCCATTTTCTCTTTGTTTTTCTTCACAATTTCCCCAAAGAATTTATCTTTCTCCTTATTCATCCTTTCTTTGAATGTGTCTTCATTGATTTGATCAACTATCAAAATGTTGTCGGTGATGAACTTAGACAATGTGTCTAGTTGACCTAATGAATCCTTATTATCCATAACGCAATTGGGTGCTATTAATTTGAGAATAGGTATTGTGTCGTCGGTGGCCTTAAAGGCTTGTGCATTACACTCTATGATCTTCTTTATTGAATCCAATAAGACCTTTATTACATTTGTAGGTCAGAATTTTGCTATTGAAGGACCAGATGTCTGCCCAACTATTTTCACAATATCCATGCTGCTGGTTGTAGTGATAACCTTGCTTGTTTCGACCTCTGGTAGGTTAGTTTGTGTTTCCATTTCTATTAGCAAAGGTTTAGGCTTTTCAGTTTTAGCCGGTGGCACTGTCTCGGTCTAAACTTGTGTGTCAACCTACTTCTATTTCAGTTTCTCCATCTATGTCTTAGAAGGTTAGTCTGAGCTCTCAGCTACCGGTTACTCAGATGTAGTATCTGTATGCACTTCTGGTTTCTCAGTTTGTACCTCTGCACTATCCATTTCCAGTTCTCCTGATTGTTTTTCAATTTTATCTATCGATTCTTCTAATATTTTACCAGTGGTGTCCTCTATCAGTTGCTCTATTAGAGTAGGTTTTTCAAAGCTTATGTTTACAGTGTTATTAACCTCAACCTCAACATCTGCAGTCGGTGACTCAGTAGTCACTTCTTCCTTCTTATCCTCAATGGTTTCTCTGTCAACCACAACATTTACTTCCTGTGTGTCTATATTTACAGTGTACAAAATTTCAGACTCAGGATTAGTATCCTCTAGAGGAGTCTCCATACTCTCAGTAGCTGGTTGATTGTCTGTAGTTTCTACTGGTGGAGTATCCGAAGGAGGTGGGGTTAAGTTATCAGTTATTTTAAGCTTGGAGGTCCACCTACCTTACCTTTTCCCTTATCCTTTTCCTTTTGGTATACCCTAATGGTTTTAGGTCTTAGTAGCTCTTCTTGTTTCTCTTTTTCTACAAAGAATATGTCCCATGCATCTATTGTTTCCTCAGAGACTTCATTTACTCTACCTGCCATTAGTGCTACATGCCAGTGAGCAGTTGAAAATACTATCCAGTTAGCTTCACTGATTAATTTGTCTATTTCATCAGGTGAGTTAACTAGATGCACTGCAAGTAATTTTTCAATTTTTATTTTCTTATCCAGCTCAACAATGGCTACCCTTCTGGCTTCTAATCTTCTATACAAATCATTGGGTATTTCATCGATAATTTCTATCAAAAAATTCTTGTGTATATCTAAGTGTAAAATTACACTATTCTCTATGCTTTCTTTGTCATCAGCAGATAGTGTGTTGTACAATTTTCTAATGTATTTCAACTTTCCATCTTTAGTTATTTCACTTAAGAGTTTATCCAGTAGAGAAATATCTTGTTTTACCTTCTTCTTCTTCTTAGGAGTCAACTTCTTCACCAGAGGCCTCATTGCCTGTTGCTTTTGCCTTGTTTTTCTAGGAGTGGGTAAGGGTACCGATGAGGGTTTTCTTTTCCTTTCTACCCTTTTGAATACCGCTAGCATATCACTCTTAGAGGAAGTTGCAACCAGTGAAAGATGAGCTTCCGGTTGAAGTCCTTCCAACTCACTTTCTTTTATACCAATCTATTTCAAAACATCTTCCTTAATTGCCTTTGCCTATCGGGTTCCTTTCCTTACTGTTTGTACAACCTTTTTAACCCTTTTCCTTGACTGAATTCCACTTTCAATTGTTTCTGCATTTCCAAAGACTTTCTCAGTGGGTTCCTTTGGTACTTCAAGGAGGTCTTTAGCATAAGTTTCAATAATATTATCATCTATTTCATAGCCCATTTTAGTTACCCAGATAGTTCTAGGGACAACTGCCTCCATCCAGATTTCATCTTTCTTGATTACAAAACATATTTCTTTTTGATATTTATCTACAATTGCCTATGATAGTCTTATTCTTGTTTTCATTCGAGCCTTTAGTGCTTGAAAGTGTTCATTTATGTTTTTCTCTCTGTTTTCTCCCATGTTGTTTAATAGATCCAATAGTTGCTTTCCTATGGGTATATCAAAGCCAAAATCTTTTCTACCAATACCGCGTACTTGTTTAGTAATATACAACATTAAACATACAAGCAAATTTCCAAATCTAAAGGTTCCTTTCTTATCTCCTTTGATCTTTTTCAGATTGTCTATCAATTCATCTTTGAGCCATTCACACACATCTATTCTAGCATTTTCATTAACCATGTCGTATGCACTTTTAATACATAGGCTAGATATTGAGTTTAACCTATTTGCATGTGTAGATTTGTAGCCTAAGATCATACTAATAAATCTGACATTGATGTCCTTCACATCATTTACCCTTAGAGACCTTTTGTCAGATGTTGCACTAGTTAGATCTATCACTGTGTCATTTGAGACCCTTTTAGTTCTGTCAGGTTGGCTACCGGTGGAAGGTAACCCTGTTACTGCTTTAACGGCTTCTTTTGTGATTTTATGAATCGAATCTAACCAAAAGAATTCACCATGGACTCTGCTTAAGACTATTCTTATCACATCTTCAGGAAAATTAGGAATGCTAAGAATATCCAGAAAACCTAGGGTTTCTACTACCTTGTGTCCCGGCTTGACATTGCCATTTTCATCACAAATCATAGTGCTATACATTTTCTTGATTTCATCATCTCGTAATTCCTCTATATGATAGTGTATGTATATTCTAGGATCTTCAGCATATACTACTCCTTTAGGAATTTGAGAGAATGCACCTATGTTGTCATCTTTCTTAGCTATTTCGGGAATAAGCTTGAAAATGGGTCTAGGGCGCTTGATAAACTCAATTATAGTAGGGTTTGCTATAAATTCAAGAACAGAGGAGGATGCCATGTTTATAAATACCTCAAACTGCCTTAGGGATGATTGCTTGGATGAACAGCTTCACTTCTTCACTAAGAATGCCTAAGCTCGAGAATTTTTGCGCTCTCGCAGATTTGAATGCTTGGTGAATGAAAGAAAGAGCCAAAGCACTTTCCTTTATAATGTTCTTTTCTCTAACTATCGCATTTAATGCTTGCCAGTTAAGTCACAACTTAACTCATCTACTGATAAAGAAGTAATTCAACTTCTCACCATCAACCGAGGGTATAATAGCATATTTTTCAGTTTGTTGCTAAACCCCCAAAGGATTTTTCTTCAGTTAGATCAAGAGTCTCCTTTCGGTGGACTGATACTCTATTCTACCAGTGGAGGAGTATTCCCATCAAAATTCTAATCTGACTTTCTAATCCATTGTTTTGAGAATTCTTGCTTTACCTCTTTAACCTTTTCTTTACCTTTCAAACTAGGACCTTTGTTATTTGTCGGTGATGCCTTACTTCTACAAAATTTTGCAATATGTCCAATTTTGTTACAAGCATAACAAGTCACGTTGTTTTTCTCAATAGCTTTCCCATATCCTATGCCAGTATGTGTTATACATTGATTAGATAGGTGTCCAAATCTTCCACAAACATAACATATTACATTCATTCTGCAATTTTCTGAAATATGACCAACTTTGTTGCATTTAGAACATTGACCGCTAGGTGTATTAGTGTTCTAATAATTTCTAGATCTATATTGATTTTCTCTATGACCATACTTGTTACAGTTAAAGCATTTCCCATTGAATTTGTAAGCATTAGGTTGTCTTACCAGTTTGCTATTATCATGATTGTTTGCAGTACCAGAGCTTTCACCAGTTTCAAAGCCAAGGCCATTTGTATCACAATTAGGTTTCTGATTCTTCAGCATGTCAACAAGTTCCTCTAAACTTTTCTTAAATTTATCCTTGTGTTGATTTATAGCAGTCAGTTCATTCTCCAAGATTCCTTTTTGTCTTATGATTTCAGTTCTGTCATTTTGTGTGTGCGTCAAATCTATTTTCAACATATCATTTTCATGACTGAGTCTTGTGTTTTCATTTCCAGCATCATTTAGTCTTCTAGCCAAATCATCTTCATTCTTCTTTCTATCTTCAATTTCTTTACAAAATCTCATAGTCACATCTTGCATCTCATTCTTCATTGTATAGTTATCTTGTCTCAGTTGGTTCACCAGATCATTAAGAGTTTCCTTTGCATCTTCCTCATTTTGCATCTTCTCACAAAGTTCTCTTCTTTTATTCCTTGCTATAGTGAAATTTTCTTGAAGTCCTTGAATAATATCCTAAGCAGCCTTTAGATCATCCTCAAGTTTAATATTCTTTACTTTTTCTGCATCATAGTCTAAAAGAGTTGTTTCCAATTGCTTTCTCAAATTTTCCATCTCTACCGATGTCAAGATCTTTCTCAAGCTATTAGGCTTTTGAAAATAGAGGACCAGGCTCTGATACTAATTGTTAGGATTCCCAGAGATACTGGGAGGGGGGGTGAATCAGTATCTGATCGGTGTAAGAGTTTTCTTAACTTATAACATGAAAAGCATATTAAATCTATGTATCGGTAAACTAGAAATAATGCAACAAATAAGAATAACAGCCACAACATGAAAAGCACACCATAACACAATATTTTAACAAGGAAACCTGGTGTGGGAAAAACCTCGGTGCGATTTGTGACCCACAATATTCACTTACTGGCCAATAAGAGAATATTACTGCTTACAATAGGGGCCTGCACATGCAGGAAGGCCAAGTGTCTAGAGCTCACTGCTCAATTACAAAAGAAGTCACACTGACTTACAAAAATGGATTATACTAATCCAATGTCTTGTACTTCTTTAGATTAGCATCTACTATACCAGATTCAGTACTGGTTTAAGCTCTGCAATATACATAAACCCTTAACCTTATAATTCGCACATTAGGTCTGCTATATCCCTTACATCAATCACTTTTTAAATGATCTACAATGATCTCATACATATATGAGTCATATTACAATCTTCCATGTAGGCTTACAAAACATTTTACAATTAATTACAAAATACATTTATACAAAATTGTTGTCGGCCAAGGTGTCTGTAATCTTCCTTTTCAGTGTCGGTGATTTATATATCGGTGTAGAGTCTGCCGGCGACGGTGCCTACGTCTGCCTGCCGGTATCACATGATTGTAAGGTTGCCATCAATGACAATACATTCGATCACCTACAATGTCTCATTGGAGTGTGCATTTGCCAACAGACATAGGTAGGAAGAGATAAAGCAACTACACACTCACACATGCACAAGAAATATACTCATACCATGACTAATGTTCAAGATATCTTATCTATAGCATGATCATATTCACCAAGTTATAACTGTATACACCTAAAAATGGTCTGAAGATAGTTAATTAAATACATAGTTATTTGATTAATTCCCCTTCCCAATTAGTTGAATTCACAAGCAATTTAATTAATTTCTCTATTCATCTACTAGTAAATAAATCTAAATGATTTATTTATATAGTTCATCTCATATCCCCCTTTGATTAATTAATTCTAAATTAATTAATGTCTCCCCATACTGATCAATTCTTCTAATCCCTAATTAAGATTAACAAACTCAAGTTTGTTGAGATTAATTACCATTTTCTAATTATTTGAATTTCTAAATTCAAATGAGCACATGGCTCCTAACTTTAACCACCTAACCTAACCATCCCCTAACTTAACCCATTCAATCTAATCTTGGGTCTAACTAATCCTATCCTATCTTGCACATTCTAACCTCCTTATCCTAACCTCCCATGGTGTGGATATTCTCTCCTTGAGACACATGGCACTTTTTCCACATGTCTCCTCCCTTGGACACTTGCCCTTTCATGAGGAACGCTCCTTGAGACTTGTTACCACAGAGATGACAAGTGTCCCTTCCTCCAACCTCCTCTCCAACTTCCTCAATCTTGGCCCTTGATATCTTCAGATCAAATCTGGATCGTCGATTCCTGCCACCTCAGCTTTGGCCTTGGAATTCCTATAAATATCCCCCATTTTGGAGCAATATGGATCCCATCTCATATCAATTTAGGCATCATTACTATAGGCATTTTACATTTCAATTATCTAGTAATTAGGTTTTGGATTTATCATAGCATGTTAATCTAGCTTCTTAAATCATGCATTTCATATCATCTCCATAGTCAATCATGATCAAATAGCTACTCAACTCTTGAGTTGTCACTTTGGAGGCCATTGCTCCACTGAGAGCCCATCAATCGAACACCTTTAAGGTCCTCAAGAATAGAGGAAAATGGGACATTTCAAGGAAGGCTTATGGTTTGCATTTCTAATCTAGTTTTCAATTAAGCTTTTCAATTACATTATATTGTCTCATTATATGTGTATGCCTCTTATATACCACATTTTTAGCATCACATTAATTGGCACCCACCGTGGGGCCTATCCCCTTTGA
Organism: Cryptomeria japonica; assembly: GCF_030272615.1. NCBI lineage: Eukaryota > Viridiplantae > Streptophyta > Pinopsida > Cupressales > Cupressaceae > Cryptomeria > Cryptomeria japonica. The sequence continues at coordinate 478,576,878 of NC_081415.1, read as the reverse complement.
TCTTTAACAAGTTTTCTTGCAGGAAATTTCATTGACAGGTTGATTAGCTCTTTCAAAGTGCAAATTAGCTCTCTTGGGCTCCCAAATCACGTTCTTGGTCTCTATTGTGGCATTTCGGAACCTCAAATAGCGTTAATGGGAGATTCCTCAACTCTATATTTTTTTCTTTTCTATACTTTAGCGCTTTCAGTCTGTACTTTAGCATTTTTGGTATGTATGGTGGCATTTTTGGCACATTTGTCAGCGTTTTCAATCTGTTTGACAACATTTATGGTGTGCAGAGCAGTGTTTCTGGTGTGCAGAGCAATGTTCTTGGCACATAGGATGGTGTTTTTGGTACTTATTTCATTGTGAAATACCGAAGTCATAAACTATTTCGCCATCAAAGAATGCAATATAAACTACTAACTTTGTTTGCAGTCGTAGAATTTTGCACTTATATTTGTTAAATTAGGCACATAGACTAATTACAATGGAAATGAACAAACATGTCTTATGTGTTTTGATGATAGGCGAGTATGCTCTCGCCTTTCTTAGGTGATCAAAAAACCAGACTCATCCTTTTCTTTCAATAGTGCATTTCTTTAGCAGGCCCTCCCTCCCAAGGAGTTATTAACTCTTAGCCCTTAAGGCCAGTGAGAGGGGAATGACCTAAGTGGGAACGGCTAATGCCAAGTACTCCAACCCACTATAAAATAAATGTGTTTTTGATGAAAATCAAAGCAATCACAGTGCTCAGGAATAGCTCTCCTTTGTACCTTTGGGTATATCAAACCTTGGTTTTCAAGGCTAGGAGACCTCTTAATTGAGTTTATACCCCGACGCACCGAATGGATCCCTTACTAGTTCCAAGTAAATTAGAAGCTACCCGGTTTACCTCCGAACATTATTAAATTCTTAGTGCATGGAGGGGGAAGAATCTCTCCTTAAAATACTCACCATATGTCCCTCTTGAGCATATGTGTGAACTCCCCTTTTGAGACCTTATTGCTAGGCTCATAACGAGACTCCACTAGCTCTCGTAAAGGCAAAAACATGGGCGTCCTTTAGGGGGTGACAAGGCTATGGGAGCTGACAGGGTACCAAGTTGTGGGCTAAGAACTAATAATGAAGAAATTAAAGCTTCTTGAACATACACTTTATGTGTCCTTCGGGACAAAAATACAATTTGAATTTTGTGTTTGTAAGTCAAGTCAATATATCATCCATTGAAATACAACAAACATTGAAAAATCAAACTTCAAATGGTCAAATTCACAAGTTTCACAATAGGTTAGCACTTTCAGTCAAAACACTCGCATCTACGGTCCAAACAGTTGCATTCGCAATCCAAACCTTAGCTCTTTTGGTCCAAACATTAGCTTTATCAATCCAAACAATTGCATTCACAGTCCAAACATTAGCTCTTTCGGGTTCAAACATTAGCACTGACAATTCAAACAGTCGCATCTACAGTTCAAACAGTCACACCTATGGTCCAAACAGTCACATTTCCAGTCCAAACGTCAGCTCTCTTCTTGTGAATGTCAAATTTTTCATGTTTTAACATTAACTCTCCAACGTTGAGCACATTAGAGTTTCTGGTCTAAACACCCTTTTTTGGTCTATTTAGCAGCATTTCTGGTAAGTTTGCCACCATTTCTAGTCTATGTGTCAGCGTTCCTGGTTAGTTTAGCAGCATTTCTGATCAGTATAATAGAGTTCCTAGTCTAAACAGTAGCTCTTTTGGTCTAAAGGTCACATCCCTTGGTCTAATCAACAAATCTTGTAAGTTTCATGTTAAATTGCTCATGTTGCAGCATCAAATCTCCTAGTTTGTACTTGCTAGGTCTACATATCCATTTTCTAAGTCTGAAAATTGCAAATTCGGGTCAAAATTGAAACCTCCCAAGTTCAAAAACTTAAGTTGCTAAGTCTACACATTATCATTTGAACTTTAGAGTCACTGTATTGCAGAATAGCATTCCTGGTTTGTATGTTAGCATTTTCGGTCTATTTGTCAACATTCTTGGTTTGTCTATTAGCATTTCTAGTCTATTTGTTAGCGTTCCTTATTATTCTATCAGCGCTTCTGGTTTGTCTCTCAGCATTTCTGGTATGTTTTTCAGTGTCTTTCATCTGTTTGTCAGCGTTTTTGGTGTACAGAACAGTGTTCCTGGTCTAAACAACAACGTTTCTGGTAAACTGCATCAAAATCAAAAAACAAAAACAACCCATTTCTCAAACAGTTAAACATAGAGAGTAGGTCATCTTGTTGGGTCATTCAATCGGGTTATCTTCTATCAAAACATATTCAAGAACAAGACACACAAAAGTCTCAAGTATTCACCTCAAACAAGTTAAAGATCAAACACCTTAAAGTGCAACACCACATTGTCTTTGATAAATTGATCGTTCAAACATAGTTTCTCATCAGGATCTATCATCCTTAATCATGAAACTACAACACTTGATCAGAATAACCTCATTCTTTATCATAGGATATATCATTCCTATTTGAACTTGGTCATATCAAAAATCACAAAATTTGCACTCCAAAACTAAGATCGAAAAACTTGCAAACAAGAAAATACTTGAAAAGATCATTTCATGTATATCCATCTAAAACTTTTACCTCAACAATTGATCACTTATTATGACACATTAAACAAGATTTAAACCTCGGAAAACATTCAAGACATGTGTATGCCCGTTCTAACCAGGGCTCAGAGATGAAAGATTGTAGAAACAAAAATAGAAACGTTTGAAATAATTGAAGACTATAGAAACATGGAACATGAAGATGAAATACAAGTTGAAGAGGAAATAACATAACAACATGTCAGAGATATCAAAAAAGATCCTCAATTTGATAAATTTATGCAGAAAATATTGGAGGGAGAAAAAGAAAAATATTTCCTCATGTTAGCAAAATCTGGTGCTAAACTCCCCCAAGATTTTGATGTGAACAAATTGACACAAAAGAGAAATGACCCCCCCCCCTTAATAATGAACAATACAAGGATATTTTTGGTCTCAAACTCAATGACACGTCAATTCCTAGTGACACTAGAAACAATGAGGAAACTTACATTCCCACAAGGGATGAAGTAGAAATTCTAAATAACGCTCAATCCAATGAGGATACAAGAAGGGATAGAGATGATACCAAGAGAGATCAATATCCTCCTAGAATGCAAAATCATGGTCACACAAGAACAAATCATATGGATAATCCTATCACAACTCTCCCACAACAAATACAAACACTACAAACACAAATTCAAGATATGCAAAGAGGAAATGTTAGAAGATTCTCACTTCAAGAAATCTATCCTTATCCATTTGATAGAAACCTAAACATGAGACCATTTCCTATAGGTTTTGAAACTCCTAGATATGAAAAATATGATGGAAGCACTGACCCTCAAGATCATATAAGGGAATTTTGCACAATGAGTATGGAGTTTGCACATGAGGATACATACTTAATGAGACTATTTCCAAAAAGCTTAATTGGACTAGCTATGGAATGGTTCTCCAAACTTACACCTGGAATCAGATCATTCTCAGAATTGGTGGATAAGTTTATTTCACAATACTCCTACAACATACAACATGAAGTAACCATGCTAGACTTGTGTAACGCAAAACAAAAGAGTGAAGAACCCTTCATGACATTCTTACAACGATGGAGGTGGTTAGCTTCAAGGTATCCTCGTACAATGCCTGAGTATGAAAGAATGGACATATTCATCGACAACTTAAATGATCAAATGAGTTATTACTTAAAAATGCAAGGAAATCAAAGTTTTGCAAAAATGATTGATAGTGGAATCAGAACGGAGGAAGCCATGATAAAGAAAGGTGAGTTAAAAATATTAAAAGAAGGAGTTCACCCTCTTAACAACACTAACAACAACAATCACAATGATAAACCAGAGTTTTGGAATAGAAATCGTAATGTTGTCAATGATGGGATAGTGGATAACAACAATGTAAAACCAAAGCAACCGGTTTTCAATTTATCCAATCACTCAGCAGCAGCTCAGCAAAACATTAATCACCAAAAAGCAACTATCAAAAATTTCTTTCGAAGACAATTTACAAACATTGGTGAACCCCTTGGGTCCATATTAAAAACACTCATCGCAAACAAATTGATTACTTTACTAGAAGAAAGAAACTTTAAACCCAAGGTAAAACCTTCTTGGTGGAATGACAACCATTATTGTGATTTCCATCAAAACAAAGGACAACAAACAGATGCTTGTCAACAATTAAAACATGTCATCCAAGATTTAATTGATAATGGAATAATAACCGTCAATGGACATACAACAAACAAATCTCACATAGATTTCAAAACTCCACTTCCTAATTATGAGAAGGGTGAATCATCAATAGGGCAAAACGGTAAAGGTAAAGCAAAGGTAAACTATGCTCATACATATGACAATGTGGTAAATGTGATCGTGGTTAAAGAGCAACAACATCAAGAACCTGCTCATGTTATCACACGAAGGAAAGACAAAGTGGTTTTGTCAGGTCCTACAACAAACACGTCATCCACTACCAAACAATACAATCTAGTGGATCAATTACAGAAATCTCCCTCACAAATATCCATCTTAGAACTTTTAAAGCTTTCACCTGCACACAAAGAGATTCTTGAACGAGCATTAGTAGATACCATAGTGTCCAAAGATCTTGATATAGATCAATTCAAAACCATGGTGGGACACCTCACAACTCCTCACTTCTTATCATTTATCGAAGAAGATGACATGTCCTTGTAACATCCCCACAACGCTCCTTTGCATATTGAAGTCCTCGTTCACAAAATGCGAGTTAAACATGTTCTAATAGATGGTGGAGCTGGCCTAAATATTTGTTTATTAAGTCTTGTTCGTGCCTTAGGATATTCAGAAGATGCAGCCAATCCCCAGAAAAAGATCACCATAAAAGCCTATGATGAAGAAGAACATTCCTCCAAGGGAATTGTGATACTACCTATCAGAGTGGGACCTTTATAGAAAAACACAGCATTCCAAGTTCTGGACTTGGACTTATCATATAATATACTCCTGGGTAGACCATGGATACATGACCTACAAGCAGTCCCATCAACATATCATCAATCTGTCAAATCTCCCTATAATGGACAAGAAATCACAATATCTGTAGATTCAAATCCATTCCAATATTGCAGCAATCTAAAAATGGCTCAAGAAGTTATTGTTCCTCATAACAGGGAGGTGTCATCTTCGAACACACAATCCAAAGAACAATCATTTGCCTCTTTTATCAAGTATGGAAAAACAAATGTAGCTAAGAGATCGAGGAAACAAAGAATACTCAATATCACAACTACCACTCTCTCCTAAATCCTTTGGAAAACCATCAAACTCTAAACAACAACCAATTGTGAAACATCTTCTGATATTTGATGGAGCATTCATTAGTGTTGGAATCTTATCAGAGGAGATAGAAGACAAAGATGTGCTACAGTGGCTATCCAAAGATGATGAAGTTCAACAAAAGGTCAACAATGTCAAAATACCTACAGAAAAATATGGAAAAGGATTCAACATTATTCAAAAGATGGGATACACCGGACCAGGTCCTATAGGAAAAAGAAAAGAAGGTATCTCAGAACCTATCCAACCTCATACTCACCAAGCTATAGACAAAGCAGGCTTAGGGTATGGACAAGTTACTTTACCAGAAGACATATTCTCTAGTCAGCACCAAGAGGAATATGAAAATAGACAAGAACAACTTGCAATTGAAATGGAAGAAGCATCTGCAAAGCAACAAACACAAACAAACATGAAATGGCAAAAGAAACAATCCTCAAATCAACAAGAGAAACAAATCAATAATACCTCCTAAGCAGCATTAACTCTCAATCAAAACAAGCATGAACCTAATATTAAGCTGATAGTAAAGTTGACAGAACATAATCTCAGTCCAGAAGAAGTTGAATATGAAAGAAGGAAATAAATAGCAAGACAAACTAAAGAAACACATCAAAAGCTATATGAAAAAATTTGTAGATTGCAAGCTACAAGTGAGACAGATTTTGACAAACGGGAATGGGATTCCTATCATTCTGAAGAATTAGTTGAAGAAAATTGCTTTAAAGAAGATGTAGGCGTTGATGTAGTTCACAGGTATGCAGGGCAAACATTAGGAACTAGTTCACTTGAATTAGAATCACATTCGGCTGACTTGGACTTAATTGGGGATAATCAAGAACTTCTTGGGCAAGGTCATTTTGATGAGGGTACCATCCTAGATATTGACATACATATCGAAAACTTTGATAACTCAATCATGACCCTAAATACTCTCGAAACATCTCAACCTAATGATCTTTTACCTCTAATCCACCTCGAACTTATTGAATGGGAAAATGAAGGACATACTGCCATTGATACCTTTCCAAATGAGTATGCCATATCCATACATCTTAACGCAATCAAACCCACAACAACTTCCACCAGGAATTTCAGCAACATATCTTCCAGTCAAGTGGGTGCCAAATCTCCTAGTCACAAAAGCAAAAATAAAGAAAACAATATCAGGTCTAATGTTGAAAACCATTTCTTGGCAACATTAGATCAGGAAAAAGTAAAAAGAAAGGACACATCTAATGGTGAAAACCTCCTCGAGGCGGTGGAAGATGGGAGATTTGACACTTTACCTGAGTACTATCAAGAAAGGTCATCAATTTTGATTGAACCAACAGAAGCAGTTAATATTGGGACATCAAAGAAACCAAAGATCCTACATCTAGCAACTTCTCTGTTAGAAAAGAATATATGGAATTATTTACACGACGACAAATCAATTTCGCCTGGTCATATGCAGACATGCCAGGATTGGATCCAGAGCTTATTATGCATCACTTAAATGTCAATCTAGGAGCCAAACCAGTCAAACAGAAATTAAGAAAGATGCATCCACATATTGCTCTCTTGGTCAAAGCAGAACTAAAAAAATTACTGGATGTAGGATTCATCAAAACTATAGCATATCCTTAATGGGTATCAAACATTGTTCCTATTTCAAAGCCAGACAAAAGTATCAGAGTATGCACAGACTTCAGAGATCTTAATAATGCATGTCCAAAGGATGACTTTCCTTTGCCTAACATTGACATCATTATAGATTTAACAGCTAGACACTCCATGTTTTCGCTAATGGATGGTTTCTCCGGATACAATCAGATTAAAATAGCACCTGAAGGTCAAGAAAAGACATCTTTCACATGTCCGTGGGGTACTTTCTACTGGAATGTCATGCCTTTTGGACTAAAGAACACAGGTGCCACATATCAGAGAGCTATGACAATGATATTCCATGACATGATGCATACATTCATGGAAGACTATGTGGATGACATCTTGGCAAAATCAAACAACAAAGAAGAACATATCGAAATAGTAGAAAAGATCTTTGATCGGTTAGAACTGGACAAGCTATGGCTAAATCCTAAGAAATGTGCCTTTGGTGTCACTTCAGGAAAGCTATTGGGATACATTGTTTCAGCTAGAGGTATCGAAGTAGATCTAGCTAAGGTCAAAGCAATCATGGAAATGGCATCTCCCAAGAATATAAGTCAACTCAAATCACTACAAGGAAGACTCCAGTCAATCAGAAGCTCAGCTAGCAGATAAATGTCAACCATTTACCCATCTATTGCATAAAAATGTTCATTTCAAGTGGGACCATCAATGTGAGGATGCATTCAACAAGATCAAGCCATAATGAAGGAAAAGAGCAAGCCATCTACTACATCAATAGAACACTAGTGGGATACGAGCTCAACTATTCCCCAACAGAAAAAGCATGCTTGGCGGTAGTTTTTGCTTCTCATAAATTAAGACACTATCTATTATCTCACTCCATCAAATTGATAGCTAAAATTGATCCATTGAAATATTTGCTCAGCAATGCAACATTGATAGGACGACTAGCAAAATGGATCATGATCCTAAGTGAGTTTGATATTGAGTATGTAGATAGAAAAGCTATCAAGGGACAAGTCATCACAGATCAACTAGCAGAAGCACCACTTCAAGATGATCATCCTCTATAGATTGAGTTTCCTGACGATGATATCCTAACAGTCACAACAAAAGCATGGCAACTATACTTTGATGGTTCATATACGTAGCACGGATCAAGAGCGGGAATTCTATTTATCACACCACAAGGTCATACAATTCCAAAACCATACAAATTAAGCTTCCCATGCACCAACAACACTACAGAGTATGAAGATTTGGTTATAGGTATTAAAATGGATGTAGAATGGAACATTACACAACTTCAAGTCTTTGGAGACTCTCAGCTCATCATCAATCAAATTAATGATGACTATCAAACAAAAGATGACAAACTCATGCCTTACAAAAAGATGGTGGATGACTTCAAGAAATATTTTGTTGAAATCAGTTTTGAACAAATTCCAAGAAATGATAACAAAGCAGCAAATGCCATGGCAACAGTTTCTCTATTACAAACACAAGAAAATCAAGAGCATTATGAATTCTTGGTTGAAGAGTTGTTTTACCCGTCTCATAATTGTCCTGATTCCCAAACCATTTGTCAACTTATTGGACATGATTCCTCCCGCTATGGCCAAACTTACACATACCTGAAAGATAACATATTACATCCTGACTTATCAAAAAATTAAAAGAGAATCTTTATTCACCAATCCTCCCATTATACTCTTGTCACGGATACCCTATTTAAATGAGGTCTAGACGGTACTCTTTTAAGATGTCTCAAACAAGAAGAATCTGAGAAGGCCTTAAAGGAAGTCCATAACAACATTTGTGGCACTCATTCAAGTGGTCTTACCCTTTCAAAAAAACTCATACGCTTGGGCTATTATTGGCTGACTATGGAATGAGATTATTTTTAGATAGCTAGAATGTGCAAACAATGTCAGATCCATGGGAACTTGATCCATGCACCAGCACAAGAACTTCATGCTTTGGCAACATCTTGGCCTTTTTGTCAATGGGGTCTTGATCTAGTAGGAAAAATAAATCCGTCTTCATTTAATGGTCACAAATTCATCCTTGTAGCTATAGAATATTTCACAAAATGGATTGAAGCAGTACCTCTCACAAATATCACAGGAAAATAAATTGCTGCATTTATCTTGAATTACATCATTTGTTGTTATGGAATACTAATGACCATTATCACTAATAATGGGTGACCATTCAAGAATCAAGATGTACAAGAGCTATGTGAGAAGTTTAAGATCTAGCACAGATTCTCCACACCCTATTATTCACAGGGGAATGGGCAAGCAGAAGCATCTAACAAAACTATTCTGAAAATCTTGAAAAAGACTATGAACGATGCTGGGAAAGATTGGCATATTCAACTAAACCCTGCTCTCTGGGCCCACCGCACACCAACAGGTGCCACACCTTCCTCTCTTGTATATGGATCATAAGCCATATTGCCAATCAAAGTAGAGATACCCTATCTACGTGTATCACTTAAAGGACTTATACTAGATGAAGAACAATGAGTATCTGCATTGCAAGAGTTGGAACTGATCCATGAAAAAAGACAAAATGTCTTTGATCATCTAAAGGTATATCAACAAAGAATGTGTTGGAGTTATAATCACAAGGTCAAACCATGAATCTTTCAAGTGGGAGAACTAGTACTAAAGGAAAATCCATGAAATCAGTCAGATCGAGAAAAGAAGGGAAAATTTGAACCAAACTGGTTAGGTCCATTTGTGGTCACAATAGTATTTGGGTCAAGGGCATATCAGCTATCAACACAAGATGGAGATCAGCTCGAGGAACCCATCAATAGCATGCATCTAAAGAATTTTTATATCTGAAAAATCCAAAAACAGTGAAAAAGCAAAAAAAATCAAAAAACAGTGAAAAAGCAAAAAAATCCAAAAACAATGAAAAAGAAAACAAATCCAAAAACAGTGAAAAAGCAAAAAAATCCAAAAATAGCGAAAAAAGAAGAAGAAAAAAAAAAAAAATCAAATATGAGAAAAAGTGCAAAAAAAATAGATGGTGAAAACCTGGCAAACAGGCATTATCTATCAGGTAGCTCTGCCATCTATTGGTTCGTGCATTCTTTTGCTTGCATTCTTTTCCATCAGTGTTGTTCATATTCATCATAAAGCCTTTGTACATATGCAGGCATCCCAGGTGATTTCTCGTCATGGTTTGGATCATTGTCTATATCATAATAAGGCTTGTTTCTAGGTTGGGGGCAAAATCCTGAACTTGGTTGGGGGCAAAAATTTCCAATCATTTTAAGCTTAATCAAAGTAGGTAGAACAACAATCAGACAACGATTGTCAAGCGAAAAACTGAGATACATCCAACATTGAACATAAGATCACATTGTCAACCATTAACTATCACATATCAATCTAAACATGACAAAAAACATATCAATGGATGATATATCTTGACTCATGATTTTAACACTTTGGCAATAATGGTTCAACTATTTTATTTTGATTTTCACTATCATGATTTCTGAGTAACTCCAGGATATTTTTTACTAGAGGTACGAGGAAGGAACATGATATTTTTCTTGTCTACTATTTGTAAATTAATCATTAATATGTGCAAAGTTGTCTAAGGAAATGATCATCAGAGTATCATCAAAGACATTTCGGACTTGCATATAGAAATGGTTAATACTGCCTGTTTTATGCAAACAACACTCTGGTCATCTTGGTTCAATTATACCTCGATGCTTGTGCTAACTTGCAATATCAAAACCTCAGGAAAGTAGTGCTCAAGTCATCATGGTTCAATTATACCATTGATGTTTGCACTCACTTCCCACATTTTAAAGGCTCAATGATGAAACAAAGCAATGACTCCATGACCGGTCCGATCACTGCATTGCATTGCATTTTAAGATAGGTTTGCATTTCATTCTGCATGGGATCACAATGCTCATCTTTTCCAAGGCCAAAGCTAACATGGTGTTATCTCTCTCATTACGTGATTGAGTACATTGGACAGTAACAAAAATAATCAATTCATTCATCCTGCATGATAAGTTAGTTCATCTCATGTAACTATTGCACACTAAGGCATCATTCATATAAAGCATCAACTCATTCATTCATTTAGTAAGATCATTGCATGGCATTTGTAGACGTATAAAAATGGCCACATTCCTAAATGAATATTTTATGTTCATTTCTCTATTTAATTAAATAGCTCGCATTCCTCTATTTAATTAAGTAAATTACTCAATTAAATTCACTATACCATTTAATAGGATAAATTCATTTTATTCAATTAAAGCCTCTGTCCACTTTTTAATTAAATTCAAATTTAATTAAAATAGTCATCCTAAATTTAATAAATCTAATTTATTTAATTGCAACCAAATTGAATTAAATTCAATTAAAACCTATTTTCCCTCACCCACTTGCAAAATCCTACACCTCCCACTTGCATCCTAACCCTCTTTCTAACCTCTTCTAGATTCTTCTAAACCTAATTAATTAACTCAAACCCATCCATTATCCCTTTTCCCTAAATTTGAGGAGGTCACTTCTCAAATTGAGCAAAGTCTTCAAAATGCATTAAAGCCTTTATCCATTCAACAAGCTAACTTGTTGAATGCCCCCAAATTTGGAAGGACTCTTACAAATTTGTCCCCAAAGTCTTCATAACCATTAATGGTTAACTCAACCCTCTTACATTGTTAAAGAATTTCCATAAACTCAACCTCCATCTAACCCAAGGGTCTCATCAAGAATTCATTGCTTTGACCATGGTTATCCTTAAACCTTTGCACAAGAGTTTATCCTTTGGGTAAAAGCTTTATCCATTGGGTAACCTTAACTTAACCTTAACCCTTAACCCCTAGGGTAACCATGAGGTCTTCTCAAGCATTTAGTGCTTCTTACATCTCCTCTCAACCAACCTTATGTTGACAATTGTCACCATTTCATTGGTGCCAATTGCAAACATGGATTGACAACTTTCAAACTTGGCCCTTGATTGCCTCTTTCAGTCCTAACCATCCATTGCCCTGTTTTTGCTATAAATAGAGCTCTCATTCCTCCATTTTTCATCATCCAAGTCTTTAGCATCACACTTATACTTAAATCCATTCAAGCTTTCATATATCATTTATGCTCATCATTTAGCCTCTCTTTTAAATAGGAATTAATCTAAATATGCAAATTTAGAGTATGTTCCTTATCATTTAGCTTAATCATAGACTAATATAGTATGCTAGGATAGTCTTGTTTACTAACCTTGTCATCTTATAGCTAGTTTATTGCATTTATAGCATCATGCATAGCTTAGGATGCATCTCATCTTAAAATCAATAAAAGCATCCCTCATTCTTGCATTTGCCATTCCTAAACCATTTTTCTCAGTGATCTGAGAGCAAAAACATTGGTTTGAGGGACCGTGCAAGATAGAGAACCATGGAACCATCCTTGGGAAGCTGAGCCATACTTCATGACTCCATAGCTTACACCAAGAAGTCCTGTGGGTGTGTGAGTAAAGCTCCCTGGAGCTCCATTTTTCACATATTGAGTTCTATCAACCCGCTTTTCCCGCATACAACATTCATCAAATCTCAAATCATATAAAATAACACCATTGCATTGCATTGCATCCATCTCATATTAACATGCATGAGAAAATCATAAAATATCATAAACATAGAAAGCATTGCATTGTACATACATCACATAGAAATTATAAGCATCACCATACATATTTGCATTTGCATAAATCATGTAAATATCGCATCATCATATATCTATCATCTAGAATTCATAAGCATATAGAAATTAAAGCATACATCAAGCATACATCATGAAAGTTATTGCACATATGTCAAATAGAATGCATCTATCATTTCATAGGTCATGTAGAGTGAATAGAATCAACTGCATATCATATCATCAAAACAAGATCAATGTCCAAGGTACAATGATATCACAAAATATATGAGATACATCACAAATATACATCACAAGAATCATCAATATCTCATCACAAAAAGGTGTGTACATAAATATATCAATGTTTCATATCAGTGTGACCACTCGGACGCAAAGCGGAACTCTATCCTCATGCGGCAGGTAGAGTAGCACCAGCTGGTACCCCTGTACCTGAGTCCCCACTTGGGGGAGCTATCTGAAGAGGCCTTGTCACTCCTCGACTCTCAGTCTGGCTCTGCCCCGATCTCCTACTCAGCTGTGAAAATCCTGGAGCCCTTCGATCGGGAGGAACAACAGTAAAGTATAAGGTCCTATAATAGTCAGCCTCTTGGATCTCCTGGCACATCATCTTCAGGGCAGTCTTCCCTGAAGTAGACCCTCCTGACAACTGTACTTTTATCTTGGCCTGCCAATACCTATCCATAGCTGCATCTCTCTTGACTAGGAGAGAAGCCATTTGAGTCTCTATCTGGGCCATCTGAGAGTCCCTCTCTGCTAATTGACTCTCTAACTACTGAACCTGAGCCTGTAAGTTCATAATCTGAGCCTGATGTTGATGAGATGACATCCTAATGAGGATCCATCAAGGTGCCTCTGCCTGTGGTTGCTCAGCCTGTGATACTGTCATAGGTACCTGCTCAACTGGGGGAGCCTCCTGCTCTAGGACTTGATGCCCCTAATCCCCAGGAACTGATCTCCTGCGTCTGACCACTTGGGCCATCCAATCTGTATATGCATCTCTAACAGATCTAGAACTGCTAGCTCCTGATGTGCCTACCACTGTTGCTACCACTTCTCGACCATCTCCCCTATCATCATCCCCCCCATCATCATCTCCTCCATCATCATCTCCTCCATCACCATGATCTTTTGCACCTCCTACATATCCATGCCCATCTCCGCTCTCATCTCTCACCTCACCATCCCTCTATCATCTAGGAGCTCTGCGTCGTAGCCTCTCATCATCCTCCTCAAAAGTTGGCTTTGGCTCATCCAGACATGTCAGCCTTAGAAACCTTTGTACAATAAAGTGCATGGCATACTCATGTGTCATCCTACTATTCACCACACTTGGAAGATGATCCCAATCAACTGGCTCCAATGATCTATACTTTGCGCATATGAAATAGAAGGCCCCCAAGTAGCCACATCTAATCTTCGATGAGCATAATTAGTTGTACCCTATGGCATCCCCTGTATCCTACCATACTGTCTCAACATCCTCATACAAAGGAATTGCTCGATGACATAGGGTGTTGATCCAATCGGATATCACGTCATGAATACATACGACATCTCCACTGCATCCTCGGGCCAAATCTCACAATCCCTATATGGTCTCCATATCACAGTATCTAGATCATCCAAGGTCCATTGCCAGTACTCTAATTTGCCTAGCTTTCACTGGACAATAATACCTGGATGTCCCTCAGCATAAGGCCTCCCTACAGGTCTATCTTTGTCAGCCAATGGTCGTGTGATAGGTAAATGCTCCCAGGCCCATATCTGAAGCACGGTTACCCCTAATAATAATGCAGTTGATCCCTGGTACACAAATCGATGCAAGTCATGATACAAATGCACCAACATACATGACCCCCATACAAAGCGGGTCCCCTCTATCACCATCTACTCAAGCAGATGACCCCATCCAACAGATAATCCCTTTGACTTGTGATCAGGACAAAGGAAGCCTCCAATAAATCTAGTAAGCACAGTCGGTAATGTGGCATATCCTAGCTCTAGCATCTCCTGCCACGTGATATCATACTCGCCTATCTCATTATCCTCAAACACTCGGCAAAGTGCCTCTGTCCCACCCCGCTCGCTGAGATCATAATATACTAGATCACCCATCACAAGGATGCGCAAAATCCGGTAGACAACCTCGGGTGTCACTGTAGTCTCTCCCGTCGACAAATGAAACGTGTTATGCTTACTATGCCAATGCTCTACTAAATCTGTCAGTAATCTCTGATTTATCAAAGGTCGAGGCATGTCAAGAAGGGAAGATAAACCACACCTGCCAATGTGGTCTCGCTCCACCTGGCTAAGGTGAGGTATCAACATCCATGTCTTTGGGAAATGCTCCTAAGATTGAAGAATGATAAAGCGCTCCTGCAGTCAAATCATCTTGTCATATCAGTTTCTTGATTTATCTATCTATCAAATCAACCTATCTATCGGTTTATTTTACTCAATTGAGATTTTTATCAAATTTCGTTGGGCCCCTATCAATGACGCTCATCTATCATGAGGTCATTATCAATCTTATCTCATCTCACGTGTTCATCAAGATAACCAGAACTAATCATCAAATTTATCAATCAAGAGCATCTAATTTTATCAATTAGTTAGCTAATCAAATCTTACCCTTTCAAAAATCGAAAAATCAAATCCAATTGACAGCAAATTAGACCAATCGGCAAATCAGATCATTTTCTAAAAATCACCTACATCGAAATAATAAAAAAATCAAATCAATTCATCAAAACCTCATCGTCAAAAATCAGAAAAATCAAATCATCAAAAATCAAAAAAATCAAAAAAATCAAAAAATTAAAAAAATTGGAAAAATAAAAACAAATCATCAAAAATCGAAAAAAATCAGAAAAATCAAAAAATCAAAAAAAAATAAATAAACAAAACAAACCACCCCCCCCCCCCCCCCCCCCGCGGTGGCACTCGGCGTGCCTCCTGTAGCGTTGGCGATGCCTGCGGTGGCGCCCATGGTGCCTGCCACTGGGCCTCCACCACCGCCCCTTTTCCTACCTTTTCCTATTTCCCACCCAAATTTAAAATGCCAAAAATTCAAAAACATTTTTTATGTATTTTTTTTTTTTTTAAATGCATACATAAATAAAGATTTTTTTGGGATGCAAAGTAATTTTTTTAAAAAAATCCAAAAAACCCATTTCTTGAATCGAAAAACCCATTTCAAATATATAATTTTTTCCCCAACCCATTTGGTGAAAATGCTAAAAACTGAATTTTTATGCAAATAGCTAATTTTTTCAAAAATCAACTAAAAATTTACAGAGTTGGGTTTTCTCGAAGTACGTATCGATGAACCATATGCTGGAGAACGCTCATATCGCCAAACTCGCTTGTACCTATGCTGGTGCTATGGGATCGCCATTTGCTTTCTCCCAAGCAAATTTTCTCCAAAAACTGCAGTGCACAAATGAGGAGTGGTAAAAAGAATTCACCTTTTTAAACTCATAATGGAGCATTTAAGTGGGATTTTTATTCCACTTATTTTTAATCATCTAATCAGCCTGGCAAGGCAGCATTTTCAAATTTTTTATTGAGAAATGAATCAGATTGACTCTAAAAATCTTGAAAAATCGGAAAATCATTAACAATCTAAAAATCGAAAGCAATTCAAAAAAAAAAATTCAAAAAAAATCAAAAAATTGTGAAAAATTCAAAAACATTAGTAAATTATCCAATTCATCTCCCGAGGGGGCATCTTCACATCGATATCTATCAATCAGCGTCTGGGGCATCATATCGAGGTTTATCATCTCCAAGATCAAAATCACATCATATCGAGATTAATCATCTCCAAGATCGAAACGACATCATATTGAGATTTATTATCTCCAAATCAAATCAGTATCATATCGAAACCAAATCTGCATCAAATCAAAGATCAAATCTGCATCCTATCAAAATCAATATCAGCAACATCATCAATCGAGTTTTCTTTGAACCAACGCGTCGTCACACATCGCTTCAAAGAGGGGCAAAATGTATACACCTAAAAATGATCTGAAGATAGTTAATTAAATACACAGTTATTTGATTAATTCCCCTTCCCAATTAATTGAATTCACAAGCAATTTAATTAATTTCTCTATTCATCTACTAGTAGATAAATCTAAATGATTTATTTATATAGTTCATCTCATATCCCCCTTTGATTAATTAATTCTAAATTAATTAATGTCTCCCCATATTAATCAATTCTTCTAATCCCTATTTAAGATTAACAAACTCAAGTTTGTTGAGATTAATTACCATTTTCCAATTATTTGAATTTCTAAATTCAAATGAGTACATGGCTCCTAACTTTAACCACCTAACCTAACCATCCCCTAACTTAACCCATTCAATCTAATCTTAGGTCTAACTAACCCTATCCTATCTTGCACATTCTAACCTCCTTATCCTAACCTCTCATGGTGTGGATATTCTCTCCTTGAGACACATGACACTTTTGCCACATGTCTCCTCCCTTGGACACTTGCCCTCTCATGAGCAAGGCTCCTTGACACTTGTCACCACAAAGATGACAAGTGTCCCTTCCTCCAACCTCCTCTCCAACTTCCTCAATCTTGGCCCTTGATATCTTCAGATCAAATCTGGACCGTCGATTCCTGCCACCTCAAATTTGGCCTTGGAATTCCTATAAATACCCCCCATTTTGGAGCAATATGGATCCCATCTCATATCAATTTAGGCATCATTACTATAGACATTTTACATTTCAATTATCTAGTAATTAGGTTTTGGATTTATCATAGCATGTTAATCTAGCTTCTTAAATCATGCATTTCATATCATCTCCATAGTCAATCATGATCAAATAGCTACTCAACTCTTGAGTTGTCACTTTGGAGGTCATTGCTCTGTTGAGAGCCCATCAATCCAACACCTTCAAGGTCCTCAAGAATAGAGGAAAATGGGACATTTCAAGGAAGGCTTATGGTTTGCATTTCTAATCTAGTTTTCAATTATATTATATTGTCTCATTATATGTGTATGCCTCTTATATACCACATTTTTAGCATCACAATAACAGAAACAAAGGTAAGAGATTCAATTAATCACTTGATAGTAGACTATAACATGCATCACTTCCATTAATGCACACTAATAATCTATAGAAGATTTAGAAAATCCTTCATAAGGCCTTTAAGCAATTTAGTCAATCATATATTTAAACAAGCAAAATAGGTCTCATTACAAAAGCCAAAGTTTAATATCAATTTCTACTCTTACCAATAATAATCTTTTGACATACTTCTAGTTATCTAAGCTAAGAATATCTCAGTCCCACTTCCAAAACTTAGTTTTATTTTCATCTAATGCCACTTAAATTCCAAGAATACATGCATCATTCTATTTAAACTCACTTCCTATTATTACTTGATTACTATCATTCATCGACTATGTATTTTTGACATTTCAAGATAAATTTGACATTTAGAATCCCAATACAATTTCATATAACTAATTATCATTTTATCTCATTAGAATTCACTAAGGAAGCACTTCTTAAAATTCAAATAAGGCAATGATATAGTAACCTTTCTTAATTTATCCATCTAGTTAAGATAAATATTTATTCAATGCCACTCAATTCCTACACAAAGCTAAAACCTTTATCTTGCCAAACCAAATAAAGACACAATGGTATCATTTCGATTTCTACATATGCAATGCACCAATCCTTGCTTCAATAAACATATTTATATCCCTATAGTTTTGCAATACATTTCCTATTAAAATGATGGAATATTCTATTTAATCAATTCTTCCCTTTAAAGAACAAGGATCATGAATGCAATACCTAAATTTCAGTCTTCAATGCAAATTAATTTCATCTAATCTTCTCTTTAATGTATACGAGTCATATTCATCAATCATTATCCAATCCTTCTACTTAATATCAATAACCCCCAAGTATTTGAGTCTTTTACCCCAAAGAGAGAAGAGGAAGGAAAGAATATTGCCACACAAATCAATACATGCAAATTTATGCAAACTCGGTTTGAATTTCCTAGTCATGTCAAATACATCTACCACTTTAAAGGTAGGCAATTTCAACTTCCATAAGATCTCCTACCAATACACGTGCAACTAGAAATCCCAAATCCTTTGATAGCCACGATTTCCTCAAACAATCTTTTATTACATACAAAATCACACATACACCCAAATAACCGAAAGTTCTATGGGGTAATCATTACATTACCAACTAACTTCCTTACATTTTGTTAGTCCCCCCTACAATTTTAGCTTTTGAATGTTCATACTCGCGGGTTGCCTTTTGTGCCTTTTCTTTCGTTGGGTCGTTTGTTTTCCTTTGTACTTGAACCGTTGAACTCTTTCTAAAAAGTTCAATAGGTTCAAGGTTCAAAGGGCGTTTATGAAGAAATTCATTTGTGGTCTTTGTTGTCGTGTGAGCAAGTGCACTTTGTTTTACATCTTGAAGTTTTGAACCTGTGAACTTTTGTCAAATGGTTCAAAGTTCAAAATATCTTTTGTGAGTCACGGCAATGTATCATTGTTTAACAAGCGTGGGTCCATATGTTTTAAGTTGATTTGCGGTCTTGAACCTTGAACCAAATCTCAAGCGGTTCAAAGGGTTCAAGGTTCACGTTTAATAGTCATTGTTGTCTCTCGTTCCTGGTGTTGTTGTGTGCCACTCACTCACTGTTATATTTCTTAAATGAACTTGAACCATTGAACTTTTTGTCAAATGGTTCAAAGTTCATGAGTTCATTTCAAAACTAACTCTAAGGTTTTTTTTGATGAAAATGAAAGCGGCGTGACAAGAAGGAATATTCCCTTTTCAGTAGTTTAAAATTCTAAATATGGAAAGTAATCATGAGTGCATCGGACTACTTGTGCGGAAGTGATGGATAATTAAGAAGGTGTCATATTTTGGTCATTTCACCGTTACTTCACACGCTTGGGTAAATCATGATGAAGCGTGTGTGGCTTTATAGATATTTTCCTATCTGATTGAAGGAAATGTATGAATATTTCTATAGTTGAGAAGGTTGCAGCTGCCATACTTGAGCAAATTGGAGGCGCCGAAGGTAAAACCAGCTCTGATTTCCTGAGGAATTTCCAGTTATCATGGTGGTAACAGGTAAGTTCAGATGATTCTTCCTAAGCTGTGTTTCTTTAAGTTCTGAAGATTTATCAGTATAGAAAGAAAAATCTCTAAATTGTTGGAGTAGGATTCTACCTTGTTTTAGAATTTCTTGGTTAGAAGTATAGATAGGTAGTATGAGGCCAATATTGTCGAAGCTTGGTCAAACCTCGTGTCTAGTGAGTATTTTACCAGAGCTAGAAGACACCTCCTTGGTTCATGAAGATTTAGGGGATTTCCTAGAAAGAGCCAAGAACCCTCAAACCAGTTCATTGATGGAGAAAATAGTGAAAAGTGGTCTTGTGGAAGCTGTTGTGCTCCTGCTTGTCACACCATGTCTGGATTTAGTGATGGCTTGCATGAACCAATATCACATAGAGAACAAATGCATCAGAACTAGTAATGGTGAGTTGTTGGTCAATATCTATAGAGAAACAATAATGGCGACAATGGGAATTCCACACAAGGATGCATATGAGGACTGGACTATTGGGAACTTGTATGCCTACTTCTCAGAAAAGAAGAATAAGTACAGGAGTGTGGTTGCTAGGAATTCGCTCCTAAAAGTTCAAAAAGGAGGGTCACGGCTACCAAAACCCCTGACTAGAGAGAACTTCATCCCAGAAGTGCGAGATATTGTGATAATTCTGAACAGGATGAAGGGAAACTCACATTCTTTCTATTGGGAAGATTGGATGTACTTTTTCATCAAAATGGTGTTATCTAGTGATAGGTATCTCGATTGGTCTCAAGTAATTGCAGAGAGACTTCATGAAGGGTTGAGTAATTTTGTGGGAATGATAGGTTTTTATATGTCTTCTTATCTTTTCTACATACTAGCTTGTACAAGGGATTGGCCTGGTCTACCTAATGAACCTTGGGTAGATGGGATGAGGGTGTATAATTTTTATCCCCTATTACAACAATAGAGACACATTGAGCAGATTGATAGATGGAATGGAGTCTTTGTAGGAAGACTTGTTTCTGAGCTTTAGGGGAATGTGAACAACAGGATGTTTGTTGAAGCAATGGAATTTGTGAGCATAAATGGTAACTTCTTTATTCAATTTCCTAGGTTTACTTATCTACGGGTAGGCGATTTTGAGGGCCAACCATTCAAGCTGCCTAGGTATGCTTTTGACAGTTATGTACTTATAGAGGTAAGCAGGCAACTAGCTTACATTGATAAAAGATTGGGAAAAAAGGGCGAGTCTGGAGTTGTATTCCCTGTTGAACTTGGATACTATAGCTGCAAATTTGTATCAGAAGCCCTGAACCTGGAACTAGAATTCAAAAGGATGAACCTACAACCATATGTGGCAAGGTGAAAGTTTGACAGTACGGGTTATGCAATGAAAAACTTAAATGTAGATATCATTTTTGTCATGAACCTCTGTTAGAGGATTACTGGGAGAACTGTAGTGATGAGTATGAGGTAAGGAAGAGACTGTGGTCCAGGTTCACTTTGTAGCAAATAACAACCATGAGGCTTCCAATTAATATATCTAGAGTATCAGAACATACAGGGGAGGATGTTTTAGATCCTGAGTTTGGCACAGAGGTTCAAGGAAAACCAATTCCAGAAATTGATTGGAACAAAAAGGAGGATGACAGTATCCAAGCTAGAACCTTCAATGTTGTGAGGAGAACAGAAAGATGGTTGAGGAACCAAAAGCTTAAGGAGGGACCTCACATGTCCTCGCATGAACTAAGAATTGATTCACACATTGTGACTCAATCTCCCATTTCTTCCACTAACGAAATTGTTAATGTTGCAGGTGTTTCAAGACCCATTGTTGAGAAAATCCAACCAAGGAGATCAAAGAGGTCACCATTAGGTCTCACAAGTGCTCAAGTAACTCGCTCCAGGAGCAAGAAGAAGAGTAAGGAGCCCATATCAAAATAGATTGTTGTAGACCTAGACCCTAGTGAAGAGGTTGAGGAGACAATGGATTCATAGAATCTGGATGAACCTGAAATGTAGGAAATGGACACGAGCAAGGAAAAAGAAAGCCAACAGGACCCCATGAACACCATGGTTATTGTCACTTCACCCAATATACAGACAACTCATCCACCTTAGGAACCTACGAGTGCACCATGATGGTTGAAAGCTATTGTTGGAAAGAAATAGAGTGTAGTGTTGATTACAATCCCTATAGAAGACATGGTCAGCCGATGTTTAGGAAAGGCATCAAATTTGAAGAAACTCAAGACGCAAATAATGCTTGAAGTGGATGAAGAAATAGGTCACTGGACGACTGAGATAGCCAAACCAATTGCAGGGAAGGATGTAGATAAAGCTACTGAGGAACATTTTACCATTGAAAAGATAGATTTGGGAGTTGCTTCGCGTGCTATGGATGTTAAGCATTTGGAATCATCCCCAAAAAGAATAATTTCAAGAACATGGAAGGACGAAAAGAACAAAAGAGAATTGAAACAAGCTATTACTCTAATGGTCGAGTATATCAATGCCATCCATAGTCCAAATCCCCAACCTTTGTCACAAATACCGATATCATTTGATCCCAAATCTCCGGCCAATCAGAGGATATTGGACCAGGTTCAAAGGAACAGAGTATTTACAGAAATGTTCAATAAATGGTTGGATCTTATTATGCAACAGGGATTAGATTATATTGTTAATCTGGTAAAAGTTTATAAAGATGTCAAAACTGTCATAAAGGAATTAGAGCTGAAAACGGTACCTTGGGAGAAAGAAAGAATCAAATGGGTGGCAATCCTTGCGCAAATGAATGATATACATAAATACAAGGTGATGAAGTTCTTGGCCGAAAAACTAGCAGAAATTCTAGATGATAATGTATTGTATGTATCAAGGAAGAACGTGGAGTGGCACAACTCAATCATTAAACAAGGTCATGAAGTATCCACCAAATTTCTTAAAGGATTGATAGATTTGATCAATACAATTCAGAAGGATCTCAAGTGCATTGACATTCAGCTCATGAAAGATAGTGCCAAGATAATTGAGGTAGTTGAGGATATGACCAAGATTTTTTAGGAAAGAATCCAATCCATTCAGATCACAAAATCTTTAACCACAGATGGCTTCTCAAAGGTGGCAAGGATCGAATCAATGCTCATAGTCTATTCTAATCATTTAGAGGTTCACAAGGAAAATGTAGCACAGGTAAACATGGACAAAGAGGTGTGGAAGCAAAGAATCCAACACATCGGTCTTCCTTATTTTTAGGTCATCCTAAACTTCTCGGTGGTGCACCTAGAATGGCATGGTTCTGTGGCAAAGTAGGACAGAGCCGTAACCTCCTCCACCATAGTGGAAGCATAGTTGATCCGAAGATGAAGTGTCAGCCTCCCAATGGCTGTTGATTTAGTTTTCTTTCATGTTGTTTTAAACAGTTTCTTTCACTTTGATCAAAACTAAATGTAATTTGATTATGTAAAAACTATGAGCCTGGAGGCTATTTAAGCTAAAAAAGCTTGTCTTTGTAAGGGTTCCAAAAAACTATGAATTTAAGGAGCAGTAGATAATATTTTGGTTCTCATATGAATTGTTTGGAAATACAATGGCTAATTATCAATGAAATGCTATGTTATGCAATCTTTAAATCTATGTGTTTGAAGATTAAAAATGTTTCTTGAGAAGGTGTTATGGGCATGATATACTTTATGTGATCAGTTATCTCTGTATTTTCCTTAATTCATGGTTATCATTAGTTGTTAGAAGATTCGCACGTATTGGTTTGTCTGATCCCCCTTGCCCTATGAGGCATGAGAGAGTATCAATCAGCCTTCAGTATTGTTGAGCCTCTGCTATGCTTTGAATTAATATTGTGAACATGTTTGTAAATCGGAGTCTGTGAACTCTCTTTAAAATATTCTTTTAGAAATTTTTCTATGTTTACAGTTTTGAAGGCATTTATTTGTGTTGATGAATGAATGCTAAAGCCTTTCAATGCTTTCTGGTAAAAAGCATTGGCATATAATTGGTATAGTAAATTCATTGCAAATCATACGAGGAGCTACCCTCTAATGCAGAGGTTGAATTTTTATTAATCCATCCAACTGTTGGTAGTTTGTCTCCTTTTATAAGGGTGAAACAGAGTTATATTTTTTCTTAAGGAAGATAATTGTTAAGATTTCAAAAAAGGGGCAAATTTTTTTACCAATACATTTCACATAGGAGATTAAAATAAGGAAAAAGGTATTACAAAGCTACTTTTATTAAGCACCACATACAATTTCTTCCATTTTCAGGTCATGATCTATACTAAATTATTCCTAAATGAATAATGAAAACACTTCATCCTTCTATTCATAGGAAGATCAACATAACATACAAACATGAATATAGGTACATTTGATATTCATAAGTATAATGTCCAAACAGAAAACACATTTGTAACCATGAAGCAATGTAGAGCAAAACATAATGAACAAAGTCACAGAATTATCAAAGCAACAATAGTATAAGTTAACAAAAGTATGTTGACATCAATGAAAACTTGTATATCCTATACACAACATTATCCTTCACCAAAAGCATAATCATCAATGACAAAACTCCAATAGAAGATGATGTCATCTAGAAAGAAAGACAACTCACCAATCTCTATAAATCTCTTACATACACCATTATTTCCACAAAAAATAATATCATCTACATAAACAACAACTATCAAGAGCCTATCTTCTTCAACCTTAAAATAAATTTTTCTATCTAATGTACCTTTCTTGAAGCCTTTCTAAAGTAAATAACTATCCAACCTTGCATGCTAAGCCCGAGGGGCTTGTTTGAGACCATACACTATCCTTTTTAGTCTACACACCATGTTTGGGTCCTCTGTCAACTAAAAACTATCAAGCTTCTCAATGCAAACTTCTTCTAAATCTCCATTCAAGAATATTGACTTGACATCCATCTAATACATTTTAAAAAAATTGTGAGTAGAAAAGAAAGAAACATTCTAATTGCCTCCATCCTAGCCATCAAAGTAAAATTTTCTTCAAAGTCAATACCTTCTACTTGATAATATCATTTACAAACTAATCTAGCTTTGTTCCTTGTCACTTCTCCTTGTTCATTTAGCTTATTCCTAAACACCCACTTTGTTCCTATAACATTTTTTTCTACTGGTCCAGTGACTATTTCCCATGTCTGAATTTTCTCAATTTGATCAAATTATCCTTTGATTTCCTTAAACCATCCTCCATCCTTGCTAGCATCAAAAAACATTTTGGGTTCTAAAAGATAAAGGTTAACCTACTCACCTTGGCAAGTCTTCTCCTATTTTGCACACCTTCATTCTTGTCATCAATAATCTAATCATTTGAGTGATTATTTTGAGCGTAATTTGTTGAAGTCTTATGGGGCTTTTGTAATTCCTTTTCCTCTAATTCATTTTCTTCTTTCTCTTCATCTTCTTCTTCTACAATGCATGGGTCACCTTCTATTATGCAATCCTCAAGCTCTTTAATGTTTTAATTTCATTTATTTATCTACTTTGACATTTGTGCTTTCAACTATCTTCTCAAGTCTCTTGTTGTAACAACCGTAATCCTTTCTTTTTGTTGAGTAACCAAGGAAAATTCCTTCATTAGTTCTTGACTCAAACTTTCCAAGATACTCTTCATCTCTTATGATGTAGAATTTTCTTCTAAGAATTCTAAAATAATTTATAGTAGTAGTTCTTCCATGCCACAACTCATAAAGGATCTTAGAATTATTGACCCTTACCTGAAATATGTTAAGAATATAGACAACAATATGCACAACCTCTTTCCAATACACATTAGTGAAATTAGCATCTTTTAACATTGTCCTATCCATCTCTTGAACTATTCTATTTTTCCTTTCTTCTACCTCATTTTGCTAAGGGGTCCTTGGAGTAGATAGGTGTCTCCTAATACCATGATCTTCAAAAAATTTATTAAACTCATTTGACATAAATTCACCTCCTCTATCAGAACCTAAGCATTTGATCTTAGCATATATTTCATTCTCAACCATATACTTGAAAGATTTAAACTTATCTAGGCCTTCTTATTTTCTCTTAGAAAATTAACCCATGTCATTCTAGAGTAATCATCAAGTAACATAAAATACCTTTCACCATTGAGTCCTTTTGTCCTAGTAGGTCCACATAAATCAGTATGTATTAGCTCCAAGGGTTTTTTAGTAGAATTCTATTTCTCTTGAACCTTTTCTTTGTCTACTTTCACATTTGACATTCCTTGCACAATGTGTTTGTAGGGTTGATTATCTTTGGCACATCTCTTATTGCTTGTGTAGAGTTGACCTTTACCATGTTGTCAAAATTGATGTATCCCATCCTCTTGTTCCAAATCCAACATTAACTACTCTGAGCTATTAGATAACTACCTCCCTTAAGTTCTTTTAGATGATAGATATTCCATCAATCATTGTTCCTTCTGTAATCAATTTTCTTGAGCTACCCTTTCTAATTTCACACCCTTTCTCATGAAATGTATGTTTGTATCCTTTATTGAATATCTTATTAGATTCTTCATCACCAAACTTAACTGATCCACCATTCCACTTTTCAATATTAATGAACTTTATTCTATCACTAGTCATGTAATTATAATACCCACTATCAATCGCCTAAGAATTTGGTTCTTCTTTTGCATGAAGATAAGTCCACACAATTAATGATTGTTCAATATTCTCAACACTAGATAGGGTACCATACTTGTTACATTAATCAATATTATCAATTTCACATCCATGAGCAATGTTTTTTCATTTAAATCATTAAATTTATCATCCTCAAATGAGTGACAACTTTCTTTGGAGTAAAAACTTTTTTTAGGCTTGTCTCATTTGTCTTTTCATCTCTTGTTTCTATCATCCCCTCTTCTATTGAACTATCTTCCTTAAAAGTACATTTAGATTCATAATGAATAATTATTCCACAATTAAAACATTCAGAGGGTAACTTTGTTGGCAGCAACAATGAAGGAAAATTGAGAGGGGGGGATGAATCAGTTTTCATTGGATTAAACCAATTAAGCACAATCTCATATTTCAATTAACTGAAACAAGAATAAAGATAAAGATAATAACAAGACACTTAACACCAATATTTTGATATGGAAAACCCGGCTAAGGGAAAAACCACGGTGGGAACCTACCCACAATAAGATGATACTTTGCAGTAGTATGTGTAAATATTACAATGGGGAATGCACATGCATTCAGACACATTGCCTAGATCTTACTGCTCAAAATAAGATGATCTAGAAGGATCCAACCCTAGGGGAAGGTTCACTACCTTACAATAATGATCAAACTACAATACGGATTACATGAGCTACAAAAATAGTATCTACTAATGCCTGATGGCAGTTCTGGTTAAGCATATTTGTTTGCCTTGCAACAATATCTTCTCAATACACCACACTGAAGGATAAATTTGCTTATGCACACATACACCACTCTCTGGTAATGCAAACATGACATCAACACACAAATTACATGAATCTAACACCTATTTATACAATTCATCAACCTTGACTACAAGGTTGGCCAAACCCTCAAACCTTAATTATAAAATTACATCACACAATACATAAATAAACCATTAGACCAATTTAAGATCATAGACGACATAGCATGGATCTAAACCAAATCTCCAAACATGCATCACCACTATAAATCTCGCTAAGATCAATCGCAACCCATTACACCACCAAGAATACAACATAACATGAAGAATATCACCAGATCAGTAAAATCACCAAGAACATGCACAAGGATCAATGCACACCATCAAAACAAATAGGAAATGATCAGGAAACACCAAAAAGCATGTTAGAACCATCTGCAATAGCTACGCCAACACCACTTATTCAAATTTTCCTCGATCAACATGCTAACTCACAAGAATGCTTAACAACAATAATTCGGACTAGAAAGATAGCTTGTAGAGCACCAAATCATGAACCATCTAAACTAAAGATACAAATGAACATACAAAACATTCTGCCAAATTTGCAACCAAAGATATGATCATAGTAGAGCACAATGGACCAAATGCCAAAATATGCCAACCACTAAACATAAAGACTAAACTACAATCCGGATCAAATAATATGATGAAGTAAACTTCCAAATCACTGAAACCAATAAGGAATGAAGTATCCCAAAATCCCAAACAAATAAACCATCCATATAAACTCAATGAAAACACTGGAACACCAAACAATTCTCTACAATACTAAAGAACATGAATATGTTGACATCAATGACAACAACATACCCTAACAACAACAATATCTAACAATCTCCCCCTTTGGCATTGATGGCAACATATGAATGTGAAAAACAATCAATGCAAAGGAATGAATCAACACCAACAATCTACAACAAACTCCCCCTAAGATCATGCACACAAAGCTATAAAGATAAAGTAGTTTATCACATGCTTCTCTCCCCCTTTGACAACAATGCCAAAGACATAATAAAGATTATGCTTCCCTCCCTTAATAACTCATCCTCTAAGAAGGATAGTCTCCCCCTTAGGATAAACTCACCACTCATTCCACTGATCATCTGAACCACTGACTACTCCGGCTAAGTAGCAGTACCAACTCATCAACCTGGATAAAGAGATAAGGCTCTGAAATCCACCAGATTGATGCAACTCCATGTATCTAGTTCCCATTAGAAGGGCAAACGACCCCTAACTTGTCTCTCAAGTAGACAAATGTATCTTCAAGCAAAGGCTTAGTGAAAATATTTGTAATTGGATCCTTTGTAGATAAATACTCCAATTTGACTTTCTCATCACTAACTTTCTCCCTCAAAAAATGATATTTTATTTACACATGCTTTGTTTTAGAATGCAACACCAGATTCTTTGAAATATTGATAGCACCTGAATTATCACAATATATAACAATAGGCTCATCGTACGCAACTCTAATATCCTTCAACTTCTGCTTCATCCAAACTACATGAGTACAGTTACTAGCAACAACAATGTATTCAGCTTCAACAATAAATAAGGATGCAACATATTGCTTCTTACTAGACTATGAAATCAACTTCTTTCCCAAAAAGAATGCTCCACAGGTAGTTCTCTTTCAATCACCTATCCAATCATTATCAGTATAGGCACATAATAGGAAATCATCATTCTTCCGATACCATAAGCCATAATCAACAGTCCCCTTCAAATATCTGAAAATCCTCTTCACATCAGTAACATGAGTATCTTTAGGATAGGATTGAAATCTAGCACAAAGACAAACAACATGCATAATATCTAATCTATTCAAAGTTAAGTACAACAATCCACCAACCATAGATCTATACAAAGTCTGATTAACTTTCTGAGATTCATCATTCTCAGACAACTTGCATCCAGTCACCATAGGAGTTCCAACAGGTTTAGAATCAGCTAATCCAAACTTATTCAACAATTCCTTCACGTACTTAGACTGAGAAATGAAAATACCTTTACCAGTCTAAGTAATCTGCAATCCTAAGAAGAATTTCATCTCACCTATCATAGACATCTCAAATTCCTTTTGCATATCATCAACAAACTTCATACTCAAATCATCGTCTTTTCCAAAAATGATATCATCAACAAAGACTTCAACAATCAAAATGTTATCATTATCAACTTTGAAGTATAAATTACTATCAACAGTACCTTTACAGAATCCCAACTTCAACAAATACTTATCCAATCTAGCATACCATGCTCTAGGGGCTTGTTCTAGTTTGTACAATGCTTTCTTCAATTTGCATACCATATCTCCTTCATTTGATAAAGAAAATCCATCTGGTTGCTCAATGTATACTTCCTCTTCAAGATCACCATTCAAAAAGGCTAACTTGACATCCATCTGATACACCTTGAAATTCTTATAAGAAGCATATGCAAGCAGCAATCTAACAACTTCAATTCTAGCTAGATGAGCAAAAGTTTACTCATAACCAATTCCTTCCATCTGAGAACACCCTTTACGTACCAGTTTTGTTTTGTTTCTGACAACTATTAGCAACAATCAAGAAGGAAGATTAAGAGGGGGGGGTGAATCAGTCTTCACTGGATCACAACAAATTAAACTTTAAAACATAAACTGATAAACTACAGAAATAAATAGATAAGAAAATTAACAACACAACACACAACACCAAGATTTTGATGTGGAAAACCTGGTTAAGGGAAAAACCATGGTGGGAACCTACCCACAGTCAGATGATACTCTGCAGTAGTATGTGAAAATATTATAATGGGGAATGCACATGGATTCTGGCACACTACCTAGAGCTCACTGCTCAAAATATATTTTCCTGGAAGGCTACAACCCTCAGGGAAGTCTCACTGACTTACAATATGATTTGGACTACAATCCAGAAGGAATGAACTGCAATGATAGCATCTACAAATGCCTGATGATAGTTCTGGTTAAGAAGAGTTGTCTCCTCTGCAATACCAATCTCACCTCAACACTTCGTTGAATGATATATCCTTGTTCACACATTCACCTTTCTCTGATAATGCAGACACAATACCGATACCTAAATTACATAAGCATCTCACCTATATATACAAATCATCAACCTTGATAACAAGGTCGGCTAAACCCTCAACCCTCAATTCACAAGTACAAAAATTAAATTGCATGATATAAAGATCGACCACTAGACCAATATTATGATTTACATTACATAGCATGGACCTAATTCAAATTCCCATACGATTACATCCACTGGAAATCTCGCTGAGACCAACCGCAACATGCTACATCACTAGAAATACTGCATAACACAAAAATCATCACCAGTTCATAGAAATCACCAAACACTCAAAAAATGATCAATTTAGATCACCAAAACAAATAGGACATGACTAGGAAACACCATCAAGAATGTTAGAATCATCCAGAACAGTTGTACCAACACCTCTTTTCAAATCTTAATCGATCAACTTCTCAAAGCTCAAAAACACAACCAATCAACAATTGTCATGAGGAAAGATAACTTGTGGAGCACCAAATCATGAACCATCTAAAATGAAGATACACAAGATCATCCAAAATAATAATCCAAAGTCTCAGCACAAGATCTAATCACACCGGAACATACTGGAGGAAATACCAGAATCTGCAAAACAGTGATCAGCACAACCAAACTACAAAACCGGATCAAAATCTCTTCCCAAACTCATCAGAATAACTCACAAGAATATATTGACATCAATGATAACAACATATCCTAACAGAAACAAAGAACAACCAAATCCAACAATCTCCCCAACAATCCAACAACAACTTCATTGGCTTCATTCAGTTTATTATGGAACACCCATTTAGTACCAATCACATTCTTGTCTTTAGGTCTCAAAACAAGCTCCCAAGTGTTACTCTTCTCAATCTGATTCTTCTCTTGTTTCATTGATTTCATCCAATTCTCATCTTTTCATGCTTCTGCAACATCTTTAGGCTCAATATTTGAAATCAAACATATCTCTTCAGCAACAATCCTTCTCCTAGTCATCACACCTTTATTCTTATCACCAATAATCTAATTTTCAGAATGATTCAATCTTACATACCTTAGAGTGTTCCAATTGTTTTGATTCTCAGGCTCTTGCACTTCTTCACCGGCTACAACAATATCCAAATTAACTATTTCCACCAAATCAATCTGCTTCAAGATCTTTGTCTGCACAGGCTTAGAGACAACATCTTCATCATCAAAATCATAACCTCATGCTCTGATCTTCTTTCCAAGATATTCATCTACCTTCACATTTGCACTCTCCACTATCTTCTTCGGTCTCTTTCTCTTAGTAGAATATCCCAAAAAAATTCCTTCATCACATCTTGCATCAAACTTTCGTATATCCTCATCTCTCTTGATATAACATTTACTTCCAAAAACTCTGAAATATCTAATTGTATGAAAATGACCAAACCATAGCTCATAAGGAGTCTTACCAGAATCACCTTTAATATGCACCCGATTGAATGTGTAAACAACAGTGCTAACAACTTCTCTCCAAAAGGTCTATACAACATTTCCTTCAATCAACACAGTCCTTGCAGCATCCAAGATAGTTTTGTTCTTCCTTTCAACAACTCCATTCTGCTGAGGGGTTCTAGGAGCAGATACCTGTCTTCTAATTCCATTTGTCTCACAGAATGTATCAAACTCTCTTGCTGTAAATTATCCTCCTCTATCAAACCTCAAGAACTTCAGCTTCAATCTTGTCTCAATCTCCACTCTTACTTTGAATATCTTTAATTTCTCCAACGCTTCTGATTTCTCCCTTAGAAAGGTAACCCATATCATCCTAGAATAGTGATCAATCAGCAACATGAAATATTTGTCACCCTACATGCTTCTCACTCTAGTTGGACCACATAAGTCAGTATGCACTAGATATAACAATCCATTGGATGAATATAACTTACTCTTAAATGAAGTTCTTGTTTGCTTTCCCATCTGACATTCCTTACATACTGGATTAGCAGGCTTCATAATCTTAGGCAAATCTCTAATAGCTTGAGTAGAAATTATCCTTACCATGCAGTCAAAATTAATATGACATATTCTCCTATGCCATAACCAAATTTCATCAATCTGAGCAATCAAAAAACTTTTCTCACCAGCATTTAGGTGAAAGATATTACCTTTAGTCTTAGTCCCTGATGCAATGTAATGCCCCTCCAAGAACTCTAAAGGAAAACAACACAACTAGGCAACTAAAGGGTGAAATGTTTTTTTTTAAAGATTAAGTGCATTAATTATAACAATAGCATGTTTAATAGCACAGCGAGAGTCTAACACATGACTTCCTAAGGGTTACCAATGAAGATTAAAATTTGCAAATTATATTAACACCATGGTTAATCCAATTGTCCATCCAATTAGGAAAATTATATGCTTAAGATAACACCTACACATACATCTAAATTCCATAATGAAAAAATCAAAGTATTCCAATGCATTTCTTTTCCCATAGATCATATATACAAAATATTAAAGCAACTAAATTAACATACATTCCACCAATATAATATTACAATATCCATAAATACATGGCTTCCAAAAATACCACGGAATCCAAAAGTTACAATATCAAGGTTACATAAAAGTTTGATACAATAACCACCAGGTCTCAATTGAACAATGATCACGAACAAGAGCTCGTACATGAACCACGAACCAAGAAGCACCATTGAAGCCTTTCCTCACCTGAAGATACAATCCAGAACATCCGATGGGAAGTGGCACTACCACTTAACCATGTGATCCCGAAATGGAACCACCCCACCGTGCTAGGAGATAGTAGAAGACCCTCAAGCAAGAAAAATAAGACAAGTACGATAGAACTACATGACTCCACAAACATCCATGTGACTTAGGTCCCGGCCCCTATCTTGGGTTATCCTAGTAACCTCTTCCGAACCTCCTACTCCATCTAAGCCTCATGCGGACCCTACCAATGCTTTCGTGAAGACAAGGTGGTAAGTTTTCCATTCCATGCCTTCTCACCACATCTTGAGCCTATACAAGCACTCAACCATGTGCGAGGCACATTATCTTATTTAATATTATAAACTACCCACCCCCTAATCAATTATTAGGTTATCACTTTTTAACTAACTTTTGAGGGGTTATCCTACCATCCACTTTAGGCACAACCCCCACTCAAAAGCCACTCTCTCTCATAGGACACTAACAGGAAAGGTCTCTCTACGAGAACTCTATGGTGAAACTGATAGCCATATCTAATCCAGACAAACCACAGGTGAAGGATATACAATTACTAACCCAAGATTGACCCTTTGGAAACATAACACACAATGGCTCACATCAACAGGGTCATACAACAACACCTGACCAAGGGGTATAACAACATATGACATAATGACAGTTCAACCAGAATTACAATGAAATTAAGCTTCACTGCAAATACCATTTACACAAGATCCTAATATAGGCAATATTTTCTTTAAACAACCAAAAGCATAAATAACTTGCAATTAAAGATTTTCTAGAAAATAAGAAAATACAACTATATTAATACAAGGAAATCAATTTGTCATTTGTCCAATAAGGTTAAATCAATCACATAAAAATTAATCTCCTAATGTATTTTCAAGCATAAATATAGAATCTAAAATTATAAGCTTTTCTAGAAATAACCAAACTTTGAATTAATTTTCACAGTATTAAAATAATACTAAATAACATAATGCCCATAATAAAAAACCTATATATATATATATATATTGTAAAGCGGAAAATAATCGAACCCTAGTTGCTCTCCCCTCTTCCAACTCCAAGGAGAGAGAAGGGAGGTTGCTAGGGTTGATGGTTTTCACTTGGGAGACTTTACATTCAAAAGAGGGGTTGAAACCCACAAGATCCAATCCCACACAATGCAAGATTGGATGCTAAATGAGTTTCAAGGGTTAAGACAGCAAGGCTACCCTCTTTTGTAAAGAATGTTGATAGAAGAATTAAGCTAGGAATGCATAGAAAGTGACAAAGATTCGCTTATAAACTGAGATAGGGATATAGGATGAAGCTGCGGACCTGGAATTAGCAGTAAAATGTCGATACGGCGTTGTCCTGCAAATTTGAGCAAAAGTTGTCGGGACGATGGCGCCC
Source organism: Cryptomeria japonica (assembly GCF_030272615.1). Lineage (NCBI taxonomy): Eukaryota > Viridiplantae > Streptophyta > Pinopsida > Cupressales > Cupressaceae > Cryptomeria > Cryptomeria japonica. The sequence goes on along the minus strand of NC_081415.1, from coordinate 478,542,357 downwards.
GAGCGCCACGGTCCTCCGAAAAATCCGCGAAATGAAGGGGGATCTGTTCGTCTCTGCACAAGGATTCCAGATCTTCAATTTCAGCCGCGTACCTGCAACCTACACACAGAAAAGCGAAGACGATTGGGGGGTTAGGGATTAGGGGTTTGCCTTTAGGTCAAACCCCGGTTTTGGAATTAACCAAGAAATGAGAAATTGTTGTAAATGTAATGTAAAACAAGTACTAATACCTTGTTGTAAGGATGTTTGTATCCTTATGTGCGAAGGTATAGATGTTGTTGTTTGTTGTATGTTGTATGTTGTAGCATGTAATGTGTTGTAAGTGATCTCCTCTTCAATGGTTGGATCCTTGTCTTGAATGCAACACTTAGCCTTGAATGGAGACTTAGAATGAATGCTTGAATGCTTGAATGCTTGAGTATAGTTTCCACGCTTGTACACATATGTCCTTCTTTTTATTTCCTCTACCCAAATGGGAGAGAAAAATGGAGTTTATATACTTGTCATTTAGGGCTGATAGACTGATTTTCCCGACCTTAGGCCGACCAGGAAAGATAATTTTCCAATTTGCAAACATAAAGACCCGAAGTCCAAAAGAGACCGGGCCCAAAATAGGACCCAGGGACTAGGGCGCTGGGCGCCATGGTCCTAGGGGGGTGCCCTGGTCCTGAAGGACCAGGGCGGTGGGCGCTCTGGTCCCACCTCCCGGGACAGCAAGGTGCAAAGGAGGTTCAGGCCAGGGTGCAAGAAAATGCAATTTTTGGTGTCATAATCAGGTTTCGGGGTCTCCATTCAGGTTTAGTGTTGCGTCGCCATCGTGAAGACCCAAATGCAGTCAAAATTGCAAGTGTCGCAATTTTAGGACGCTACATATATATATATATATATATATATATAAATTTAAAAATATTTATAACACTGCACGGAAATCCGAAATACCATATTTCGGTTTGCACAAAATTTATCTAGGAAACAGTGAAATTAATATAACCCCTCCTACTGTAGGTAGCAAGTGCTACCGCCGTTAGTACTACTACTACCAGTAGCTGTACTACCATCGGTAGTAACTACCGAAAGTTGTATTTTTTTTATTTATTTATTTGTTTTTATTTTATTTTTTATTTTTAATTTTTTAAATTCAATAACCTACAAAAAACATTAAATTTAAATAACCTAAAATATTAAAATTTCAATAACCCAAACAAATATTAAATTTTATTTTTCACTAAAATTTATTTCCAGGGAATCTAATTAATAGAAATTTTCCCATACACTTAATAAATTACTAGATTTAATTCCCAATTAATTTTACAACTAAATACACAGAGATGCACAAATATACATAAACAACAGCCATAGCAAAATATCGAATCCAATACCAAACCAAAGGACATTTTCTCTGGCAAAAACCTTTTCTCCCAAATCTTGCAATTTTCATGCAAAGTAAAACATCTTGGCAAAATTTGCCAAAATAACTTTTCCCAATTTTCTCAAAATTTTAATCTACAAACACCCAGGAAACAACTTCTTTCCATACACTAGAAACTAATTTCAAAAATGGACTTTAGCCAAGAACAACAAATAACCAATAAGAATTTTGGATTTGACAAATATTTTAACACACACATCATTCAGAAAGAGGGAAGAAATAAAATATTTTCTTTAAAACAAACAACCGGAAGAAACCACCCAACCTTGTATAGCTTTCTTGGAAGAACTTTGTAAGAGGGATTCAATCCTTCAACAAGCTTCCAAACAATTTTTCTTCACCAAAATCTAAGCTTCCAATATTTTTTCCTTCAACAAAATCTCTACCTCTTTCCCGTGATCCCCAAAATAAAAAGATATCTTCCCCTTTTAAACTAAAAATCTAGGTTGCATGTATTTTTCCCCAAAAACCCTAATATTTAATTTTAGTAATTAAAAGCAATTTTATTTTTCTTTTCTAATTCCTAGCAAAGGAATAAATTACATGCAATAAGCAAAAATCATTTTTTTCTTTTCTTTTCTCATGCAAATTAATTAATTTCCTAAAAAGAAAATTAAAGCAATACTTTAATTCTAATTTATTCTTTTATTCATTTATTTATTCATATATTCTGATATTCTTTTATTTATTTAAAATTCTAGGAAACAATAAATGAAATTAATCTAATTTATTTTTCACTAAAATTTAAATAAAATATATTTCTAATATCATGCAGCTTGCAACTTAATTTAATAAATTCTCTTAATTAATTAAATTTATAATCTCAATGCATAAAAATACATAATTCAAAAATACCAACTATGAGATAACTCCATAAATTTAATTAATTAATTAAATCCACTAAAACACACAAACTGAACAAACTCCAAGCAAAGACTCAGAAAAAGTCAAACGACAATACATGAAGGCCGAACAAACTGACAGGATGACCAACTGACGACACTCACAAGAGTGTAACTAAGTAAAATAGGGTCAACTACTACCTCCTCCACTTCCATCAGACAATATAAGGCATGCTCAGACCCATGAAGCCAGGTGGAGACGATATCCCATACCTACCTAGTACTTGTACCTGCAATATCCTACAACACCGAACCACACATGCATATATACAATATAGAAAACATGGTATACACACCGATGAAGGAGAATTGCGACGTTCCCTGTCTCACCGGAGTGAGTGAAGGAAAATCATCCCCTTGCATCCAATACACTCGTAGACACACAACATATAATTTCACATTGCATAGATAAAATAAAGTGTTGGTACATAGCAATAATCCATAAAATGCCATAAATCACAAGTACTGAAATACTGCAAATAAATTATGCATCTCATATCCAGATAAAGCATGAAATAATGTCATATAAATCTGAATAACACATCATGGTAATGTATCCATTGAAAACAGACAATAATAAAATATGAGTCTAATGAGTTCAAACAAGGAGAGGTACTACATGCAATATCTATACCGGAGGTATTTAGGATCTTAGATTTACCATTCTTGAATTGCAAATCATATCCCTTGTCAACTATTTGTCCAACAATCAAAATATTATGCCTCAATCCTTCAACATACAAGACATCATCAGTATGCTTACCATTGAAAGATATAGAACCTCTACCACAAATCACACAAGCTTTGTCATCTCCAAATCTCACTATACCACCATCATACCTTTCCATACTCACAAATTTTCTTTTATCACCTGTCATATGATTTGAACAACCGAAGTAAATCACCCATTCATCTTTCTCTTCAATCTTAGCAGCTAAAGCTTTCTCCTCTACAATGTAGCTTGTAGGAATCACTGATACCAGATCATCTTCCTTGATAGAAATAAATACAAATTCATCTTCTAAATTCCCATTCTCTAATTCTTCATCTGTTACACCTTCATCAATAGAAAAATAGCATCTCTTCTGATTTCTAAAGTTATGGTGGGGCTTATAGAGTTTATCATGCTTCTCATATCTATCATACTTATTAGATCTATCATGCATTTCAAATTTATCATGCTTATCATATCTAGACATTCTCTTAGGACACCTAGAAGCAAAATTTCCTATCTTATTACAAGAGAAACATTTCAAAGGTAACTTTCCATCATACTTATCAGCTCCTTTAGGCAATCTCCGAGCAATAAGGGCTTCAAGCTCATCCAATTCTCTCTCTTTCTCTTTCATCTCTCTCTTCTCTCTTTCATATCTGGATACCCATCATGAACTTTCCCCTGGATCATACTTATACTTCCCGGATATAGAGGCTTTGAATGTAGTCTTAGGTTTATCATGTGATTCTCCAAATTCTCTCAATTCAAATGCAACAAGCTTTCCAACCAACATGTCTCTAGTCACTGTAGTCACACTCCAAAAAATCAATAGCAATAACTTTATGCTTGTAACCAGGAGGCAATGATCTCAACACCTTGGAAACAATCTCATCTTCTTCAAGGGTTCCACCGGCACATCTAAAATTCATGACAAGATCATTCACCTTAGCCATAAAGTATGTTATATTCTCATCATTTCCCATTTCCAATGCTTCATATTTCACTTTCAATCTCTAAAACTTAGAAACTTAACTTGCGCATCTCATTCATACAAGGTCTCTAGCTTCTTCCAAATCTCATGTGCAGTCTTCAAACCCATCACATTAGTCATCTCTGAATCGGTCAAGGCACTTAGCAAAGTTTCCTTAGCTCTTATATTATGTTCAACATCCTTGATCTCAATAGTAGTAACCAGTCCATTCAAGGAAACATTTTAGAAATTCTTTGTAATCTTCCAATACTCATCTCCAAGGTATTTCAAATGAACTTCCATCCAATCCTTCCAAACATTATAATTGCTTCCATAAAATCTAGGACTCTCCTTCTTGAACACATAGGATCCCATCCCATATCTCTTCAAGTGATCAAGCTTCTTCTGGAGGATCTAGCTTTGATACCAATTGTTGGTAGCAACAGTGAAAGAAAACTGAGAGGGGGGTGAATAAGTTTTCACTAGATTAAAGCAATTAAGCACAATCTCAGATTCCAATCAACTACAACAAGAATAAAGATAAAGACAATAACAACAGGACACTTAACACCAAGATTTTGATGTGGAAAACCCGGTTAAGGGAAAAACCACGGTGGGAACCTACCCACAATAAGATGATACTCTGGAGTAGTATGTGTAAATATTACAATGGGGAATGCACATGCATTCAAGCACACTGCCTAGAGCTCACTGCTCAAAAGAAGATGACCCAGAATTCTCCAACCCTTAAGGAAGGTTTACTACCTTATAATAATGATCGGACTACAATCCGGATTACATGAACTACAAATACAATATCTGCTAATGCCTGAAGATAGTTTCTGTTAAACGCATTTGTTTGCCTTCCAAAAATCTTTTCTCAATACACCACACTGAAGGATAATTTTCTTATGTGCACATACACCACTCTCTGATAAAGTAAACAACATCAACACACAAATTATATGAATCTAGCACCTATTTATACAATTCATCAACCTTGACTACAAGGTCAGCCAAACTCTCAAACCTTAATTACAAAATTACATCACACAATACATAAATAAACAATTGGACCAATATAAGGTCATAGATGACATTGCATGGATCTAAACCAAAGCTCCAAACATGCATCACCACCAAAAATCTCACCAAGATCAACCGCAACACATTACAACACCCAGAATACCACATAAAACAAAGAATATCACCGGATCAACAAATCACCAAGAACGTGCACAAGGATCAATGCAGACTATAAAAAAAAATAGGACATGATCAGAAAACACCAACAAGAACGTTAGAATCATCAACAAATAGCTGCACGAACACCACTTATTCAAATCTTCATCGATCAGCACACTAACTCACAAGAACGCTTAATAGTAGCAATTCAGACTAGAAAGATAGCTTGTGGAGCACCAAATCACTAACCATCTAAAATAAAGATACACACAAACATCTAAAACATTCTCCCAAATATGCAACCAAAGATATGATCATATCAGAGCACAATGGATCAAATACCAAAATCTGCCAACCACTAAACAAAAAGACTAAACTACAAAGCGGATCAAATAATATGATCAAGTAAACTTCCGGATCACTAAAACCAATAAAGAATGAAGTATTCCAGCATACCAAATAGATAAACCAACCATATCAACTCAATGCATACACCAGAACACCAAACAACTCTTTGCAACACTAAAGCATGGGAATATGTTGACATCAATGACAAAAACATATCCTAACAACAACAATATCCAACAAACTTACCTTTATATTTTTTGGTGCCTTTCTTCAATATTTTCACAAATTTTGCTTCTACATCATCACACTCATCATCTTAATCTACATCACCTTCCACTTTCTTATTGGATTTCTATGAATCTTTCTTGTTGTGATTATGAAATCCAAAATTCATCATCTCAAAGGCAGAGATCACTCCATAGAGTTGGTCCATTGTATATCTGTCTAAATCCCTACTTTCCTCAATAGTAGACACCTTAGAACTATAGGATTTGGGAAGAGTTCTAAGTACCTTCTTCACACTTTCATCTTCATCCAATTTTCCACCAATACATTTAATTCCATTTACCACTTCTATTACTCAGTTTATATAGATATCAATATTTTCCTCTTCTAACAATTTTAGATTCTCAAATTTTCTTTTAAGGTTCTGCAACTTGACTTGTTTTATTTTTTGATCTCCTTCATAGATATTGATAATCTTCTGCCGGACATCATTAGCAGACTTGTAGTTCATCACATTCAAAATTTTTGTATTATTCAAACCAATTATGGTTGCTTTCCTTGAATTTTCATTATTCTCATACATTCTAATCTCATTCAGAGTAGTTGGGGGAGTAGATATAGTAGTATAACCATCTACAACCTTGAAATATTTCACACGCTAATACACGTCCTCCAAAGTCGGTAATGTAGTAATGTGTAGATAAACGTTGTAGCACATAACCATATCAACTGCAACACTAGAGACTTGACAAGATAAGAGCGCAATGTCCACATATCATAAACATTATGTGTAAATATGCAACAAGTCCATATCATCAGATATGGAGGAATGTAGAGTATTCTTCCAAACAGTCTTCAACATGCCTTCCTGCAAAAACTTACTTCATCAAACTTCCAAGAACAAGAATGTCCTAGAAACATAACTAGTTGATAGTGTGTGCATGTAAAATTCATCTTTTAAAATATCAATTAGAATCAAAGGGAAATCACGAATCCCTATCTAATCAAAGAATTCTAACAAATAGACAATGAAATAACACAATTAAGCAAAATAGGAACTATAAATGAAATAAATTAAAGACTCCCTATTCCGTGATTGCGTATAACTTCCATTGCTCTTCTCTTCTGTGTGGTATGATGGCTCTCGAATATTGCATTGGTAACGAGCAAGTGACACAAAGATTCAAAGTTCATGATTGTTGAGAATGGAGATTGAATACTCAGTTTATAAATTTTTGGAGAAGATTGATTGAAAGGTGCAATAGATTTATCAAGAGGTGGAACTCAGGTGAGCTCACATGCTGATTGATAGTTGAACTGTTGATTTAGAGGTGAAAAGGAATAGATTGAATAGATTAATTGAGTTAATTGATTGAGAATAAGCTAACTGAAAGAAGAAAAAGAATGATTGGTGGAAATAAAGAAGGTGACAAAGAGAACTAGAAGATGAAAATAGAGACTGGAGAGATAAATTATTTAATTAATTAATTTAGCATGTGTTGGCACTTAGACTTAGATTTTCAATTTAATCTTTTGCATGATATTTTAATTCAAATATTGAATCTATTTAATTCAATTTAGTATTTGAATATATTTAGAACTTGACTTTGATTTTCAATTTGGTTTTTGAAATCATGCACATGTAATTGATTTTAGAAGAAATTAGAAGAATTAATTAAATGAAATTAGAAATTGGAGAACTAGAAGAATTTAGTTAATTAAATAATTTAAAGAAACTATTTAATTATTTAGGAATGGAACTTAATTAAATAATAAAGATTATTTAATTTAAAGGATTAAATCATAATTAATTAAATAATAATATTTTATTTAATATCTAGAAAAGGGTTAATGATTAGATGATTAGAGATAGAAATTAAGAATTAATTTATTTAAATAATAAAGAATATTTAAATTGGGGAATTAATCATAATTAATTAAATAATAAATATTTAATTAATATTTAGAAAATGGTTAAAATGATTAATTGATGATAGAATAAAATAGAATAATTAGTAAGACGATGAGGAAATATGAAATTAGAAGAATATGATTCATTAACTTAACTAAATAATTAAAGAATTATTTAATCAATTAGAGGAATAATTAGTACATGATCAATGAGACATTTTTAGGTGTCTACATTTGCCCCTCTTTGAGACAAAGTCAAAAAAACATTGTTTCAAAGAAAACAAAATTTTTTGCCCCAGTATGCCTTGGTACTGTTGTATAGTGTAAATATGCCCCCTCGAAAAAGGTGGTTGGAAAATTCAAAAATTGAGACCATGTTTTAGATACTAGTGTAACGAGCAAGCGTGTGAAAATTTGTGGGATTTCGAGATCGTTTGAGTAGGCTACAAGTTGTTTGAAGCTGTCAGGGACCACGAGCGTCGAGGTGTCAAAAAACCCTAATTTTGAGCTATAAATAGAGATTTCAGGTTTTCATTTGCTCATTTGGTATTAGGTAAGTTCTTTGTTTTCTCTGCAAATTTTGTGCTTTCTTGTGAGTATTTGATAATCATGGCTAGTTATAGAGCTCGATTGCACCTGTCTAATCGAGTATGTTCATATCAGAGACCTCCTGGGACTAGCAGCATGGTATTTTTCCAATTTTTTCTTGATTTTTTGCCCGTTTTATGCTATTTTCCAAAAAAAAATTAGTGATCATTTTTTTCTTTGCATCACGCATTAGCATATTGATTTTCAAGCATTCGCCTTAACTTTACCGCAAACGCCTTAACTGTTACACAATCGCTCATATCATTACGCATTAGTGTAGAATGTACCGCATTCATTCATATCATCATGCATAAGTGTTTAATGTTACGCATGCGCTCATATCATTACGCATTAGCTCTAAATGGCACACAAAATCTATAAGTGTACCACATTAGTAATATCTATCACGCATTGGTTGTATGTGTAAATTTTTGTCATGCGTTTAAAAATATTTTAGTTTTTTCGTGATCCGATATCTGATATTTTCAACATTTTCTCATTGCAAGAGAACATTGGAGTATTATACTACCGACAAAGCAGACCCAGTGGACTTGATCTTCATGCTGACTTACTTGATGAGGAGATTGAGCATATCCACCAGCTCAGTTTATATCATGTATTATACTTACCAGAGGTTACAGCCAACAAGGCCATGATTACAACTTTGATAGAGCGGTGGCATTCTGAGACTTGTTCATTCCAACTTCTGATTGGGGAGGTATCCATTACGTTAGAGGATGTATGGTGTATACTGCATATTTCGATTCATGGTGAGAGAGTTGTGTACGACCATGATGATGGCATTGCTGGATTGTGTGCACTTTTCGAGTGTGAGATATAGGATTTGCAGATCAGTGGCCGATATGACATTCCTTGGGCCCGGTTAGATTATGATGATATGACTATTGTACTATGCGGTGTTGTTGGCGGTTTGTTGATACCTGACAGACAAGGTCACATATTTCCAGTGGGATGGGGTAGAGTGCTCCATGATATGATTGTTCATCAATGAGTATATGCGTGGGGTCCATGTCTATTGGCCATGTTGTATTATCAGATGCATGGGATTGTATATCTTGGATATCGGTCTATTAGTTGTGGTGTGCCACTACTCCAGACTTGGGCATGGGAGCATATTTCTATTTGGAGACCTGTCATTCATGTTGATTTGCAGCCTGGTGAGCCTTATGCTTTTAGGTACACAATAGGTATCAGACACAGGGGTTCAGGTAACACCTTGTATTGGAGACATCAGTTGGACATACTGCAACATTTTATTTGGAGACCATACGTAGATTGCCCCAATTGGGCGGATGATGTTGTACACTTTCCTTTTTGTCGACAATAGAGGTATCTGATTGATAGGACTTTTGAGATGCAATGGATTATAGAGATGTATCTCTTAGGTCAAGTATTGAGACAGTTTGGAGAGGTACAAGTGACACCAGTTGTTACTACTTACTTTGGTCGTGTTTCTTGGGAGGTATTTGATTGGGGGGTGTGCATACAGCCACATGTTGCTTTTACTGAGTTTGATGTTCTTTAGCCAGTACTTTGGGGTTGGGGTAGAGGTGCAGTGGATCCAGGGATGACATCGAAGTATGATGCATTCTTTGCTAGACACAGGCCGATTCCACTTACTGATCCTGCTCTTCCAATTAAAACACAATAGATTCTCCATCCTAGACAGTGCTTGAGGATAAACATGGGGGAGAGAGTCAGAGGAGGAGAGGAAGGTGGAGCCGAGGGAGGAGGTGAGGGAGATGAGGGAGCGAAGGGAGAGGATGAGATAGGAGATGAGGGAGGTGGAGATGAGGATGTAGACATTGGTGGAGACACCGAGTCTATCAGCAGTGGGGATAGCGATGATTCTTCAGAGTCATCGAGTAGCGAGGATGGAGATGATGATGATGATGATGATGATATGTTGGAGCTAGAGGATGTGTCTTCTACAGAGGGTGGGAGAGGATAGGTGGACGATGAGGACGATCCGCAGATTCTTAGAGCGCGGATCCAGAGATTGGAGGAGGAGGTCGCTAGACGAGATGTCGAGCGAGAGGTCTACTGTGTAGACTACGGTGCTTTAGAGGCTGAGAGGGATCGTTTCCAAAGGGAGAGAGATGATGCAATTAGATGGTCGCGGATGATTCGGGCTCCATATGACCAACACTTTGCTCTGGGTACTGACACACGAAGTGAATCTGATAGACTTTACTACGTTTCACAGGAGGCTTTTTACTACCGATAGCTTTATCATAGCATTGTTCCTGAGGGACATAGAGATCCTAGTTTTAGTGTTGTTAGAGGTCATTCTGGTTCTATTAGGACTTCCACATGGAGGACCAGTAGTGGTGGTGTTATGGGACCACCTTGCCATCTTGGGATAAGACCTAGTGGACAGGATCCACTTGCTGACAGAGGCAGTGATGGTTGAGACATTTTTTATCATGTTATCTGAGCCTTCTGGCTTGTTTATTGTATTCGTACATATTATCATTTTTGAGTTATATATATATGATATGCAGGTTTTGGCAGCGATCTATTTATGTTTTATTTTTCACGTATGCTTATATGATGCATATCTATTTGATTCTATATGATTCATGAATGCAATGATAGTACATGTATGTATCAATGATGTTAATGAATGCAATGGTAGTTATATGAATGCATATTAACTGATATTTATGATGCAATGGTATCTATATGAATGTTTAATGGAATTTATTTTTGTTTTTCTATGATAATGCCAGAACAAATTTTTAACTCGGATACACCATGAAGAAATGTTATTCAGATGATAGAGAGAAGAGATTGATGATAGAAATAATGTTAGAAACAATGCGATTTAGAGAGAAGATGAGAAATCAACAAACTATCAATAAACATATGAGATGAGAATGAAATTGAAAGAATCACGAACCCGTGTCACATTTTTTATTGTGCAATATATATTCATCACTGGGCCTTATTATTGAACAATGAAGCTTAGCACATTGAAGTATAAGGAACCAATATGTAAAGATATCCCATTGTAGAAACAAACACGTAGCAGACAAGGAGTGAACCCTCTATTCTGGGAATTACACTAGGGGTCGAGGTATGTGTGGCATCCAATAGCTGAATGCTCCTATCACAGACACCCACTAGAGAAATTTCCCTAGAACTTCATCGGTTCCCACCACAAAAAGCAAATAAAGAAAAAGATAATGCCCATCATAGCTCCTCTAGTCACTTGTGGACATCCCTGAGTAGCATAGGAACATAATCTATCGCCAAATGATAAAAGATAAAGACTGACCCAGACAAAATTCAGCAGCTATACTGACCTTGTGCCTTCATTCTCAGTTGCTTGATGTGATGGTTGATAATGTTTGATCTTAGAAAGTTGTGGACCCCGTTTAAGACTGACCTGTCTGATTTCAAGTGTATCCTCTTTTGTTTAAGACAAGATAATGATCACTTGGTATGGATATAATACGATTGATAAGACAGTTTGATCAATTGATTGCAGATGTCGGACTGGATAGTTGTATCCTTTGTTAACTTCGTGCGAAGTGTTTGCTGGATATCTGCTAGGGTATTTGTTTCTCACAAGATATTTTATTGCAAGTTTTTCTGATTGATTGATTTTCGATTTTTAGGTCTTTTCCAAGAGCTTTTTCAATGTTTTTGGATTATGTAGATCGATATTTGAATGTTTTTGATTGATTTTTTCAGGACATTTTGCAGATGTTTTTGGTTGATTTTTCTGGACATTATATGGATGTTTTTTGTTTTTTGTTTTTTGTTTTTTTTTTTTTGGGGGGGGGGGGTGTTCACTGTTTTTGGATTTTAAGTTTTTCAATGTTTTTGGATTTTAAGTTTTTCAGTGTTTTTGGATTTTTAGTTTTTCAATGTTTTTGGATTTTGAGTTTTTCATTATTTTTGGATTTTGATTTTTTTATTGTTTTTGGATTTTGTTGAAGGACATTATATGATTTATGATTTTTTCAAGACTTTATATGATTTTTAGGATTTTTTCAGTTATACCCCAATGTGCAGACTTGTATGACATGATGATCTACAGAATGTATGTGGAGACAAATGAATTTTTGAAATGACCTATGTTAATGCAATATGCATGATGAAGATGCCTTTCCTATTCGAACAAGGTTGACTGTGTTTGTTTTAGCATTTGTAATACACCAATTGAAATGGATGTGCAAAATATTTCATAGATAAGCAGTCAATCAATCCCTAAGGCCCTTTGGAATATTCAACTCAACACACTTAGTGACTAGGATTTACAAATGGAGACGCGGAAAACTTCTCCATTGGTTCTTGAAACTTTGATCTTCTTTTTCCCATGTGTGTGCAGATGAGTTAATTCATGCTCGTGTGTTCACTAAAGATCCTTAACATCCTATATGACTAGCTACCTAGATTATCCTAACTTCAAAAGCATCCTGAATAGAGCCTCGCTGCCAGCAAGCCTTGAGAGCTCCGACGAGGTTATAGACTGTAATTTCTCAAATATTGCTCCATTGCCAATAGGCGTCCATAGCCCTAATGGAGTTACTTGCATGTTCCCATAGTCAAGCTTCTTGTCGCACTTGTATGCATGATATTTCAGTTATATATCATTGCTCTTTTTCCTTGAGATGAATACGGCATAGCTCTTTTTTCCTTTTATATTTTCTTGCTTTGACTTGTAAGTAATGAAACCTACTTGGGTGTGACAATTACAGCGGCGCTGAAGTAGAATTTTAGATTTTTCACTAGTCATATGATCAACTAGGTGTCTAGAATGAATTAGATATCTTCTTATATGCTTGCTAAAAAAAAAGCATCCCAGGCCGAAATATCACAAGTACCGCCCCATCCCGGACCATCGCGAGGAAAACTATAACCAAAATCTTTCTTATCAGGCATTAGCTTAGAACCGTGTGCATCTAAAGTACCTTTTACTAAAATCAATGTAGTTGTATGCAAACCTAGAGCAATAGCATGATGAACCAAAAAGTCTCAAATAGTGAAATCACTACCCAACCATAAGTAAAGCATCATCATAGGGTAATGTTGAAAATAAATGACCTTAGAACCTCAAATACTTCATGTCTAAATATCTAAGAAAGGAGATGACCCTTTCTTCTCTTGAATGCAAATGAATGATAAACTTGAACAGTTGCCTTGTTTTATTGGTGCTGCTATAGGAAAATGTTGAAACTTTTGAGAATGTGATGCATTTAAAAAAGAAACTATGTGTAATGCAATGCTTTGAATAATATGATATGTAATGCGGAAAGTAAAACCTAAACTAACCCAACCCTTAGGTATAATATCGTTTAAGGTGCAAGTTGTTCATAGGGTCAGAGAGTGGATCTCCCTCCATGGTAGCCAAATTATATGCTCCATTGCCTATAACCCTTGTTATGATGAAAGGACCTAGCCAATTAGGTTTGAATTTCCCTAGCTTTTCTCGCTCCACTAGGTTCCTTTGATTCTCTTTAAGAACTAGATCTCCCCCTTCAAAAGTTCATGGGTGGACTCATTTATTATAACTCTGTCTCGGTCTGTTATGATACCTTGTAGATGATTGAACGATGTTTATCTTTTTTCATCAAGCATTTCTAGTTCTTGTAACCTTGCTACTCGGTAGTCTTCCTCTGATATGATGTTCTATAAGGAGACTCTTAGAGATGGTATTTCTATTTCAATGGGGAGTATTGCTTCTGTACCATAGACCAAGGAATATGGTGTTGCTCATGTAGGTGTGCGTACTCCTATTCTGTAAGCCCAAAGAGCGAGATTTAACTGGAAATGCAAGTCCCGTCCTGTGTCAGTGACAACTTTCTTAAGAATTTTCAATATTGTTTTAATTGTTTCCTCTGCTTGTCCATTGCTTTGTGGATAATATGGCGTGGTAAATCTACGTTGTATGTGAAATTTGTCACACAAATCTTTCACTTCCTGGTTTTAAAATGGACATCCATTATCTGTCACGAAGCACAATGGAATCTCGTATCTGCATATAATGTAGTTGAGCATGAATTTTGCTATATGTTTTACAGTAGTGTATGTAAGATGAATTGCCTCAACCCATTTGGTAAAGTACTCAGTGGCCATTAAGATGAACTTGTGCCCATTGGAAGAAGTAGGGTTGATTTTACCCACTAGATCTAATCCCCATTGTGAAAATGGCCATGCTGACGTAATGGGTTGAAGATCTTGTGTTGGTGCATGAATGAGGTCTCCATGCATTTGGTATTGCTTACATTTTTGTACATACTTATAAGCATCCTTTTCCATAGTTGGTCAGTAATAACCTGTTCTCAACAACTTCTTTGACAATGGTGGACCACTTTGGTGAGCCCCGCAAATTCCATCATGGACTTCCTTTAAAGCAAGTTGTGCTTCATTCTCATCAAGACATCAGAGAAGAGTTCCATCGAAGCCCTTTCTGTACAAAGTATCAGCTATAATGGTGTATCTAGATGCCTGACGAATGAAGGTCTTCTTTTGATTTCTGGAAAGATCCAGTGACATGTACTGAGTATGTAAATATGTATATATTTCATTGTACCAAGGTGATTCTGGACCCACAATTGCACATACATATTCTGTTAGGGGAGTCTCATATGTCGGTAGCATCAACTGTTCTATGATGAACTCAAACTGAGTTTCATTAGCAGGCATATTCAAAAGAGATCCTATGGTAGCCATTGCATCCGTTGCCTTGTTTTGTATCCTTGGGATCTGTTCGAAGGTAATTTTGCTGAAGTGCTCCTTGTAATCTTCTACCAGCTTCTTATAAGGCATGAGTTTGTCATCCTTCATGTTGTAATCATAATTGACCTAGTTTACAATCAATTGTGAATCACCATAAACCTGTAATTCTTGTATTCAATCGATTCTAGTCATGGTACTATAAACTTAAAATCAAGGAAAAAAGGGCTAACCAAGGTTAATAAAATGATGTGTAATTCATGTACTTTAAGTATATAGTTTCAATTTGAATTTAATTCAATAAGAATATAGAATCATGCTTTATTGTATCTAAAAATCTACTGAAAAGGAATTAACATCAATCTAATAAATTAGCTTCGATGTCATCCACACAATAATTGACATGAAATAATTGATATAGGAAACTCTATAATATCTTCATTTGACACCCTAATTGTGGCGTAGATATTAAGAACAATGATAGATAAATATAGGAGTTCTTGTGTCAAATTTGTTCTTCTAGTGTTTGATTAAAGAGTACCTCATGATAGTTAATGATGAACAACTTAGGATTGATCTTTTCTTTTATTTATTTGTCTTCAATATATCTAAAAGTGTAGATTTTAGGAAAGACTTTGCATTGATAGTTTACTTAATATTACCAAATAGTTTGTGAGCCTTGGTCTGGCTCTTTATTACCTTTTATTCTATGCTTCATCCCTTAAATAGTATTTTGGACTTAATTAGAAAGGACAAAGTCCCTTTCCTAAAACTTAGTGAAGGAATCATTTTAATGTTTATGTCAAATTCAATATATTTACCAAGCTTAGAATTTTAAATATTAGATATAATGTATTCATTGTTTATATTACTAAATGCAACTTATTTTAATATTCTAGCATACAACACCAATTCTCTATTATAAATCCTTCTGCGCTGTGTTATTTTTTTGGGATATGGAAAAGATATAATAGTTTTCAATGTTAGTGACATAAAGATGTCATACTTGCCAAAATTAAATATGTATACTTTCATTTAAGAAAATAAGATAGTGCAAGCAATACATTTATGTATCCTTATCTTAAGGATATGCAGTAGCAATATAAATTATCTACCATTTACTAAAGAATAATTCAATAGGATAGCCTCATGGTAGAATCATTATGGGAGAGTTCTAAGATGATCATTAATATAATAGAAATTAATGAAGATATTATCACTAAATAATGAAATTAAAGTATCATACATTTAAAAATTTATGAAAAAGTTACTTTTCTTGATTTAATTTATAAATTCATCTAGTATTTTATGAGCTTGATTTATTCTACTTAATAAATGATGAATTGTTAGTTTTTTTCCCACCTTATACAAAAATTTGGTAAATATTATTTGGAAAAATTCTTTGAGTAAAACCTATGAAGAAGATTATGACCAATTGAGCCAAAGTAAGGAATTCGGTGAGATGATAATATTACCCTTGATGATGTCAACTACAATGTGACTTTCTATGAGTATTATTTTGGTTTTACTATTTGTTCCTCGGGATTAAGAAATGACTTGAGAATAGGATTGGAAGTTATTCAAGAGGAAGGGTATAATAGGAGAATGCATATATTTGGGTTGAGTGTCTTCTATACTTGTTTACTTTTTGTGATTAATCAATTTTCTTGAATTCCTTTAAAAAGAGAAGGGGCTATTAGTTTTACAAAGTTGAATAATTTTATATTTGAGTAACCTTATATTCTTGAAGGAATGTTGTATCATTTAATCACATGTTATGTATACAAGTTTTATTAGAATATGGTTTGAATTATCTCGTTATCTATAGGCATTTTCGTTAATTTGATTATCATCTTAGTACAAGATTTGGATGTGTTGGAATAGGAGATGATTATCAATCAACTTTACATGTAATTGATTTATGTCTTGATAAGCTTATAGGCATGTTTGATCAACATAGGCACGAGTAGTGGTCTTTGTGAATCGTGTTTAAACTAATTACATGATTTTATTTGATTATCAAGAGATATGAGATGACATATTTTCTTGTCAAGTAGATTGATGCATTGTTATGTACATAGGTACTCTTGTATTCCTTGGTATGCTCATGCATATTTTGCAAGCTTTTACATCCATTGTGTGTATTCAATGTGTATTGGATGGGTGTTGAATATGAGTCGAAAGAGAAGGGTGGTTTTCCAAAGAGGTATAAGTCTCTGCTTTAACACATCTGCTGGTAGTTGGCCTTAAAAGATCTTTGGCCAATTTATTGATCTCTTAGTATATGCTTGCTAAGTGAATCATTTCATTTTCACTCTCTTCCATATCTTAGTGTCGTTACAATAGCATCATAGGTTGTAGATACACTAAGTTGCACCAGATTCCATCCCCTGCTAGTTTCAAGTCACTAGGCATCCTCGTGCAAGGTCGGAAGTTCTTTGTGTCAAAAAGAACTTTGGGGAAGCGTAAATGCTTCGTGGTTGGGCCGTAAAGTGCTATGGCACTAGTGTTCTCACTCATGTTGTAAGAATGAGAGATAGATGTTGGCAGTCCTTGTCAGGATGATATCCAACTTTGTATTATATATTCTTTGTAAATCGGCCTTATGGTCTCTTGTAACTAAAGTAATTTTCTTATGATTTGCAAATCTCTTAACTCATGTAAATAAACCTTGTGTCGAATTGTAACATTGTATTTATTCAGTATAATTGGACAATTTGTTTCTAATTAATGACTAATTGTGTGTAATTTGAGTATTCTATTATTTTAATAATAGTGAGATCCTTACAACATGTGACACAAAACCATTGCCTTGTCTAGTTGATTTCACTATCCTTTCACATCACTTTTACCATACATCTTCATGCTTTGCATCCTTTTATAGTACATTTGAATGCTTGGGATTAAGTTAGGGTTAGTAAGCACCATACTACCCACAAACCCTTGCCAAGTTAGTTGGAGCCAAATTTCATGCAAGGAATATCAAGTTGAATGAAGAAAACTTCTCCATTAATACATACCTTTTCATTCTATTGGCATAAATAGATAAGAGTAGTTGGATCATGACTCCCCACAAGACCTTTCATTTGGAAAATTAGCATACATTGAGGATTTGTTACAAGAACTATGAATAACCATTTAAATCATTCATTTAAGTCTCCCATTTATCGAGGTTTATGGTCAATCTAGCAATTCACTTAATCTTACCATTTAATGCTTGATTTTTGTTCAACAAGAGTCAACTTAGCCACAATTGGAACTTTTAAGTGTAATTGTACTTGTGATAATTAGAGGGTTAAATGACTTATGCAAGAACCTTAAGATCAAGTCAACCTTGCACATCAATTAGGTCAGCTTGAACTTTGAACTAGATGGAGGTATAAAATATGCAAATAGATAGTTTACTTGTTGGAGTGAATCTTGAAGAACTTCTAAAGGAACTCGACCTTATTTTTTATGCTATTAAGACCACTGAGTAACTAATTTGAGACCTAATAACTTGGAGAAACTTGTGAAAATTAAAGGGTGAGGTAAAACCTAGCAAAAATGAGGGGTTCCTCAGTTTGCTAGAAGTAAAATAGGGCATGTTGTGAAAAGGCACAACAGGTATAGTATCATGTGCACCTTCCTTCAAATCATTCCTATCAAGCATCTTATCGATGTTGGAGGTTGACTTCCTCCTTTGAATCAAACATATATCATTTATGGACTTCATGGGCTTTGTTATCTTTTATTTGTAATAGTGGATGGACCCACTCATTCCTATTTTTCACACTATGCATATTTATGTAGGCCACACACTCTGTCTATCACAATAGGGTTTACTGTTAGAGTGAATAATGTCTTGTACCTACTAAAGGTCTTGTACCTTGTAATTTCTAGGTGGGACATATTCACATATTAACTTAGGTCTTAGGTGTCATTCTAGAAGTCTTAAGTTGTTTAGTTAAGATATTATACTTATCTTATCTTTATGACTTTTATTTACTTTAATTACCTAAGTATTTAATATGTTCATCAAGGTAGCTTCTCATAGTACATCACACCTTGCCTATATAAGAAAGGCTCTTGTGTATTTGTAAGATACCCAATATCTCTTATCTCAATATTCAAGAAAGCTCATTATCTTTCATACTCTCTTGTGGAAGGAATCTCTGTTTTTGTTGGTGATCCTAGAGTTTTCAATTCCTACATGGTATCAGAGACATGGACATGCAAAACCCTTCTTATATTTGAGGGTAGATCTATTCCTAAATGAGGGATTTTGGTGTTTTTTAGTAAATTTTAGTATGCTCTTCTCTTGCATCATATGGTGACCTAGAGAGTCAGGAAAACTTAAAAAAAAAAAATTGGAATTTTCCCTTCTATAGGTTTTTATTGCACTCGTGAAAATAAAGATGCCTTCCATAATAAAATATGCAAGATAATGATCTTTCTTGAATATTGAGATAAGAGATATGGGATATCTTGCAAATGTGCAAGATCCTTCCTCATATAGACATGATGTAATGTACCATGAGAATCTACCTTGATACAAATATTAAATGCCTAGGTAACTAAAATAAATATAAGTCATAATATGTCCCCACTATTAAATATACCAGAATACTGAGAGGGGGGCTGAATTAGTATTGAATTAAATTTAAACCCTTCAACACCTCAATAAACCCAAATTCTACTATAAACAGATCAACAACAACTGAAAAATAGAAAGAGTAGAGTACACAACATGAGACACCAAATTTATGTGGAAAATACAACAAAGGGAAAACCACAATGAGAAAGTTTCTTGGATCTATTGTCCAAATCCAACTTCACATTAATATATACAAGATTGCAACTTTGTTTTAGGGTTACAACCTAAGGAAACAACAACTCCTTGAAATATTAGTTTTATGACTACATCCAAAATAAGTTTACTACTCCCTAATAATTTCAACACTTACAAGGGGAGGCTTCAACCTCAAATCAACATGAATAATTGATTGACTTTTGTTGCAATAACTTTGTAAGACCACAATAGCTACTTTCAACACACTGTTTCAACACACTTTTGGGCCTACTCAAATGCAGCAACGTTTAACTTACTGCCTTTGGTATGCATTAGTAATTTCTTTGCACACTTCAACACAACACTCAACCACCACTCTTGCAACTATTTTGATCTTTCATTTATATTATTTGCAAGCACCAACAACATCCTCCCAATCTGCCATGATGAAACATGTAGACAACAAATGTGCATCAACAAGGAGGTCAACCCATAAACTTCCACGATGGAGGGGAAGTAAATGTAACCCTAAACTAGGAGATAAAAAGGACCTAAAACACTTTAGCACACTTCTTCATATTAGTGAAAACCATAAAGCATTGGTTCTAATATTCCAAGTCAACCTGATGAGCACTGACCCTTCCATACATTTATTCCACGCCAAAATTGATCCCAACAATGCCTAAAACCAATATGTGGAATACATAAAAGTAACATATGACTTTTCAACATCATTCTCGTACACTTGTTTTGCACAATCATGTTTAATTGAGCTAGCGTAATAAAAAAATATTGGAACCAATAATCGTATAAAAACCAAGTAACACAATCTTAAGATATAACAATTTGGTTCATACTTGTGGTACATTTGAACACCTGAAACTTGAGGGGAAATAGTGTACAATCACTATGGCCAAGCCCCCCAAACCACAAGAACAAATATTAAGATGTAGATAAGTGTGGAGCAATCCTTTGACGTATCCTAATAAGTAGAAAATTTGTCTTATTACTCTACATGCCTTAGAAATAATTTGAATGACTTTTGTGACTTGAAATGAGAAACATATAGACTACACATGTCCTTCTTTGTCTTACTTCCATACGATGATAATATATCTTCAACTGAAAAAAAAAATGGAGCAATCTTCTAAACCAGAGACACCAAAACCTGGCCCAATGTCCTTAAGCTAATTTATTTCAACAATCTATCAATCAAAACATATTTGGCATCCAACCATGAACTTCAACATAGAAAACATGGGTTGAGACCGTCATAACAATTGCAACAAACTCTCCAAACTTCGAAAGTTAAGATAAAACTAGACAATGCAACTCTGATCTCAGCACTTTATTCTTTATTCAGAACAACATACAACCATAGGTTGACATCAATGACAACTCACTATCACCACATCTACACTAATCTCCTCCTTAGTCATATAATGAGTTATTTTGTACCATTCTCCCTCTTAGTCATACAAGTGTATCATTGGTTAGTATATCTTGGATTGACATCAATGACAACATACTACTTTGTATCTACATCAACCTATTACCCAAAATTTTCAAAACCTCAATTTTGAATTTTTCATGTCAAACCCAAAGTCTGGCAAATCCAAAATACAATTTTTTTTTATTATGTAATTTTGAGTTTTGGTCATCATTTCCGAGTCCTCATATCATATATTGGTCAAAAAAGTCAAAACATAAAAACATTAAAATTTTGAGAATTGTGTGGCACCAAGGAAAACCATCCTATGAACATGCTTTTAATACCATTTTGAGTTATGTGGCCAATTTTTACGTGAAGGCCCACTTCGTCGTTTATGAGATTTTAATATTTACGTTTTTATAAAACCTATTTTTGAATAATATTAAAAATATCAGTATTTAATGTCTTATCATGAAAAAATTATCTTGGGTTTTGGTTGTCTCATCTCCTTTGATGGCTAGGCAAAATTTCAAGTTTGAACTCCTCCCCAGTCCAAATTTATGATGTCTTTGAAAGAGGACACAAAGAAGTGAAATAAAAAAATTTTAAAATAAATAAATTTACTTCTTTAAAATAAAAAAAAATATAAAATATAAAATTTAATATAGTTCAGTGGTTCTATCCACTTTTATCAAAAAAAATAAAAAAATTATGTAATCCAAATTCATAGCTCACAACTAGTTGTAAATTTCAAAAGTCAAATGCAAAAGATTGTGATTTATGGGAGTTGGACAACCCAAGGATGTCATTGTGTGAAACAAAATCACAACTCAAAAGTAGTTGTGAGTTTCCAAAATCAATTGCACAAAAAGGTTGTCGATGGTAAGAATTGAACACATGTAAACTGTGAAAAGTGAAAACTGAATGCAAAATAGTTACGAGTTTTGAACACAGATTGCAGAAGAAGGTTGTGAAAGGTGAAAATCTAGTGTAAAATGGTTGTGAATAGTTAAATGTGAATTCAGAAGTGGTTACGCCTTGTGAAATCAAAATCCACAACTCATAAGTAGTTGTGAATTATGAATTTCGAATGCAAAAAAGTTGAGAATCGATGAAAAGTGAATGCAGAATGATAAAAGATAAAAGCACATGTTTTGAATTGTAAAAACTAAATGCAAAGAAGTTGTGAGTTGTTGGAGTTCACTACAAAAAGGTTGTGAAATGCATTTTAGCAACTCACAACTAGAAGTTGTGAGCTGTGAGTTGTGAAAACTCAACACAAATGAGCTGTAAGTTTCTAAATTCAAAAACATAACTAAATAGTTATGTTTCTACCAAAAACCTAGGTCTTGAAAAGAATATTAATCATTGAAAAAATCATTTTTTAAAATCTATATGTGCATCCTACACATGAACATAGTCCAGACATCCATCGGAGCTGCTTTCAATAGGAAAGTGGGTGAACATACAAGCAAACTGTGGAAGTATAGACCAAGCTAATGAATTGTTCAACAGAATACAATAAAGACATCTTCTCTCATCGAATTCAATGATTGCGTGGTGTGCAGAAGTAAATTGTAGATAATTTTTAGAAATTTTCGAACAAAGAAATTTATAGGACTTATATAATCTTTGAAAAAATGTGTGAAGCTCTATGCCTAGTTAGAAGAATTGGAACAAGTTTTTGACGGTCATGAAAGCTTAAATACATTGATATTTTTGTCAGTTGAAATGTGGAATCATAGACACATCGCCTGAATTAAGAGAATGCCTCCAAGATTCTATCTCATGGAATGCAATCACTGCACAATATGTGCCAAATGGATTTATTGAAAAGGGCATTAGAAAGTTTCTAAATAAGTACACCTTGAAGCCATAAAAGCCAGATTCAACAACTATTGTTAACATCCTCTGCCTCGTGGAAATGTCGTGGTAGATATACCTTCAAATCCTGGAATCACAAACGAGAAGATGGATTTGTTTTGAGAAGGCGGTAGAGACTTTCAAGACAGATATGAATGCAAATTGTGGAAGCCGAGATTAGGCATGGAATGTTCGACGAAATACCTAAAGCAAGGTAATCTCATGGTATGCGATGACTGCAAGATTCACAAAAAATGGATTTGTCGAAAAGGCTTTAGAATCTATCATGCAATTGCAATCTGTAAAGACATATTTCATCATCCTTGTCTATCCAGTTAAAATAAAAATCTAAAATTAAGTTCCTCTTTAGTAAGATTTTCATTTCTGATAACTACGCTATCCGTTCCATCACCCTTCCTCCCAGCTGTCCTATATGTAAGGACTGCATAAAGTAAGAATTTCAAAGCATCATATAAAATTTCCTCAAAGCGCAAAGAATGGAAACTTTTTCTTAGGTATAATTATAAGTGTGATGCATGCGAGCTATATGGAAGCTTACACAGAGCTGCGAATTGCTTGACAAATTACCTCAAAAAGGCATCATCTCATGTAATGATTACAGGTAAAAAGAAAATGTAAAGAACGGTTAACAGAATGCCTCAATGAAATTTCTTCTTCGAACACGCTAGGATTGTAGGAATTGCGCACAAACTGTTTGACAAAATACCCCAAAAAGTTGTCATCTCCTGCTCATAAAATGTTGAATTGCAGTCAAAGCATCTGTAGAAATGCCTGAAGGGAAATGTAAGCGTATGCAAAATATGCAAAAATGGACAACACATTTGTATTGTTTGACAAAAACCCTCGAAGAAATGTGGTCTTATTGCGCTCCATGAATACAAGATATACATGACAGTGAAATATTTGACAAAATGATCATAGAGAATGTGGTCCCATAGCCTATGCAGCAGGAGAATAAGAATAATAACGAAGCACACAAACTATTTGACAAAATGCTTAAAAGAGGTATCATCTTGAGGAGTGTGCTAGTTAGATTTATGACGATTATAAGGACGTTTTTTCTTGGTGTCCGTAGTTCATATATGAATATATGCTAAATTCTTCTAACAATATGGTTGAAAAGACTTTAGAAGCTTCCGTGTGAAAGATGTTATATTCATATAAAATGAAGAGGCAGAAACATTGAAAGAGAAACGTTCGAAAGCAGAAAAGTGAAAGTGCAGAGATCATGTATTAATTGTTTGACCAAATGCTCAAAGAAAGCTTTTCTCTTTTTCAGATTGATATAGGAACAAGGAATTGGTAATTTCGATGTTGCAGAGAGAGCGTCATAAATAGTTTTTCAAAATGAGACAGCTCTATCATTTTGTGGCAACATGAAGTACAAATATCAGGGGTTTGAGTTCATGTCTGTGCTTGAAAGTATCCTTCCCTAAGTTTCAGATACGAAGTTGGAATGCTTAGGTTATCTCGGTTTGGACAGTTTATGGGATAGCATAGAAGAGGGGAAAAGGTCTATTTTTGTCACAAAAGATACTTGAAAATGGTTTAGCTCATGTGGCAGGATTCCCCATATCAGTTCTATGTTTAGATTTAGTGTTGGAGTGTGTGAAATGTTATAATCCTGAAACTAGAGAAGTGAAAACCATTGATGACAAAGTGATTGTTAAGCTAGATAGCATTTCCTTCAGCATCATTCTCAGATTGCCAGTTAGAGATCAATTTACGAGCATGAACCAAGAGACCGTGCATCAATATTTCCTTAAGAATGAAGATTAGTGTGTCAACACTATAGCAAGGCATTGGTTGCAAACTGAAAGAGGAGGAAAATTGCAGCTATCCAAGGCCTTACATAGAACTCTCTTTGCTGAAAAGATATCAAATATAATTGCCTTGCTACATCGATTGGTCAAAGATGAAGAATCAAGTGAATTTGAACAATGGATGTACCTATATAAACTTGTCATATGCAAAGGAGATCAATTTATTGATTGGGGAAGTATCATCAGTGACAATTTGCATAGACAAATGGTTGGTTTTGTCAATATTTCTACATGACTTATTTTCTCTTCTATGCAATTGCCAGTATGAGGACATGACCAGGACTTAATACTAGGGGGTTTATACAATGATTCGCAAATATATGATTTTACCCACAGCTGAAACTAAAAGAGAGCTACAATCATTTTCTAAGAGTAAATCACGCCTTTACAATGTTGATAAACAAGAGCACTCTAGGGGAATCTTGCTTAGGATTTCTCCAGAATCTGCGAATCTTATAAGGTAATATGGTAGTTACTTTATATAGTTTCAAAGATTCAATTACTTGTGGGTTGGTGGGTTTAATGGATATCCGTTCAAGTTGCAAAGGTATGCAGATGATAAGCTCATCTTGATAGAGCTTTGTAGACAACTTGCTAAGGTTCACAAAGATTGTAAGAGTAAGAGAAAAGATGGTATTTTTTGCCCTATTGGTCTGGGTTACTACAGCTACAAATCATTCTCAGATGCTCAAAATATTGAGCATTCATTGGTCAAGATTAAACTTAACATTGGCACTATGAGGTATCCATATGACAGCGAGGATTTTGTCAAAAATAATTTGAATTTGAACCCAAGTTATTATCGTCTTCTAGGAATTGAGGACTTCTGGGAAGTTTGTGAAGATGACTGTGAAGTAAGAAAAAGGGATTGGATGCACTTCACATTAGAGCAGATTAAGCAATTTGGGCTTAAATGAGATGTGAATGGAATTGAAGATGATCTCAGATGTGATATAGATCCTCTCTATTTTGACAAAATTCAATTGCAAGTCACAAAGTAAGGGAATTGAACGAAAGAACTGCACATATCATAAAGAGATCAGAAGAGTGGGTAAGAAAGAAAATGATTGAAGCTACTGCAACTAGGCCTGCAAATACAAATAATCCTATAAGGAAAGGAGATGATAATCAAGGAAGTACCTCTTTCTCCAATACTTAGCAAATTCCAACCCCTACTTCTACTTTTCAATCAATGGCTCAAGGTGGTGATGATGGTGAAGATCAAAATAAGAAAGGTATTTTCAGAGGCATGTGCGAGAGTGATTCAAGGATAACAAAGAGGAGATTCAAGCTTAAAGATAGGTCATTAGATTCAATTGAAGAAGCAGTTGAAGAAGGGAATGAGAGTCCCCAAAAGAATTTTGAAGGTGAAGAATCAATTCCTACCATACCTCATTCCCCTCTTACTTCATCCCATCCTCGTGACATGCCACTACCCCCTCCACAACCTTTGTCCATGTTGATTCAGGATTCCATTCCAAATGAAAATCCTTTTTTAAACATTCTAGGTCTATCCACTTCTATGGAGCTACCAAATACTGAAATCTTAAGAGCTTCACATCTTGAAACCCCCTCTTGGTTACAATAAAGCTTGCTCAGAAAAATAAAAGTCACTCAAATAGTTATTCCCAAATTTGATATAGTGACTAATCTAATCCAAAAATCCAATAAAATCAAGAAGCCCAAAACAACATCAAGGTTAGCTATTGATCCTTTATCTGGAAACATGTGTGTTGAAGTGGCTCAATATGTACCAGAGAAGAATGTGGAAGAAGCTAGTGTAGCTAATTTTGAGATTACCAGGGAAGATTTTAATTTTTGGTCCTTCATCATGTGAAAGTGATGTCTATAATTTTTGAATATCTGTAGCTAAATTAGTGGAAATGACAAGACAGGAAAAGAAAACTAAGGATCAATTAAAATAGCAGGTACAAGTTTTGACATCTTACCTTAAGGAAAGTGTTGATTATCTTCTATGCTTATTGTTAGTTAATAGATTTGTCTCTTACAAATTTACAAAAATAAAAAGACTCATAGCCTACAGATTAGACTCATCCATCAAATAACAGTTGGGTAAACTATTAATTTGTTTCCCTATAAATTTTTGAAAGGTATAGCTCCCTTCATAAGAACCAAGTATACTTTTAACTAGAAAGTAGGAAAGGAACTAACATTTGTCCATCACTATGAAACAAATACGGACAACAGAATATGAAAGAAATTCAAAACATATACTACAAAACACACAAGATGATAATACAAAGATTATCACAATTTACAACATTTGATTTATTATATCAACTCAAAGAGTAACCACTAACATGTAACAAGTAAAGATGCAGATTGAAATATGAAGGAATGGATAATTACAACATTGACATTATGTTTCAAAGAACATCGCATACAATACTGCACAAACTCATAGATTTGCCACAAGATAAAGATGCTATCTATTCATTTTCACATTCCAACATTCCAATGTTTGCAAATCAATAAGGAAAATAACAGAACAACTAAAATGACCTTCAAAATCTGGTCGATTCTCACTCATATGTCACAACACAAGGAGGACCAAAATTTGATGATTACTTCAAATGTCTATTACTATTATATTTAAAGTTTCAAAACATTATTGTCCATGAGATCTTGAAAAACGGTTCCTTTTCATTTAAAGAACCAATTAAACTTTAAACAAAGTCATTTCAAAAATAACACAAAGTTGCTAAAATAAGATAACAGCATGCTAAGAAGTTGGAGCATCGCTTGTTGACGTCACCTGTTGTTGAGCCTTCCCCTCTCTATAACTTTGTAGGGCTTTTAAAATAGATGGAATTTCAGTAGTGTGAGGAATGACTACATTACTGGTTCTAGATGCCCATTGGATTCTTTTCTTCTTGATGATTTCACTATTAGTCTTACGTTTTATAATGATTAATGCACCAAACCATGCCAACTCCCCCTGCTTTGATTCAATGAATGCATTTGAATCAAATAATGTGTTTATGTTCAGGATAAATTTGGCCTTTAGTTCATCCATTGTGAGAATTCTTGAGTTGTCCCCTCTTTTAAGATGGCATCCAATGTCTTCAATTTCATGCATGATTTGAGTTATCATATCATTAGCTTCAATCAACAACTTTTTCTGCTCCTTCATGTTTTGCAGTAAGAAATTGCACTTCCATTTTATACTATTTATCCATCTTTCACATGGGACGGATGTGGCATATGTTATTATATGTTCTTTGGCAAGAGCATCTAGTCCCATATCCACAATTTCTTGAAGCCCCTTAGTAGCCTTCTAGTGCGTGGTTTCTTCCAGTTTCCAATTGCTTATCTTAGTAGTCAAACTATTCTTGGCAAGCAACATCTTGTCATATGATTTGCTCAAGTTTTCAATAAAAGGTGTTGTCTTTTACCTTATCAACCCACATATGGGTGATTTGGCCTAGGTGACCGTCAGCTTGCAACTTAGATATCATCTTTTTGCTGATATCTGATTTGGGGTCAAATGTACCCATTATAGCATTGGGGTCTTCCGGAGATATATTAAGCAAAGACCTTAGACAGTTAGACAATGAGCTTACAAGAGCCTTCAACCCTTTCCATCATTCTAATAGCTATGCCTTGAAAATTATGTAGATCAACATCCACACTCATAGGCCCCATGTCAGTATGAGTGATGTTGATGTTAGCTATGGTGGCTTGGCTCGGGTTTTTTTGTACATTAGGGTGGGCAACCTCAAGGAACAAATAATTAGAATCTTCATCCTCAACAAGGCATGCAATGGTTTTGAGCTTTTTGCTTTCTGGAGTAGGAGACTGCAAAATCTGAGAGGAGTCTTTTGCTTGTTCCCTAATGGGTTCTCTCTTTCTTATTAGAAAGAGAAACCTCAAGCCGTGAGAGGGAGGCTAAGGTTTTAAAAGCACTCTGTGTTGAGAATGGGTGTCTCAAATTTACTGGTTGAAATCTCGTAATATGACTAAGTCATGTAATCGGGCATTTGGTTTCATTGCAGTTTTGATCTGTTCAGTATCGGGCAAAAGTGATATCAGTCGAACTTGAGTCTTCAATAGCCAAAGTCACTTTTTTGACAAAATGTGATCGGTTGATAAGAAACTTGTGAGGGGTCCACTATCGAGGATCAGAGATCGGCTGGAACAAAGCTTGGTGAGAACTAATGAGTTACACTTCCATCGGGTAGTAATCGGCTGATACAAGACTTGTGAGGGGCCCATTATCAAGGATCGAAGATTGGGTGGGACAAATTTTGGTGAGAACTAATGAGTTACACTTCCATCAGGTGGTGATATGCCGATAAGCTTTGAGATGGTCTTGGTGGGGACCACGGTTGACTCATGTCAGCATGCTAAGTTGGAAGCTGATGATTGGTTTGAGTGGGAACATTAGCTAATAGTCTTTTGGATTCACTGGGGACCACGTTTGATTGGCTTTTCTTGTTGAATTTGATGTCGATAATTGGTCCAAGTTGAGCCATGTGGAAATTGAATCGAACTATTTTCTAACAAAGATATAAAATGTTTGAAGAAATGGTTGCAATGGTGTTGAGGTTGACGATTGTGATCAATCGGTTGGATAAATTAGTCTGTTGGTTGGTTGATGTTTCTGTTGGAGCCGAATTGCATAATTCATTGTGTCTGTAGTCTATGTGATCTAATTTGAGTTGATATTGTATGCTGCCTAAACAGAGACTGATTCAAAGTGATTAGTTTGTCACTTGTATGTAAATCTGATTTAATGTAATACAAGAGATATTACTTTAGTGTGTGGTTTTTTCACCCTTAAGGGTTTTCCCACGTGAAATCTGGTGTTCACTCTATGTTTGCAAATCTTTCATGTTTTCTCTGGTTTTATGTTATGTGTATCTTATTGTGTGTAATTGGAATTAAAAGAAACCTCTGCTTCTCACACCTTTGAATTTAACATTTGGAAGTTGTTTTCCACACTCTACTTTCCTTACGCTCAACATATGCTCTGTGTTAAGAAGAAGGGCCCTCTTAACAAGGGGATTTTTATCTATGCTTTGCAAATTAAAGGGGAAAGGGGGATTTAGCCTACCTTGGTTAAGGATTCGTTGTGTCTTGGGGACCTAGAGAAATGACATCCCATAATGCAACATTCGTTACAATGCCACCTTCACCCCTAGGTTCATTTTGTTCTAGTGTCTTTTCATTCTCTTTCTCTTTTTCTACTTCAAAATAGGCCTTGGACCTTCCCCATAGGTTTTTTCTAGGATCTTATTTTTCTTAGGGGGTTCTTCCCCTCCTCCAGTAGCTTGTATTATAGTTGGAGGTGTAGATGAAGTAATAGGTACATAAGTGTAGAAGTTGATGATCAATCACAATAACCAAGAATCATCTACAAGAAAAATACCTATCACACAAAAGAGATCAAGCAAAGATTGTATGCTCTATAACAACCAAAGAATTTTGTATTATTGCACAAAACACTTCAAGATTCAATAGTGAAGGTACAATTACAATGAATGGAAGATTTTCTTTATAGAAAGAAAGAGATGCCCTAAACCTAAAATTAGAAGAACTAAAACAATGCAAAGTAGGAGCTAAATTAAGCTCAACTACAAACTAATAAAGCTAACTAGAAGTGCCTCTAAATGAATTGAAACTAAAAAAGCATAATACCTAGATAAAATAAAGCACCTAAGTCTAGCTTAAGTGAAAAAGAAATTAAACGAAATAATTAATAAATAATTAGATTATGGTCCTAAAATTACTCCAATACCCCCCCTAAGATTAACTTAGGGATAAGCTAAAGAGCTAATAATGAATGCAAAATGCATGAATGAAAGAGTCTCGGAAACAAAGGCCTGCTTACGTACTCATGTACAAGCCAATGCAAAGCAATACAATTCACAACAATGAGGTCTCTCTAAGTAGAGAAAAAGAGAAAAACCACATGGGAAAAAAACCCTGTCCAAAAGCAAGAGATATGATGAAAAATAAAGGGTACTACATATGACTAAGATGAAGGACTCATGATGTCCCCCCAAGTACTTAATCCATCACAGAAGTATAATAAATATTCCTCCCATAAGAGATAGAAGACAATGTATCCCCCCATAATGAAGAAGCTCCAATGCTGAAGATGTAGGCTCGAGGATGTATGTTAATGGAGATCCAAGAGTGGCAAACCACATTCATCCCCTTAGGAAGAAACAAGTCAAGTGACCAAGGCTAAATCAACTTCATGAAAGGCAATGGAAGGAAAAATCTCTGGATTTGTGCCATGGAAAACTACTCATTTGTCCAACTATATGAATTATGATATGCCAAATCAATTAAAGTAAATCTAAATAACTGTAAAGATGCCTAATGAACAATCTCCGAAGGCACTGAATATGGGGTGATAGGAATGCTCAAACTGCCATCAAAGAGGAATGGAGTATCCTCAATCATGTCCCCAATTGCTGGAGTGTGTGATGTATCAAATAACTCTGCAATATATGGAAAGTACTCATCCCACTCTATTGAAATTGGAAGGGAGCTATCAACCAGCTGAATTGAACTAATCTCTGGAGAAGAAGAAGAAGAAGAAGGTGCAGGATCAAAACAAGTCTCAGGAACCACTACAGATTACTGAAGCACACATAGGTTTAGGTGATCAAATCTTTCCTCAGATTTCTAATCTAATCTCAATGCATGAGAGATAGGACCAAGTCATGGACCTGCATGCTCAATGGGTGCAAAATGTGAGAACTCATACAACTGTATTGCATGATCAACACTACCAACTCAACTATCTTGATTGTCCCACTGTGAGTAATCTGGTAGATGGAAAGGAGGTTGGAAGATAATGCAGTGTCACAAAGAACATTATTGAATGTGCCACCATCAACCTCAATGGAACCACTCCCATTAACATTCATGTAAGTGTTATTACTCATCAATATCTGTGGAAAAGGAAGATGCTCAAAAGAAAAGAACATACACTCTGATGATGCCAAATAATGTGAAGCTCCTGAATCAAGAAGCCACCTGGAGGACTAAGAATGTGTCAATGCAAATAGAGCATGGCCCTTCATATTGTCTTCACCATGTGTCGTAGAAGAAGACCCAAAATGTCCAAATCTCGAAGTGGTAGAAGATGTACTTGATGAACACAAGTGATCATTGAGCGGGGCGGTGAATTGGTGTAAATCTAAAAATTTTAAACTAAACATGCATACATTGAAGATAATGCAAATAGATGAAAGGAACACACACACACAAAAAGACAAATTACACAACACAAGATTTTACGAGGAAAACATAGTGTGGGAAAAACCTCGATGAGAATAGTTGTTGTAGTCTACTGCTCCAATCCAGCCTTACAATGATAAACCGATTACAAAGTTTAGGGCACCAACCCAAGGAGCACCAACCCCTATAGTTTATGGACACCAACCCAAAGGAGCACCTAGCCCTATAGTATATGGGCACTAACCCAAAGGAGCACATACCCCTGCTCTGAGCACCCACTCAGAGAATTACAATGATATCATATTAAAACAATACAATGAACAACCTTGTTACAAATGTGTTAAATTGTAGCACTTGCAAATTCCTTTTGCCTTCTGACTTTTGTTCTTCCTCTACTAAAAACCTTGTCTCTTCTAAATGCTTTGTTTTTTGTTCTCTCACTCTCTCTCTTAGCAACTGACTACTCTCCTACAACACCTCCACACACAATTGTACTTCTCTATATTTTTCACCATTTTCTTCTCTCTATTAAACTTCATTCATTAACCAATAACTACTACATCAAAAATCTTCCATCGCCTCTACACATACGACCAATATGATTTTCCCTCCAAAAATTCCATTTGAAAACATTCTAAAAATATCATAACCGTATGTTTATTTGATTTTGTCTTATGTTCATAGCTATCAGCATTAATTGCATCTTTCTATTTTTTAATGTCTCTATGTTCGAATTTCTATATTTAGCCATCCTTAATTGTTTGTCAAATCTTTCTAAAAATACTCTCGAGCCACACACCTAACTGCAATAGGTTTTCCATTAATACATTGTCCATTCTCTTTTGACCTATCTTGGAAGGATTGATAACTAACTCATTTTTAATCTATCATCACCGACTTCTACGTATCAGATTTTCTCATTGACAAGCCTGGATGCCAGACGTCTTCAAAACAGTCACCCAAGTCACTCAATCAAAGTCAGTCAACTATCGCGTGGACCCTTGTGTCTATCGCCGTGCACCCATGCAGTCAAAATATTCTCAATCGACATTCAAATCACTTGGTAAAATTTAATCAACTGCCACATGGATTATTTTCCCTATCAGCATCAAAATCTGTCTTCAAAACTACATGGTCAACTGCAGTCAACCTGCCACATGGTCCTTTGAGTCCATCGGGTTGCCAACGTGTTGACAACATCAACTCTTCTTGCATTGCATGCATGGTTGTAGGATGGCAGGAGCAACTCTCTTCCTTCCCTTTATTTGCCCCGCATTGTCATTCACAAGTCCATTTCATTCATGTGGGTTGGCAGGATAACACACCTTCTTTGTCTTCACTTGTCCCACAAGATCATTCTTTATTCGTCTTCTTGGTTGTTGGATGGCGGGGTGCCTTATTTTCTTGAGTTTATTTTACCACATAGGCCTTTTGTCTTTGTGTTACTCCGCAGGGTCATCACAGACCCATTTTACATGGTGCGGGATAGCGGGATACCTCATCACATCTTCCTTCTAGATACCCCACACACACCTTTTACGTCACCCCCTGTTGTCGTGGGATGGTGGGATGCAAGCCTAGACATCTTGATTCTTACCTCGCATGACCTCAGTGGACCAATCAACAACTACTAAGTGGATATCATCTGAAACTTGAACAAGGTGTGCCCACTATTGGGGGTCGGAGGCTGGTCGAAACTCGACATGAAAACAAACAACTTCTACTTTTCCATTTGGATGCGATAGGCCGATAAGAGGTGAAAAAGATTTCATTGAAACACCAAATCATGCCGAAAAAAACTGCATCACTACGTGGGCCCGACTATCAAGGATCGGATATCTACCCAGAGTTATAAGTGAGAGCAAAAAGACTTTAACTTTTTAAGTCAGAGGCGATCACCCGACAACACACAATACGACAAGGCAGGGTCCATATCAAAGATCAGAGGATTGGACAAAATGCTAACTTGCGAACTTAGTAAACAACTTCCACTTTTCAAGTTTGAAGAGATACTTCGATAAAAGTCACTTTTATAGTGGGGACCCTTGTAGAACATGAAGTCGCATTGTGTACACCTCTGCAACACATGAAATCACTTCTTTTGTGCCTACCAATTCCTCTGCAACCTACAACGTTTGTGTGCCATAACACGACGTGTTATGTACGACTACATAACCTGCATGTTATGAGCTTCACCTGTCTACAATTGTTCTCTTGTTGACATCAATGACAATCTAATGGCAATAGCACTAGATGAAGGTGGCTAAATATTATGCTTTTGTGGAAGATGCATAATCTCATCAATCTTTTTTGCTTAACATCGACGCTCATCATTTCCTGGCATAATCCAATATGCACACTTTGACTTATCCTTCTTTGATGATGACCTCTTGGAAGAGGAAGAAGAATCTGAATAATCCTACGATTGTGCTTTCTTAGGCTACTCATGTGACTTGGAATCCTCGTGTTTTTGTGTCTTTCCTTTTCCATTTGAAGCCTTCTGACTTGTGGAACTTTGGGAAGCAACAAGAGCTTATGATTTGGAATACTTCAATCTCCCCATTTTAACCAACATAGTTTTCTCTTGTGTGAGTTGATAAGACAACTCATCAAGTGAAGGCATGGTGTAATGAGTATCGAGGGCTCTCTAGTAGCATAAAATGTAGAAACAAAAATTGAATAATTAGGACCACGCTTGGCAAGGATAGAGAGAATCAACTGAGAGTCCTCCTCAATTGTGCACTAGTTCAACTATAATCTGAGAGACTTGAGTTTGGTGACAAATTCCTAGATGCTACCTAAATCATTAGGATTCAATCCAATGAGCTCATTCTCCAACTGAAAACTCCTCATTGCATCTTGTTTTTGAAACAAGGACTCCAATGTAGTCTAAATATCATTGGGTGTTGTGAAAGACTCAACATGAAAGAGAAGATCTAGAGAGATAGACATGCATAATGTTCCAAAAGCCTCATCATACCTATTAAACCATTTTCTCTTCTTGGTAGCACTTGTTGGCTCAACTTCTCTACCCATGGTCACTTTGTATAACCCTTGGTGTTTTAGGTGAATCTCCATTTTTTGAACTTTCAACCGTGATTAAAATATGGAGTAAGGGGTGCAATATAATTTGGATCCATGAAAAAATAAAATAAAGCATAGAAATGGGTTGATACAATAGTATATATCCTCTCAATGTCGTAAAATTCAACTTAAATCACAAAAAACAACTGATTTGCACATTTTTCAAGAAAGAACCCAAAAAGGAAAAGGTTGAGATCTCTAAGTACCTAATGAAAAATATGTATAAAAGTCCCTAAGATCTAAATAGAGGACTCTGAGAGCTTTTCGACGATGTATGGAAGTTGAAAAACAGAGTCTGCATGTGTAAGATATGGCACCGAAAAATGTGAAATTGAAGGCTAAATTTGGGGGCTTGAAACGAAATGTTGGTAGAGAATCTAATCAAACCACTACCATATTCTAATCAGTGACAAAACCAACTTTCCAACAATATCATGTTTGCTCGATTTTGATTTCTTATGATGAAGTTATGGCCACTAAACCACACATTGCTTTTTAAAGCTTAGAGGGCTAAAATAGGAAAGCAATCCTAAATTTATCTAGACACCAATTTTAGTGGAGCTGCCAAAATATGATGATGTTAGCATTGTAGGTGGCCTGCACATGCAACAGGTGTGTACCCTTTCCCCTCCTTATTGACTTTTTGATTTGTTTTTGTTTTTTTTACTTTTGAACAAAAATTTAATTAAAGCCTTCGAAAAATTAATGTTCATAATTTTTTTTTTACCAGTTCATGATTTTTTTTTTTAATTTCTGAGACAGGTACTAACGCATGTGTAGGCAGTACAACCATATGGATTTTCATGCCTCATAAAGCATGCAAATAAAAAAATCACCAAAAATTTTGCGGATCTCCATTTTATTACAATTTGGCAGGCGACCCTAAGGTTTTTGGGCCTTCTAGGTGTAATGGTGACCTCCATTTTGCGCCAAAGTGCCCAAATTTATCAACTACCCCCAGATTTTACCTCAATTTTTGTGTTCTCAACTAATTTGACCCAAAATTTCAACTGCTTCGATTTTGATGAAACAATAGTTGATCATAGGGTTTTTTGATGTCGCAAACGCAATGGCAACCTCTATTTGAGCCCAAAGTGCACAAAAAATTCACCTCACATTGGATCCCTCAAGCATGTGGATAGAAAATTGACATATATGAAGTTTTGATACCATGTAGAAGTTGATGATCAACAACATGAGCGGATAATCATCTAGAAGAAAAATGCCTATCACAAAAAAGAGATCAAACAAAGATTGTATGATCTATAACAACCAGAGAATTTTGAATTATTGCACAAAAAAGTTAAAGATTCAATATTGAAGGTACAATTACAATGTATGAAAGATTTTCTTTATAGAAAGAAAGAGATCACCGTAATCCTAAAATTAGAAGAACTAAAGCAATGCAAAGTAGGAGCTAAATTAAGCTTAACTACAAACTAAAAATGCTAACTAGAAGTGCACCAAAAAAACATATTTAGATAAAATAAAGCACCAAAGTTTAGCTTGAGTGAAAAAGAAATTAAAGGACCTAATTAATAAATAATTAGATAATGATCCTAAAATTACTCCAACAAGAAGTAGTAACACCAATTGGGCCAAAACTGCCTAATGTGGTGGTTTCCCGGTCTTTAAGGGGGTGGTTTTGGTACCTTCTCCTTTCTTTTTCATTACCCATCTCATTGGTCTTTCCAGAATAATTGTATTCCTTCTATCAATATCATCCTCCTTTTCTTGATACTAGACAATAAGATCCAAAGGTTTCTCTTGTATATTTGAAACATTTGTGGGCTCAAGTAGGCCTGACCTATCTTCTATTACATCAGTCACATCCCAACCTAATTGAAAATTGATTATTTGATTCAAGGTCAACCTTGACCATTCTATTCTCCTTACCTCAAGATCATTAACATAGTACTCTCAATAATATTCTAATTGGGAAATATGGTTGTATTAGTGAAAAATTAGGGTTTCCACCATAGAAGGATGAAAAACCACTAATTTTTACTTTGGGACCATCACATTGAAAAGAGGGATAAACCTAATGGATCTATCCACAAATCAACAAGGATAAGGGCTAAGAATTTTATTGGATTTACTAGATTTGGTTGGATTGCCCTTTTTTAAGTTGAGTTATAAAAATGCTTAAATTAGGGTAAATGTGTTGGAACTGATGTAAAAATGCATGAATAGTGAGCTACAGTTGTCAGACCAAGCCACAAACAAAATAAAATCAATCACTTTTTCTTTAACACCTTTCTTACAATGAATCAAATCACACAAAGTAATCTTAGGACCAATATTATTGTGAAATTATTGAATGAAAGCTTTAGCCAATTATCGAAATGATGTAATTTAATAAGGAGGCGAAGAACAATACCATTGCAAAGCCTTATCTCTAAATGTTCTAGTAAAAAAATTAGCCAAAGTCGTTGATCATGAGAAAAAGCACTACATAAAGTTTGAGATGTTTTCACATGAGTCAAGGGATCACCTTTTCCATTATAAAGCTCCAATTGAGGGACTCCTACATGTTTAGGGGGGACAACAAGAACAATGCCATTATATAATGGGCTCGCTACCTCAAATGTAGTCACATTAAAGTTGGATTGGTTCATAGAAGTTATTTGTTGTTGCAAGGATGACACGGTTTGAGCTAAGCTATTAATGGTTGCTTTGGTGGATGGGTTGAAATTAGACATGTTGGAGTGGGATGGAGGAGAAAAATTGTTAAATGAAGGAGGAGGTTGAGAATAAGGCAATGGAGCACTATGATAGGTATGTATGGGAGATGATTGGGTCACAAATGGAAGACTTGTGGAAGGAGGGATAAAATAATTTTGATTAGCAATGTTGGCCCCTTGAATAACATGTGTAGGAATAACATTTTGTGTGGAAGTAGCCATGATGTTAGATGTGAAAGTAGGCACACTAGTCATAGAAGTAGTCATAAGAATAGAATGGTTAACTTGAAAAGGAGGTTGAGTGTAACCAAGAACTTCAGTACAATTTTTTCATAGGAATGATATTAGTGTCAAGAATATGAGAAAGGCCACACAACAAATCAATTCTAACTTTATCACTTTGAACCATTCTTTTTAATCCTTAAATCAATGGGATAGCCTCAATTTCTAGGTATTGTTGACTCATCCATTGTTGAATATTTTCAAATTCATTGTCAATCTTTTCCAATTGGTCAATGGAAACCCTAGTTAGTGATTCACCCTCATCATGAGAATTATGTAAATAATGGGGATAAATAATATCAAATGTTGGAATAGAAGAACCACCCACATTCTCGTGAAACAAATTATCCAAATTAAGCTCCATATCCTTAGTAATTAAAACTTGGGAAGCCTTAATTCTACAAATTCTTCTCAGGGGAATATTATAGGTAGGACTAGTAGTAAAACTCATGCACAAAGGAGGTAAATTTGAATTTGAATTTTAAAATAATGATAAGATATACAAAATTTTGTGAGAATGATTGATTAACCAATTAATTAAGCATTTTGAATTGTTAATTTGAAAGATAAAGGCATCTAGATCATAGCATAACATTCATAAAAATCAGATTTAAAAATTAATTTGGAAAAATTGTGCAATCCACATGATAAATTTTAGAATTATAAATTAGGTTTTTAGAAATTCAACCACTAAATTTATATATTTCAATTTGAAAATGAGATCTAGGAGGGAAAAATTGAATTATAAATTAAATGAATAATAAGATCTAAAATAATAAATCCAAATTAGACAACCCACAAGCTCAATTTTAGAATTAAAAATTAGGGTTTTTGTGAATTTAACCTCTAGATTTTTAAAATTCAATAAAAAAATAAACTTCCAAATATAAATTTGAATTTGAAATGCATAAACACTCAAATCTGAGAACATAAAGTAGAAACTAAGATGTGAGGAGTCGGGTTCACCAAAATGTGTTGGTAAAAAATTAGGATTTCCACCATAGAAGTATGAAAAACCACTAATTTTTACTTGGGGACCATCACATTGAAAAGAGAGGTAAACCCAATGGATCTAGCCACAAATCACCAAGGATAAGGGTTGAGGATTCTATTGAATTTATTGGATTTGATTGGATTGCCCTCTTTTAAATTGAATTTTAGAAATGCTTAAAATTAGGGTAAATGTGTTGGAGTTGATGTAAAAACACGTGACCAGTGAGCTACAGTTGTCAGATCGAGCCCCAAACCTAGATTTGAGGAATGTAAATGTATTTGAATTTATCCCCAGAAGGAGCTCCTAATTTTTCGAGACCATGGTGGTGGTCTCCCTAGTCCTCCACACTTTTACACTCTAATGGGGGATCGATTTGTCACTTTAAATAAAGCCACTTCTGAATATCGCAGCTTCCTACCATTCATTTCTTCATACATGTCAGTATTTGTGCCTATTCAGAGCTAGTTGTTGCTTATGTTTCAATTGTCATTCAAAACTCAATCAACTTGCTATTTTTTACAAGTTATAAGAGTCACCTTTCTAAGTTGTCAACATTTAAGTCTAGTTCCAGAATACCTATCAGTCTCTGACACGCCATCAAGAACTAATTCAAATTTTACTCCTTTGTGTCTTTCTTGTTTTGTTGACTTTTTTCAAAGGTTCAATTTATGGAGTTTGTCCCTGACACTTCACTTCACTCTAATTTTTTTAGAAAAATTTCCTTATTAGGTTTTGAGGCATAATGTTGAACTTTAGTTTTGTTCTAAAAGTCTTCACCCAAGTTCTTAAGTCCAAGTTCAAAATGGAGTGTCCTACTCTAACATTGATTCTCAAAGCTTTGTAGAGCTCCAACATTGAAAAAAGTACCACAATACAAAGTATCAAATGCAAGGTTATAAATTTTTAATTCAAAAAGTATCATTGGAACCTGATTGAAGTTAGGAAACTGTTTGAAGAAACATTTCAGGTCCAAAGGTGAATTCAAGAACTAGAGGCACTTAGCAACATCTTATGACGAACTACTCATTCCTATGACATAAAGAAAAGTATTGGTAAGCAAGTTTCTCATAGCTCTTTAAAGTGAGTTCTGGAACATGAAGTAGACTCTAACAAAGTACTGAGAAGCATTTAAAATTTTAATGAATGTTAATGCTACAAACAAAGGGAAGCTTCAAGAGTAAAATGGTGCAGATTACAAATGCACAACATTTATTGATAGAGTCAAAGTAGTTGACCATTAGTTGTACCTATAGGATCAACTATTTACCCTCATTTTAAACTTAGCAAATATCATTTTGAAGCTCACCATTGACTAAAAAGCATTATGGGAAAGAGCAAATGCATTACTCAAGTTAGGTAGATGTGAAAGCTAGTGAAGAGGTAAATAGCTTAAGATCATAGAGAATCCATATTCTCAATAAAATTCACTCTCAAGGTGCTATATAGACCATAGTGGTTCTCATTTATTGGGGATTTTCAACCGAATTCTATAGAATTCTTATAAATTGTGGAAATATGAAGGTTAAATATTAGGGTTATGAATGCCTAGATGGACTATCTAGCTTATTGCCAAAATTAGGGGACACAAAGATCAATTTTATAAATCCTAACATGCACATGAATAAGTACGAAGGACCAAATCCTAACATGCACCAAATCGATCCTAAATCCTTGTATCAACATTGTCCTAGCAGCTTAAACAACCGACTGGTTGTTCCTCTCTACAATACCATTCTATTGTGGTGTCCTTGGTGCAAAAAGTTGTCATTTGATACCATTCTCTTCATAATATCTAGTGAATTCTTCAGAAGTGAATTCTCTGCCTTGATTAGTCCTCAAACACTTTGTCTTCTTTCCACTCTCCTTTTTAGCTAAGGCCCTGAATGCCTTAAACTTACTAAATGCCTCTGTTTTATCGTTCAAGAATGTGACCCACATCATCCTTGAGCAATCATCAGTGAAGATCATGAAATATCTATCACCTTGAATACTTTTAGTCCTTATTGGTCCACATAGGTCTGTATGAACCAAATCTAATAGATGCTCTGTTGAAAAAGACTTGTTCTTGAAAGTTGAGGATGCCATATTTCCCAATTGGCATTCCTTACATAGAGCATTAACCGGATTGTCCAACTGAGGAAAACCTCTCACCGCTTTTGACTTACTCACTTTAACAATGTTGTCAAAATTCAAA
Source organism: Cryptomeria japonica (assembly GCF_030272615.1). Lineage (NCBI taxonomy): Eukaryota > Viridiplantae > Streptophyta > Pinopsida > Cupressales > Cupressaceae > Cryptomeria > Cryptomeria japonica. The sequence continues at coordinate 478,501,010 of NC_081415.1, read as the reverse complement.
TGACAAATCTCCTATGCCAAAGCCAACTATCATCCATTTTAGCAATTAAACAGTTGTTGACTTTAGGATTCAGGTGAAATAGGTTACCTTTAGTCTGCTTGTCAGTTGAAATCAGTTCACCTTTGCTCCCATAGATTTTGCACATACCGTTCTTAAACTCCAATGTATATCCTCTGTCATTGAGTTCAGAAACACTCAAAAGATTGTGTTTTAGACCTTCAACCCAGTAGACATCATCTGCACTGCTCTTTACATTAAGAGAAATAGTTCCCTTACCTTTAACCATGCAGGGTGAGTCATTACCAAATCTTACAACTCCGCCATCAAATTCCTTCAAAGAAATAAATTTGCTCCAGTCACCGGTCATGTGATGTGAGCAACCACTATCAATGATTCAATCATCGGAATTATCCATGTGAGAAAATAAAGCTTTCTCATCAGATGTCTCCTCTTTAATGGGTACAAACACAATATCTTCATTTGCATCGCCATCAGATTCCTCATCAGTGATACCACCATCAATTGCAATAAGACAATCTATTTTTCCTTTTCCCTTGTACTTCTTGAACTTGTCTCACTTGTTCTCATTATCACCATTAGGACAATTAGCAGCTATGTGTCCAATATTGTTGCATGC